>NC_056525.1:71132745-71223635 GCF_019175285.1 Sceloporus undulatus | reverse complement strand
AAACATCTACAACCTAATTATCTCCCTTGTTTGTACCTTTTAATAAATATGCACAGTCAGGCCATTAGTAGATAAGACTGATTTGATACGTGTGTGGCAGATGTGGTTCTGTGGTTCTCAGAAGCTTCCCAAGTTCTTTCATCTTTAATTTCAGGTGCCCCAAGGGACGTGTTAAGTAAGGTGAAGGAGCTTAGTTGGATCTTTGACTCTGAAGTTATGTGTGGGTGTTGGGCCAAGGGCAGTGGGAGGGTGTCATGTCCATCACCTGTGCCATCAAAATACTCATTTTCATGACGGCTCCCTTGAGGACTGCTAGAACTTAATACCATGTAGTGTTGGCAGGAAGAAGGCTGGCTGTCCCAGTCTGTCTGTACCTCTGAAATACTCTCAAAAAGAGGGCCATAGCTTTGTGTTTCCACAGGCCTCTCAGATAGTACTTCCAGCAGACAAGTCAAAGGTGTATCTTCCAAAGTTTTGTTGCAGAAGAAAGGATTCACCTAGAAGATGGGAAAGAAGCAGCATCTGAAACACAGAAGGATCTTTGGGCTCCAATCTAAACATTGTTGTACACATGCACTTCCCTCTCTGATTTTAGAAAATAATACCATGTTCTCTCACCAACCAATTGCATTAGGATTAGTGTTGAAGGGAATAAAGAGGCCTCACCTGCTGCTGTTTACCATTGTCATCAAGGACTCCATCCAATACATTATGAAGGTCTGGTATGGGTGGCCAAATCTTTTCCTTCACGGTGCTAAACAATTAGACAAAGATTGTGAAGTTTGCAGCTTGGGAAAGTTACATTTTTTGGACCACAGTTCCCAGGATCTCCCCCCGAGTATCACCATGGCTATGCTGGATAGCGGATTCTAGGGGCTATGATCCAAAATAACTGTTTTAAGTGTTGAAATCTGGAGAACCCAGTCTACTTCACAGCATTGCCATAGGTCTGTGCAATGTGCACTTTGATGCTCAGTAAACAGAAGACTCTCTCTGTTGCAGAACATCACTTTCCAATCCCAAAGGGTGAATGCTCGAACTTGACTTTGTCTTTCACAAGAGTTCAATTACCTGTAAATGGGTAGCCCGATGCAGCCCAGGCCCAACATGAGTCCTGTACATAGCAACAGAACAATTTCCACATTCAAGAAGATGGTTGACCCTGGAGCAGAAACATAAGAGGAATTTGTGACTGAATGAGCCAGATTTTTAATGTGTGCCTAACTTAAGGCCCAAACAGATAGGCCAAAATATAGCTGCTTCGGGTCACTTTGGCAGTATGCTGTTTAAATGATGCATGCATCCTAAGAGGCCAGAAGCTGCGCCAAAGCTGCGCTCCAGTCCTTAGTACTGGAGTCTGGCTTTGGAGCAGCTACTGACCTCTTAGGATGCATGCATCATTTAAACAGCATACCTCCAAAATGACACGAAGCAGCTTTATTTTGGCCTGTCTGTTTGGGCCCTTAGTTCAGTATTCCTTCACTTTGGGGCAAAACAGATGGTCCCTTGAGCGCTGGATCAGGGCTGCAGCAACCACATGCTGCAGCTCCAATTTGCGCTTTGCCGTCTCTAAAAGAAATGGCAAAACGCCACTCCTTTCAGAGTCAGCAAAAAGGTGCCCTTGCTGCCACAGTGGCACTTTTCGATGCTCCTTTCAGTATGCATTGTATAAACGCCATGCCAAAGGAATGCCGTGACACTGCCAGCTGTGCAGTTGGGCAGACAGTGTGACACTGACATCAGAGCGGTGTCAGGGCATGCAGCATCCAAACGCCTTGCCTCCATGCCGCCCCCATGCCCGTGCTTCAAGCAAGTCTGTACAGCCACTTTGTTTCCCAGCTACCTCCCCAGCAAACCTGGCAATCTCATCCCCTCCTTGATTTCAGCCTGCAGCATCTCTATATCTGTACAATGGGTTTCTCTTACTTGTACCAGGTAAGAAAACCCAAGTACATACAAATGCTGAACAGGAACTCCAGCCTCCTCAGGGTCAGATGAGATTCAGGGAGGACCAATGCCTCATTCGGTCAGATGGGGCTGTGCTTCTTGCAGGCACCTTCCCCTGACCTAATCAGACATTTACCCTCCTCTAGGTCTGTCTAATTAATCAACCAGTACTGGATCCTGTCTGTCAAGAGGGGCAAAGCTCAATCTTACCTGTGGTGGGACAGAATGTCTGTATCATCTCCTCCCTCATTATTTGGTTATAACAACCAAATCTGGCTCCAAGAAACTAGATCACATGAAACACTGGACACTTTTCCAGACACTGTTTCTAGAAATTGACTTTCTCGTTACAATGTGTAGCAAGTTTATCATAAAGGGAAACCAAGGGTTCATCTCCTACTGTTTGAGACTGATCACAACAGGCTCTTTAGTACTTGGAACAACCCTGTTAGGTGACTCATTAAGAACAAGATGATACAGACATTAAAACTTTTCCCTCAAACTCACTACTATATAATAGGCACAATGAAGAGTTCTTTGTAACCTTCAATCATATTTGCTGTGTTGACTACTACCTGCACATTAGCAGTCATCTAGCCTGTTTTCTCGCACACTGTATTATGGGAAATGACAGCCTCCACTGTTTATAGACCCAAAGTATCAATCTCATTTTAATAGAGTGCATCACCAAGCCACCTGTCCCAGGATTCCATAGTATGGAACCAATGGAATAAAATGAAAATTATGTTGTGTCAATGGACCCCTCCTTTTGCCTCCCCCCCCCGAGTGGTTTCTCCTTTACTTTTTGTGATTCTCCTTCAAATTCCTCTTACATGCTACTGGCTTGACTTGTAAGGCCTATATATTTTGTCCCACCCAGCTTCTTGAAGGGGTTCTTGGGAGTGATGGTCTAGATGGCTCCTTCTGTCTCACCATTCCATAGCAAGACCAAGGCCCAGGCTCAATCACAAGTCTCATCAACCAGAGAATTCCCCAGAGCATTCAGGAATTATTCAGATAAATCTTTAGGATAGACCATGTTAATTGATCCCAACCCTAGAAGGCGAGTTTCCAGGCTATTTGGAAATCAACATAAGAAGTGTGAGAAAGGCATATATGCCCTGCCACATGTGTTGGGCCAATCATGTACTGAGACAGTTAAAATTCTGAATAGGTCCCATCAAAACAGCTTCAGTTTGGATGTTGAAGCCCCTCAAGTCCATAGATCTGTGGTTCTCCAGCACCACCTCAGACAGGGAGGGTCTACCAAACTCCAGAACTGAAATTAAGCACTCTCCTCTTTTCAACTTATGCCCCCCATTAATGTTCCTCTACCATGTGTCCATGTTATCTCAAGATAACACCTGAGCCAAGGTAATCATAAAATAAGGTAGTGGGCTAATCTTCAGAATCTGTAGTTGCAGTGATGCAAACGTCTTACTACAGGTTGCATCTCCCTTATCTGGAATTTCAAAATCCCAAGTACTGTACTCCAGAAACCAAAACCTTTTACATGGGTGGCTGAGATAGTAACACCTTTATTTTCATATGGTTCCATGTACCGAAACTTTGTTTCATGCACCAAATCATTAAAAATACTGTATAAAATTATATTCAGGCTATGTGTATAAGGCATATACAAAACACAAATTAATGTTTACACTTGTGTCCCATCACAAAGATATCTCATTATGTATGTATATGCAAATGCAGGTATTCCAAAATCAAAAACACTTCTGGTCCCAACTATTTTGAATAATGGACACTCAATCTGTACTGGAAATGCAAAGTATCATGTAAATGCAGATTAAGATTATACAGTGTGACTGATATTTCCAGTTTATTTTTTTCCAAGAGATGTGTGGTTTTACAATATTGAATCGTCTCTTGTAAAAAATTCTCTCAGCAGCCTAGTTCAAAATTTTGGCATGGTAGTGTAGACCTACAGAGGCCTTTTAGCAATCCTGTGTAAACCTCTTCTGAAGAAATCTTGCCAAGAAAAACCCATGATTGCCATAAACTGGAAATGACTTGAAGGCACACAACCACCAACCACCATGAACCTCCTGTATTCACATGTAGGGAAATTATGCACATGATGAAAATACATTATCATAATTATCAAAGGAAGTATTTTATATAATGTTTCCATGTGCTTTGCAACATCAAGATACTTTCTGTGTAGGAGACAGGGAGAGTTTAACTTTAGAAGGGGCTTTTAGAATCTGACCTATAACTGTTCCATTTGTTTTTGCCTCCCTTGCATGCAATTGTACTGTCAAGACAACATGTCTGTGTAAATAGCTGCAACTTAATGTACTGCCCTCAGATCCACAGCCTTGTTGTATTGTTTTGAAGTTGTATGTACCACATTATCCCAAAGTAGTATGGCTGAGGCTTGCTGCCAACTGCTTCTCAATCAGGCAGAAACTCACCAGGGAGATGAGGTATCTCTGCTAACACTTCTGGAGACCAGGGTCCCCAGAAACCATCAAGAGAGGTGCCATCAGGCTTGGTGCGAACTCGGATATGGTACTTCTGTCCAGGGAGCAGATCCCTGATATAACAGGTGTGACTTTCTTTTACTTCAACCTATAAGAAACAGGGAGAAGCAAAAGTAGGGATTTATGGAAGAAATATCACCCACTGAACCAGCTGGTACTTGTTAACAAATAAACCTATCTTCATCTCACATTTACAGGTGTATAGACCTTGCAGAAGCCCATTTCCCCCCATATAAGCCATACCATTGATGGAAGGTCTCTGGAGCTTTCGATGTGGTAAAGAACCTCATAGGCTAAGAAATTTGCATAGGCAATGGGCGGGGGAATCCACATCACATGCAACTGTTGTGCCACCCCAAGCCACTCAGCTGTTACATTAGTTGGTGGAGCAATGAGACCTGAAAAAGAAGGTGGCAGGGGTGGAGATTAAAATGAAAACTAAGGTTATTCTTCATCTCTGTTTGCTAGCCACTGGATACAGGGAGGAGCTGGGAATTGCCCTTCTGAATTGAGTGGAAAGGACTCAGACCGACAGAGATCTAATCTGCACTGCAGAATTAATGCAGTTTGACAGTGCTTTAACTGTCATGGCTCATTGGTATGGAATACAGGGATCTGTAGTCTTGTAAGATATTTAGCCTTCGCTGTTAGCTTTGGTGCCTCACCAAACTACAGATTCCAGGATTCCATAGCATTGAGCCATAACAGTTAAAGTGGTGCCAAACTGCATTATTTCTGTAGTGCTGATGTAGCCAAAGTTAGCTGCTTCATGAAGGGAAAATCTAGGTGATCTGTAATATTGCAGGTGCTTCTCCCTTTTAATTAATGGCACAACACTTTTATTAGAAGCATTCAAGGTCAAATCATGGACTTGTTGAACAAGGTGCCTCCTGGTGAGAATAAAAGTAATAAAACTGGGATTGCACCATCATGAAAAAGCAGGGTATCAGAAACCTCTGGTTTCAATATAATATAGGCTGCTTGTTTTTATTTACATATAATCTGTGCAGAATGGACAAAAAACCTCAGTTGATTTTTCTTACACTTGAGCTGCTCACCTAGCTACATGTGTGATGATAAACCAGGTGATGATAATGCCATTAGCATCCTGAGTCAGTACTAGACACTTCTCTACTTTCGTGCAGTGCATATACTTAGGAAATTACACATGGGTCCTGCTCTCAAAGTAATTGTATGAGTTTTTTAAAAATGGAAACATACCACTTTTCAGAGCAGTCATTATTGCATGTCTTCTCAATTATGCAACTCAGGCTTCTGCTCCCACTGCATTCTCTTCCTGACCCCCTTACCCTTGTCTTCCTGCCCTATGCCCTACCTAGCATGCCTTTCAGTTCTTTTAGTTTTATTTTATTTTCACTTTTTCACACAATTCCTGAGCTCTGCTATTATGAGTTAAGTTTTAAAAAGTAGAAGATAAGAAATACTATCTATCTATCTATCTATCTATCTATGGAATTAGGCTTCTTGGGAATAGCGAGGAGGAGGTGGTACAAGGGGAGAGGAGGGGGACACTGGCACCACATGATCACCAATCTCAAAACTGCCCTACTAGCAGGGACGTAGCTAGGATTTTAAGAAGGGGGGTCCAGACTAAGTGCTACCATTATAATGGGGCTTGGATGCGGCGGCGCAGCAGCACACACCATTCATTTTTTCTAATGGAAGGGGGGGGTCCGGACCCCAAGAACCCCCCCCCCTTGGCTACATCCCTGCTACTAGCAAAGTTTTGCACATGGCTATGTCTCCTTAGCCACATTTCCCCAGTACTATCCCCCAAAACCCACATTATGAGCCACACAGTTCCCTCAATTTGGCCATTTCTGTGTTGAGGGGATTAGTGGCTATGTGTTCAACTATGTTCCTTTACTGGACATGTTGTGCCAGTCACTGGCAGGGACCTCCAGAGGTCTTGGGTTGTCACTGCAAAAGATGTCCTTGCAGCATGTCCATTTAAAGGAAAATAGCTGGACTAGCTTCTGCTGATTGCCCCTTCTTCTTCTTCTTCTTCTTCTTCTTCTTCTTCTTCTGTGCATGATCAGTACAGAATTCCAACCTACACAGTGACTGAAGAAGTGAGTTACAATGTTGTAAGGCAGATTTGCATCATTATAGTTTACTAACAGGATGCCAGCAATTTTCTTCCATTTTGGTCAAAGTATTCTATCATGCTTTTTTATAAACATATATACATTAGTACCTTTTGTAATACAATATATCCAGGCTCGTCATCCAAGAAAGCCAGATGGGACACCGCTAGGCAATTGTTTCCCACCCCTTTTGGGAAGAACCTGTTTGAGGTCAAAGGGTCTTTTTCAGCTGCAAATCACATATATAGAGAAGCTAGTTTTCTAGGAAATTTATTATGAAGGAAAGATCTATTTACTATTTTCAGTCAGAGGTTTTCTGCATCCTACTCCTGCATAACTTCCCCCACTGGACCTTTGCTGAAATCACCAGCTAGGCTTACCTATTTCTCTTTATGATGAAATCACTCTCAGGCCACTTGCACCTGATTTTTTTAGTAAGAGAAATCACTTATTCTCACTCTAAAAATTATCTTTTGACCTAGAGAGAACTTTGGGTAGTTTATTCGCTCTTCTCTTTTCCAGAAGGACAAGATTAACTTGCTTTGGAGCAGGTAAGCCAAATAACAGGAGAGGCAGTTTCTGTCACCCCTAAATCTATCTTTTGGGGAATATTTTCTATGTACATTGAAATCCCCCCATGTCCTCTGTGAGGTGTGTGGTTAATGGATAAGATCTTTATTGCCCTATTTTCTAATCTCTCTCTCTCCCTTTCAATCTGTCAGTCTCTTTCCCTCTTTTAGCAACCCATGAACCTCAGAGTTCTTAACCCCAGATCCTTTCAGCCTAATAAATTTTGCTTAACTGAGTTAATCTTTCAGCATCTTGAGGTACCGGTAAGTGTTCTCTGTTTGCCATGTTCACATTTACTGTGCCATTTAGGAAACTCTTCTTTAATATTTGCTATTCTCTCAAACAATCAAAAATAATATTTTTTATTCTGTTGTGGTCAATAAAATTTCTCTATAGATAGTTCTGCATGAATATGGATTACTGAATCCAATTTGCCTCAGATATATTAATGCTAAGGTCAACAGATTCTTGATAGGCTTATAGACTCAGAACATGTATAGTTGGTAACATTGCACTCAAAATTCAGCTATGCATTTAATGTAACGTTTAGTTCACCATTAAGAACAATATAATTTTCTTTAGAATAGCCCCTCACCTCCCCTAGCCTAGGATTTAAATATAAGTAGAGATGTTTCCTGTCTTGAACATTTACCGTCTGGGTAGATTTGAAATAAACAGTGTTGCTGAGAGAACCACACTCCATCTTGAGTCTGACAACCATAAAGGAAGATTATATACCAATGTGTGTTTTACCACTAAGGAGATTATCACATGGGGGGAAAGGAAGGGAACAAAGCAGATTGCTACTGTCCTTATTGCGTGTTTGTGTGAAGATTATCATACGATGTTGCATTTATTGTATCATTATTCCATCCTTATGCTGTTCATATCGCATGATCACTCAAAGATTATCAAATGACATTGTGCTTATCCTGTCCTCCTATCAGTGAAATGGAATGACCCCATCACTTTGTATTAATGGGAGTTTCTGTTAATACAAAGTGACAGGGCCATTCCACTTCATTGACAGGAGAAGGATGGGAGCACTCTGCTTTGCTCACTCCTTTCCCCCATGTGATAATCTCCTAAATCTGGCCTGCCACCAGCTGGTGCTTCCTTTGAATTTTCCTCTCAATATTAATTAATCTGAGTAAACAATGCAATTATAATGTATAGATGTATTTGTTAAATACAGTGGGATCTTGGTATCCAGTGGGGTTTGTTCTAGGATCTCCTGTGGATAACAAAATCCATGGATGCTCAAGTCCCATTAAATATAATAGCAGAACAAAATGTTGTCCCTTATATAAAATGGAAAATCAAGGTTTAGTATTTGGAATTTATACTTCTTTTCAATATTTTGAAGCCGTGGATGCTTGAATCTGTGGATAAAAAATCCGTGGATAAGGAGGGCCAACTGTAGACTATATAAACAGATCAAGATGATAAAATGTGATACAGCACACCAGTAGTCTATTCTCCCCTAGTTTCACCTTGTCCAGTTTTGAAATGTAAGACTAGCTCTGCCCAGGCTCACACCTCAAAATCCAGCTTCCTCATCTATCCCCTGTTCCATATTAGCCTCAGGGTGAATGAGCTGCACATTTCATTTATGAACTCAGATGCAGTCAATGTGTATTGCCTGGCTTTCAAAGGAATTCATACTCCTATACATATCCAAAAGTACAGCCAAATGCAGATTCAGCTGAAGGTAAAGCCGTGGAAGCATGACAGTCACAGTAATGCACAGGATGCATTACAGCTGTTGGGTATCTGCACTGCATCATTTATACTAGAATGTGCACCGGGACATACATATAAGTGTACATCTGGAACACACGTGCCATTGAAAGCTATGTAGTGCAAACAGATCATCCAGTTTGGGATGTACCAGTAATTTGGAGGCACACCCTCATACAAACTATTAAAATGCTTCATGGCTTTACATTTTGTGAACATAAAACAATTATGAGATTAATGAGTAGAAGAAATAATCCCAGCATTTATGTGATGCAATGAATATCCTCATTGTTTCAAAGACTGAACCAACAGGAAATCCAAAATAGCATATTAATTAATACATAACAAGCAGATTAGTTATATTTTTCCTGTCTATGCAGTTTCCTGTCTATTTTTACATGGAAGAGATTCCCTGAATGGTAAAAGAAACGGAGGATGAAAAAAATATACAAAGGCAAATGGGAAAGCTGAGACTGGGTTGGGTCAGCACCAAGAAAGCCTGGGACTTCTAGCACTCTAATATAGATCAGTGGACAGGCCTGGAAAGCGTTCTCCAGCAGGTATGCACAAACGGGGAGTACAAGTTAGAGAACTCCTTCTCAGACTTCTGGAAAGTATGCACAGATTTCTGGACTGCGCATGGAAAGGCACCAATATGGTCATAGCAAATTGTTAAAATGCAAGTTCTTAAGAATGTGCTTGTGTCTGGACTCAGGCTTGAAGCCTAAATATTGCTCACATAAGTGTGGTCCTTACTTCTCTATCCCCTTCTTCATCTCTCTGATTCCCCCAGTGTCAAACGTTTGACTGTAAGCTATTTAGGGAGAGCACTACACCTTGGTCTATTTAGAAGAGCTTTGGGGATAGCAATACCAGGCATGACAGAGGTTTCCAAGTGGCGACCCCATACCTTTAAAACTCCCCCCTCAAGGTGATAATATATGGCCCCACCTTTCCTAGTTAAGGAAAATAACACCTGAAGACATTTGTATTAGACTGTATTAAAAATAGTGGTCTGAATTCTGTTGCTAGTTCCAAGTAGAGTACACCCAATTAATTCATGGGATTTACAGCATGGTTTAGTGGTTTGACTGTTGGACTACAACTCTGGAGATCAGGGTTTGGATTCCCCACTTGAGCATAAAAACCCATTGGGTGACCTTGAGCAGGTCACACTCTCTCAGCCTCAGAGGATAGCAATAGCAACCCCACCTCTGAAAAAACGTGCAATGATAGGGTCACCATAAATAAAAAAATGACTTTTTGTCATTGTGTGGAGGCACACAACAACAAAATCATTTTGTTATCTCACCATTCAACAGTTGATGATTCAATGGGTTCACTTTCTTTTGGGCTAACAGGATTTAAGTCAATAATAATTGTGACTACTGGTGGTCTTAATTATATGGTTTAAATGTTGGCACAGTAATATAATATTCATATGTGTTCTGTACATTTTTGTAAATTATCTTGTGAGAACAGTATACCTGGAAACAGTGGTTCCCAAACTTTGCTTCTCCAGATGTTTTGCACTTCAGCTGCCATTATTCCTGACTATTGGCTAAGCTGACTAAAGCTTCTGAGAATTGAAGTCCAAAACATCCGGACAACCAAAGTTTGGAACCACTACTCTGAAATGTTCTTTAGACATTTTAAAATAAATAAATATTGATTATGTTGTAAAATGGCATGTACACTAATAACAGCGAATGAGTAAATAAAGCAGCCATCCATTATTAATGATGAAAAAACAGTAAATGACACACCAACACATCAAAACTGGCCATAGAGCAGTGGTCCATGGCTTCCATGCCATTAGTGATTAGTGAACCAAATCTGGGTTTTAGTTAATGTTAGCTATCTAAAGTGCTAGATCAAGGTAAGTAATAGTGCCACTCTATTCTGCTTTGGTCAGGCCTCACCTGGAATGCATTGTCTAGTTCTGGGCACCACAGTTCAAAAAGGATGTTGACAAGCTGGTATGTGTCCAGAGGAGGGCGACCAAAATGGTGAAGGGTCTTGAAACCATGCCTTATGAGGAAGGGAGATGGGTATGTTTAGTCTGGAGAAGAGATGTTTAAGAGGTGATATGATAGCCCTGTTTAAGTATTTGAAGGGGTGTCACACTGAGGATGGAGCAAGCTTGCTTTCTGTTGTTCCAGAGATTAGAACACAGAAGAATGGATGCAAGCTACAGGAAAAGAGATTCCACCGCAACATTGGGAGGAACCTCCTGACACTAAGAGCTGTTCGACAGTGGAGACCCTCTCTTCACAAAAAAAAAAAAAAAAAAAAAAAAAAAAAAAAAAAAACAAAAAAAAAAACCAAAAACAAAAAAAAAAAAAAAAAAAAAAAAAAAAAAAAAAAAAAAAAAAAAAAAAAAAAACAGTGTGGTGGAGTCTTTCTTTGGAGGTTTTAACAGAGATTGAATGCTTGATTGTGATTTCCTGCATGGCAGGGGGTTGGACTGGATGGCTCTTGTGGTCTCTTCCAATTCTATGGCCTGTTACAGACAGCCAAAATAAGCTCTTCGAGTCACAGTGGAGGTACGGTGTTTCAATGATGCATGCGTCCTAAGAGTCCCGAAGTCGCACCAAAGCCACGCTCCAGCCCTAGGACTGGAGCATGGCTTTGGTGTGGCTTCCAGACTCTTAGGACGCATGCATAATTGAAACACCGTACCTCCACTGTGACTCGAAGCAGCTTTATTTTGGCTGTGTGTTAACAGGCCTATGATTCTATCCTATTTCTAAAATAGATTTGCCAACTTGCACAGCTCCTTTAAAGTTCAGACTCAAACCCCAGAGCGCTTCACTACCTCACTGACATGCAAGCTTAAGCCCTACTGTTGTACTGTAAATGAGAAGAAAAGTTCTGTGTCTTGGAGGTCTGTGAGGTCCAAAGTTGGTACACTTCAGTCTCAGCCAAAGCAAAAATATCTACAAAGAGCATTTTTTTAAGTCTGTAACCCCCCTTTGATCCACCAGGAGAGGCGGGGAAACATAATAAATTTATATTTTATTATTATATATTATTATTATGTTAATACAGGATTTGGCCAGAACAGTAGCATTCATTGTACAGCTAGGCCCTAATCTCACTGATTCGTTGGACTGATTCGTTCTTGACTGATTTGTTTCCCATTGTTTGGGAATTGCTTTTAATGTTAATTTTAGGTGGGGGAGTGAGTGGGAATCTGGAGTCTAGTGTACTTTTATCTACCTTTTATTTTTGTTTTCTCTTTTATATTGCTGTTACCCGCCTTGATCCAACATAGAGAGAGGCGGGTTATAAATAAATTATTATTATTATTATTATTATTACTACTACTATTATTAGGTACTGGTTGGAGCATGAGTGTATTTCAAGACAATACACAGCTGCTTTACACATTGCATGATCAAAATGGCCTTTCAAATCAGATAAGGCTTACCAACAGTCTCTACTAAGAGCTTCTGGGTGCGAGTGGTGTGATTGCTAATGACTTCTAATACTTCAATGCTGAGTTCACTGAAGAGCTTGATGCTATGATGGTCATTGGAAAAGTTGCAGGCATGGCGTAAGCCTCCATCAACATGTCCAACTGAGGTCAGTGTACATTCTCTTTTCTCTCCTCTGTAAGAAAGAACAAAATAGGACGTGGATCATCATACAAAGTTGAGACATATTTCCATAGCAACCTCCTAATCCTGCCTTAGGGCCAGTTTTGCTCTTAGGCAGACATCTCAGCAGAAGATTTTAGTTATCATGAAAGATCAATAAATTATTAGCTATTAAATGTGTTACTATTGTGTTTTTACTGAGTGGGATAGGGAAAGGTGCTTGTGGCATTTCATGTACCAGAATCACTGGGCTGGCTTTGGTTATTATGCACTTTGGCTTGGGTATACTGACGGGGGCATTTACTATTCTGTATCAGACAGTAAAATATGTTATGCTGGCCAGTCCTGAAAAGGAAAGTTGGCTTCAAAGTTGTCTTTCTATTGGCCCCGTACAGACAGGCCAAAATAAAGCTGCTTCAAGTCACTTTGGAGGTATGCTGTTTAAATGATGCATGCATCCTAAGAGTCTGGATGCCATGCCAAAGCCACTCTCCAGTCCTAAGGATTGGAGCATGGCTTTGGTGCAGCTTCTGGACACTTAGGATGCATGTATCATTTAAACAGCATACCTCCAAAGTGATCCAAAGCAGCTTTATTTTGGCCTTTCTGTACGGGCCCTATTGTATGCTGCAAACAATGATTCCTTCCAGGCTCTTAAAATCATCTGGCCAGAAATAACAGTCATGCTGATGTTTTGCAAGGCCCTCCATCCCAAACAGCCTGAGCCATGATCCTGGCTAGAGGAAATAAGCCAAGAAGAACATTTTAGCAATGCAAGATCTATTTAAAAAGCAACAAACCAACTAGAATGTTGAGATCTACCAACCTGAGTCTGTTGCAAAAAGATCTATCAACCAGACCCTGGTACAAAAGTCACAGAATTAAAGAAATATGAGCCTAGGGGTGTTTTGAATATCAGAATAGAGTTCTTTTCATGCAGAAACCCATTCCTAACTACCTCAGCTTTCTTCTTTACAGCAATGTCATTTAGGTTGGGGTAAGGGTGAGTAATTTTGCTGTTTCTCTTGTTAAATAACTGGAAGCCAGAAACTAATGCAATCCACTACAAATCATACAGAGATATAACAGTGATCCAAATTTACTTTCTGACTACCCTAATAATATAAGGAATTATCTCCTACCCTTTATATGTATAGAAGAAACGATATGACTGTTTCGCATCTGCTGGTTCATCCCAGAAACAGATGAGATCCTCAAAGGTTCGGGAAAAGCAGGAGATGTTCTGAGCTGCTTCAGCCAATAAAGCAGCCTCTGTATGGGGATAGTTTAAGAAATACAAAGTGGAAAAGAATGAGACCCACAGCAGTGTTCTGGTTGAGGCAAACAACATCAGTAGGCACAATACTGAAACAT
This sequence comes from Sceloporus undulatus, assembly GCF_019175285.1. Taxonomy (NCBI): domain Eukaryota; kingdom Metazoa; phylum Chordata; class Lepidosauria; order Squamata; family Phrynosomatidae; genus Sceloporus; species Sceloporus undulatus. The sequence continues at coordinate 71,209,790 of NC_056525.1, read as the reverse complement.
CCGCAAATTACTTTGCGCTATGGGATGGGAAGCTAAGAAGCAAACAGGAAGGTGACACAAAGATGACTTTGTGTGTTTCAGTCTGTCACTGCAAACAAAAGTGTCAACTGTGTAAGGGTACTGAGAGTTTTCCATTATTTTTGTTTTGACTGTACTTGTACATTCATGGGTTTTCCTGCTCCAGTCCTTTCTTGAAACATTTCAGTTTTCCCTCCCTTCTTTGCCCTTCCTCCTCCTACTGATCGACCAAAATTGTATATGGCATAGCATAATGTATTAGTTCTGCATGCTGACCTACTATGGGTTGAGCCATTTAACCATCCCTCCGATTTACCATAGAACTTCTGAGTCCTCCACCCCACAAATGGCCATTCTGTGTCTCATGGGGAGCAAGCAGGATTGCAGAAGTATCTGGCTACATCTCCTGCACCCCTAAGCTCCATGAATGTGGAGGGCTGACTACCATGCCAGCTCACAGTGTGAATGATGGCAATAGCCTCAGGACTTTATCACACAAGGCAGGTACAGTAAATCGCAATTACATAATAATTACATAATCTTCAGCTGGGGCTTCTTGCTCCTCTTCTTTTGTTCTCCCAGTGGGAGACTGTTTGGAAAGCATTTCTTTTTATTAACACAAAAATCTGTTAATTACATCCTTTCCAGCTGAATAGCCCAGAGTCTCTCTCTGTTCCTCATTGTTTCTCACTCTCACTCTCATTCTCTCACACACACCTGGAAATATAAGTGGGAAAGAATCGTAGAGTTTAAAAAAGGATTTATTTCATTAACCCTGTTCTGTCTGTTCTTGTTGCTTAGAGCTTCAGACTTAATTAATTCATGGCAGATAAAAGCCAGCAGCTATCATAGTTCAGTCTGATAAGAAAGCTCCCTATCAGAAGGGGAAAAGGCACTTCTGATAAATACCTTTAAAGACATGAAAATATTTTCATTTATTTTCATATTTCTGTCTGTGAGTTTCTATATCCATATTCCATATTCAATCCGTGTGGTACAATATTAAAAAAAACTATTCTAATGAGGGAGGAGGGAATTGAGGGTGACCTTCAAGGAAATTAAACAAAATTAGGAAAAGGGGCAGGGATAGGAGGTGCTACGTGGGCAATCCCAAATCCTGTGTGTGATAAACTCTTAGCACAATCCTGAAATGGTTCCCAAAGGTGCACAAGAAAAAGGGAGCAATCCCAATTGCATAGCATGTTTAGATACAACACTATTTTTACAGGAGAAGAGCCTCGTGTGATAAAGTTAGATTAGATTAAATTTGCCCTGCTAGAGTAAACCCACTGAATCGATGAGTATTTGTGAAACCAACATTTATGTAAGTTTAATTGGTTCAATGGATCTCTTCTTATTTGAGACGAACAATTGGATTTAGGCTTATAAATTGTTCTGATGGATATATCTGCCTCTTCCATAGGACCAACATTTCTGTCTGGTAGAAAAGCCTGCCACCTGAAATACATTTGTAGCACGTCAGTTAGAAATTTATATCTCAAGAATATTAAATACACAGTAAGATTCCTTGCTCTCAGTAGATGGTGGTGGTTTAGAAGCTGACAAACTAGTTTCTTGGAGGGAAACTTTAGATGACACCAAATGCCAGCTGATCTCATAAAGAGAACAAAGAAAATGGGTTGACTTCATCTTCAAAGAAAAGGAGTGGGTGATATTCCAAAAGTTTCTCCCTATTTTCTCCAAATGTTGAGGATGGCTATGTTTACTCAGAGAGCACCTCCCTTAGAGTTACTCCTGCCTTGAGCTTTATGGGTAAACTAGATATTTGAGAGAAGTTCTGAAAATAAGGGGTAAACATCAGGTTGCATGGGTTCCATCAAAACAATATTCCTTGTATGGACAGCACAGCCTACACTGGTTCTGTTGTGATCATTCCACAGAGCTATCCAGGGGATCAGCACAGGTTCAAAGCATGAGTGTCTTGCAAGTTCGAATTTAAGACATCTGCACTAAAGGAAATGTTCTCTATGGACTTGCCTTTAGAGCTGAGTAAAGCACCCAGCACATCTTAAAAAGCACTCACTATTAAAATATATATTTCTTGGTGAGGGGTCAGGGCAGTAGTTGCTATGTATTAACATTTTGGGATCTCTTATCTTGGCTCTCTTTGGACTCTGCCTTTCAGATGTCCTTGGTTGCAACTCACAGCATTCCTCACCATTGGCTATGCTGGCCAGGGACTGGGATTTGCAGTCCAATGATATCTGGAAAACTGCATGATTCTTGTGCTCTTCTTACTTTGGATATAAAAACATGTTTGGTTCAGCAGTTTTGTGCATCACTATGGCTTAGGAGACATTTTGTTAAAGAAGGAAGACAATTACAGGTTGAGGCCCCCCCATCCAGAATTCCCAAATCCAAAATATTCCCAAACAAAAGAAAGCAAAAATTCATAGGTGGCTGAAATAGTGACATTCTTGCTCTCTGACGCTTCAGTGTACACAAACAGTTTCATGCGCAAAATTATTAAAACTATTGTGTATGAATATAAGGTATATATGAAATATAAATAGAATCCAATTAAACTTGGATTCCAACTGCAAGATATCTCTGTATGTATGTATATATGTATATGCAAATATAGATATCTCCCCCCCCCCCACCCAATGAAATCTAAAACACTTCTGGTCCCAAGCATTTTGGATAAGGGAGACTCAACCTGTATTAGTTGCCATAGTGCCTCCACTGTATCTGCTGCCAAAGATGTAGAGGACACTTTCCCCACAAACAAACATCTCAAAATAGCCATGTGGTTTTGTTGCCGGATCCTGTGGGAGGAAGAGAAAGTACCCAGGAGATAAAATTCCCAGTTGAGAGTGGGAGGAAGCAAGATAAGAGAGTAAACTACACATTACAGGCAAATGCATGCAATTAATTACTTTTAAAATGTAATTGCAATTAATGTACTTTGTAACCTTGGAAGTACAACTACATCTAGTTATTTTAAAGTAACTTCTCAAAGTCTCCTCTAGCTATCGTCTTCCACTTGCTTGGCATTTAGATTGTACACTTCTGAAGGCAGGGACTTATTTTTAATTTCTTGTTGTGCTCCTTCATGTCATTTTCAACTTGTGGCAACCCTAAAATGAACCTATCACAGGGTTTTCTGGTCCTGAGAGGGTGTGACTCACCCAAGGACACCCAGTGAGTTACCATGGCTAGTGTGGAATCAAACCCCAATTTCCAGAATTCTAGCCCTCTGCTCAAACTACTGTGACATGCTGGCTCTCTGTTTTTAGTTTATCAGGTCAATAACCCTACACAACTCCACCAGGTACATAGATATGGCTGTAGGAAAATTTGATCAAGGAGAAGACAGACTTATAAAGAGAATGCAAGTTTGGTGCCATCTATTTTTCTATACCAAGCTTAAGAAACCACCATAGGGGAGGGGAATATTCTCAGACACAAGTAGAAACTATTGGCCTTCCAATTTGTTTTAGACTTGAACTCCGAGAAACCCCAGCCAACATGGTCAAAGGTAAGGGAATATGGGTGGGCTAATGTCTGCCCACACAGAGGAGGGTAAAGTGTGGTCTTCCAGTTGTTAATAGACTGCAGCATCCAGCATTCTTTACCATTGGTTAATGGTAGTGTAGTGTAATGATTTGAACAGATATTCTGGAGATCAGGGTTCAATTCCCTGCTCAACCATGGAAACATGTCTTGGGCAAGTCCACACTCTCAGCCTCAGAAGAAGGCAAGTGCAAAATGCCTCTGAACAAATCTTGCCAAGAAAACGCCATGATAGGTTTGCCTTATGGTCATCATAATCGGACACAGTTTAAAGACACACAACAAAAAGAAAGACACATCCCCCACCCATGCTTTAACACAGAGGGGAACAGTGTTCATTTCAATACTCTGATGCTTCTCATTGTACAACTTTCATTCACAGAAATGTACCTTTCCCCAGCTCCAAGAATTATTGCCTTATCAAGTGCAAATCACACATAAGAATACTGAGTTGTACTTCTGCCCATCAATGTCTAACTTGCTGGTAGATGGTTATATGTGTAAATATATCTTTTGTTTCAACATTAGTCATGAGAGTCTTTCAAGGGAGAAGTCCAGATCGGATACGTGATGCCTCCTACCTGGGCACAGAGGTGTGTGATAAAATCCACATACTAAAGTTTACATCTCCTGCCTAGCTGAGGAGGAAAGGATGGGGAAGGGCAGTAACAACAATATGGATATGAATAATAATAAAAAGTAGAAATGATGACAATGATGCCATGCATTCAATTGCCTCTCACATTTTATTTTGTGTTGGAGCTATACTGTTATCAGGACTGTGTCAAAGGTCTGCTTCTGCAGGAATTAGCCTGTCTTTCTGATTTCATTCATCAACCCACTGGCCAAATTTAATTCAAGAAATAACAAATTGGATTACTCTGAGGTTGTTCAGTTTTTACACTGCACTTCTTCTGCAAACGTATACTTACTCTCCCAACCTTAGTTTGATCCTGCTGAGAACTCTTGGACAAATTAAGATGACATCTCTTCAAAAAGACAATTGCTAATGTAATCTCTAAATCAAACGATTGGTCGCCAAGAAACATATTCAAAGTTAGCCATGTTGACTGTGCAGCAAAATACAAGAAAATCCAAAATCCACAAAAAAATGATAGTTTTATTGGCCAACCAAAATGCACAAAATACATCATGGATTTTAAAGCTCCACTGGCTTCTTCATTGGGCAAAAGATATTTAAAAATTCATACAAGAGAAGAAAAGTGACAAATATTAGATTTATAGGCCTACATTTTGTATCATTGTTGTTTCTGTTGTTGTTCAGTTGGTTTTCCACCACCACCACCGTTATCTAGTATGCTGCCCCTTTGGACACCTATTTTGGTATTCTCCCCCCCCCCCCGCCCCTTTCCAGTGGAGTTGCTTCTTTTGTATGTGATTCCTCACTGGGAATTATATTATGGAAGCACAAAGGCAGACAACCAAATTTGGTACTATAAATCACTAAGGATGAGTGTAACCAATTTAGAGAGGTATCAATGTTTTCTTTAGTACAGTTGTCCCTCCATAATCGCTAGGGTTAGGGGAACAAGACCCCCATGAATATGGAAAAAACGCAAATAACAAAAACATCTCTAGGTCCTTCAGTGCAACTTTGTGGTCAATGTCCAACATACACTGACCATAGAATGGTACTGGAGTAACTACAAATGGTCTTTCAGTGCAACTTTTAGTTAAAGTTGACCATAGAGTTGCACTGGAGGACCTAGACAGTCCTAGAGAGAACATATTAATGAAATCCGTGAATAAACAAGGCCGCAAATATCAAAGCCACAAATATGGAGGGATGACTGTACACTGCCTTCACTCTAAATTGGCAGGTAGAAGGAACACCAGTTGGATATCAATTTGGGAATCAAAGGGGAGTGTAGCTGCTATTGTGGCTATTGGGTCCTAAGTAACTAGGGTGAAACTTTGCAACTTTGTTCAAAGCCCCTCCCAAACTGCTGAGTGTGTAGTAGGTCTTCATTTCATTGTCTGTAAACAGGTCTGTGACAACCTGACGTCTGTTTTGGTTTATCACTAATTATGACTGGCTTTTCTAGGAAAATCCTCCCAAAGAGATACAATCTAGTTTCATCCATAAGACCAAATGCCAGGGGGAAATTTACAAAGAAGATTGACATTAGTCCAAAATCACAGATTATGATGCAAGGAAATTTGTTTGATGGGAGAACAAAGAAATATACTGGGTCTACAACAAGTTAAAAAATAAAGTTTCATTAAAATGCAAGTATCGTTTTAGGACAAAGGGGATAGGTGAAATCTGGATGCTAAAGACAATAAGTAGTTTCAGGTATAACCCATGATAAATGATAATTTAAGACTGAGGGTGCATCTGCACTGTAGAAACAATGCAGTCTGACACCACTTTACGTGCTGTAGCCCCAGCCTATGGAATACTGGGATTTGTAGTTTTACAAGGTCTTTAGCCTTCTCTGCCAAAGAGTGCTGGGGCCTCACAAAACTACGAATCCCAGGATTCTGTAGGATGGAGCCATGACAGTTAAAGTGGTGTCAAACTGCATTATTTTTATAGTGTAGATGCACTCTGAGTTTCATGTTCAGAGGAAATTACTTAATCCTGATTTTTGTCTTTATTATATTCCTGACATTACAATAGCTAGCACCAAAATTAGAGCCCCCCCCCCCAAAGTAACATTTTTGGACTATATATAGTCTTTGGACTATATACTCTATTCATATAGTCAACTTTCCATGATTTAACAAAGATCTCACTGACAAAATGGCAGTTTGTGTCTCTGTATATAATACAGGAATTTTGAAAACTGAATAATCAGATTATTTATAGGTCACATTGCTGGAAGCCAGGCAATGTTTCTAAATGTTTCTATGGATTTACTACCGCAGTCCTGGCAGCACTGACTGGCCTGACCCCTGGGTAGTGATAGCATCTTGGTCTATTCCATGGATTTAAATGGAGTAAAAGGAATCTGTGATAGAGAATTTGACTCTAAAAGTAAGGAGGATAGACCAATAGTCTATGGAAAGGACAGCAAGAGTATATAAAACAAGCAAATCAACCCCCAACCTGGACAAGTTCCATTTGTCCCTAAACGACAATGGCACTGCAAGATGTTTTCACATTACAGAAATTTGAAAACTGATGTTAGGACAACACATTTTGTTTGCCAGATTCAGATGGCCAAAGAAATGTCACAGGTCACAGAGATACAAACCATCAGCTTATCTTCCATTCATACAGATTAGGGAGGGAATTTGTGTGACTCTTTAGATTGTGTTGGACCAGTACTCCTCACCACTGGCTTTGCTGTCCAGGGCTGCTGGGCGCTGCAGGCCAACAATTTCTGGAGGGCTACAACAATCCTCAACCCTGACTAGGGTTGCCAGTTCAGGATTGTCCCAGGTCCTGAGGTTTCCATGCCAAAACCTGAGATCTAGGAGTGATTCCTAGTGATACCATTAAGTGTTATGCCTTAAGTACCAATCACAGTGCTTCACAGCTTGTTTTTCAAATACACACACACACAAAGTGAGAGAGACAATATATTTTCCTGTTTGAAGATAAAGACCACAGTTTTAGCTAAGGGGCTGCTCCTAGCTCAAATTGAAGGAGGCATGATAAGAAATATTAAATCAAGCCTACTTGCTTTTATCAAGAAGGTGGATGAATTGCAGAGCAGAGGGTGAGCCCTGCTGTCATAATGATGATGACTAAAGAAGGAACCTAACTAATTAAATACACAGACCCCTCTGGACAGTCTTTGAAAGTTGCAGCAAATAATCAATTCCGCCTTGGAAGTGGTAGCAACCTGCTGCTCTACTAGCTGAGATTTGCACACAGCATTTTCTTTTTCTTGGAGACAAACCCAGCAAAACTGGACAATTTGCACCCTTGTCTCCCACCTGGAGATGACCCACAAAAACTGGAGAATCAGGGCCAGACTTGAGATATGACATGACAACACTATATCCCTGACACAGATATTCATGCTGCCATGTATTGACAAAAGGAATGGAACACAGAATAAGTAGAATTCAAGAAAACACTTCTGGACATGGCACATTCATTACTTATTATAACACCACTGCACAATCTGATGGATACCTCTTATTAACAGCTGTGGACTTTTGTCTTACTGTTTGTGTGTTTTTTAATTTGAAAGGGCTGCTTGGATAAAATGACTAATTATGTGCATATCAGGATAAAGAGAGATGTAATATAAAAAGAGAACTTGCAACGTTAGCTGCTGTGTGAGTGTACCATCATCACACACATCAGAAAAATGGAATTCTAGTTCAATTGTCAGTAATATATCACTCATCTCTTTGTGCCGTAAATGTCTTAAGAAAGAGCACTCCATATGCATATATCAATTTATCCATTCAGTCCTTATTTATTTAGACACAAGCCCCACTGAGTTTAATGGGGCATCCTTTACATGTACAAGTTGAGACTCCCTTATTTGGAATTCAGAAATTTGAAATACTCCAAAGAACAAAAACATTTTCCATGGATGGCTGAGATAATGACACCTTTGCTTTCTGACGGTTCAGTGTACACACACTTTGTTTCATACAGAAAATTATTAAAAATATTTTAACTTCAGGCTGTGTGTATAAGCTGTATATGCAACATAAATGAATGTTATGGTTAGGTTTGGATCCCATCTCCAAGGTATCCCATTATGTACATGTATGCAAATACAGGTATTCTAAAATAAATAAAATAATAATAATAAAAAAATCTGGTCCAAAGCATTTCAGATAAGGGAGACTCAATCTGTATGTAGAACTGGTAAATAAATAATATTTATCACTAGTAATAATAAATAAGAAGTATAATGTTAAGTATACCTCCTTGAGTTAATTGGTTGAACGGCAGGAAACAACAAACCAACAAACATATTTTAGCTATGTATTTCTTGTAGTCCCTTCCAGCTCTTAAGATTCTATTATCCTATTTCTAGCACTATGGAAAGGCAGCAAAAGCTGTTCCTCCTCTCCACAACTAAAGTCAGTGTAACAGTTTGTAATCTTACCTTCATCTGTGATGAAGACAAAGTTGTGCCCAGGGGAAAAGGTGAGCAGGACAAGCAAGGGAAGCAGCCTCACCCAGCACAAAAGGGCTGCCATTCTACTGGAGGCTGAATGGGGAGTACATCCAGCATGGGTCCCAGATCAACATCTTGTGCATTTAAACATTTAATCTAATGCTGGGCACTTGGAGGTACCACGGACTAGATTCTCACAAGCAGCCTTAGGTACCAGTGAAGGAGGCAATCAGCCAGCCCTCTGGGCCTTTGTTGCTGGACCTCTGCAAGGGAAAGTTATCTAGGATGTGTCAGCCCAGCTGTTCAGGAAACTTGAATGAAAAGCCTCCTCCAGCCCCAGCCCCACCACTTCCCCAGCTCCAAACCACCAGGCCATGGTCTGCAAGAGAGGGACCCCAGCCTGCTTCAATCAGATAGGCAGCATGTCCTGCCCTTGTGGTGGTTGCTGTCTAGGAAGACAGGGCAGGAAGCAAGCACCCCAAGCCCCTGTAGGGGGATGGCCAGGAGCTGCTCTTAAAATAGGAAATCCATCAATATTCTGAATGGCTGGTAGCCACCTTAATGAGAGGGAGAATGGGGCAGACAAGAAAGATACTCTTTCTCCATTCCTTAATATACTGATCTTTTCAGATTGTTCTAGGGAATTTAAATGGTGGGGTGAGGCAGGGAGGCTTCTATGCTTGTACCAGCTGTGTAGATAAATTGGAATCATGGTCATGGCCAGAAAACTAAAAAAATTACTCTGAGAGCATATGGCCAGCATCTTCTTAGTGGCATGTGCTGACATGACACACACATGACATATGGACTTTTTTTGGACATAGGTCATTCTGGACATTGTGCAGATACAAAATCACAGGGTTGGAGGGGGCCTGCAAGTGAAGCGCCATCTATTCATTGAGAATGGGACCAAGGAGCAGCATTATCTTGCAGATACATGCTGTTCCTTCATCCCTGGATGCTCAAGAGCAGCCAGATTATGCCTGAGTACCAAGATTGCCAGGATTGGCAGCCAGGAAGATGGAGCTGCATCTGAGAATCTCCCAGTTATAGTTCTGCGAGCAGGGTAAGCAATGGAGGAGAGAGAGCCACTTCTCCCTGACTCTAGTTGGTACATTTCAGAATTCTACTGAAAAATAAAGTAGGTCCCATAAACCTGAAGACACTTGCTGGCAGAGATGGGTGTTGGGAGGTTATCCACACCTTGAGGGTACACTTACAAAGGGGAAAATGAGGACATTGTCCTCCTTAAATAAGAGTTCTGCCCACCAATGAAATTTTCCTTCACACTCCAAATTGCTGCCATTCCAGAGTGAAACAGTGAAAACTGTGCACACCTGGAACTGTTATGTTTGCTATGTTCATATTTCCTTGGTAACCCTGCCTGCCCTTTTCTTTGGATCCCGAGATTGTATTTCTAAATACTCAGCTGAGGTTTTCAATTACTGCAATGTTAGGAATTTGAGTAGTCAGAAAAAAATTCATTGGATGTGAGTAGGGCAAAATTCTTATCTGGTGGGTCATTGACCCCGTTTTGCCCATCTGCCGCTGCCCCCTGCCCTCCACAATAAGTGACTCCAGGGCCAGATGGCCATGGCTTTTCCAAAGCCTTTTTGAGCAGAGATTCAAGCTATAGGTAGCATTTGCTTCTCTCAACTAAAGTAAAATTAGTAGGACACACTCTTAGAAGCTCATAACTCATATCCTCTACTCAGGGTAAAGTCCACTTGGCTGTTGCCATAGTAGGATTGCCTGGACAATTATTGCTAAGGTAGAAAGTAAAGAAAGGACTCTAGTTGCACTATCATTAACTATAGAGCCAAAGTTAACAAACTATAGAGGTCAAACCTGGGAGGTCCAATGTAAACAACACTAACAATGGCGAAAATGAGATACAGAAGTAGTATTTCCAATCAAGTTTCCCAGGTATGAGTAAGTGTGTGATTGAATGATATTGATTCAAAGGCTGACGACACTGTAGAAGATTCAAAACTAAACTAGACAAAAAAGAATAATAATAATAATAATAAGAAGAAGAAGACTATTTAAGAACAACCACAGTTTAAAAAGTGCCTGATCTTAGAGGTGATAACACTTGGTGGTAGAGTTGTAGAGTTGCCAAAACTGGGGGAAAAAACTGGACAGGGGTTCTGTCCCTCTAATGCAGGGGTAGGCAACCTTTTTGAGCCGGGGGCCAGGTTGCTGTCCCTCAGACAACTGGGGGGCTGAAGCCAAAAAATAAATAATTAAATAATTTAAAAAAAAAATAAATAAATAAACCAGGACAAATGTAGGACAAAATTTTCAAATGGAGGACACTTTTTAAAAAATGGAGGACATGCAAAAAATTTGCTGATTTTTAAAAAAACGTTAATATAAATGCATGTTTCTGAGGCTTCTATAGACAATTGCCCCCCTTACCCGCCGCTTGCCCCCACTTGCCTGCCTCCTCCTGTTAGGCCAAAGGCCCCCGCCCTCACGCAAGAGGCCAAAGGCTCCGGCGGCAATCGGTGGCAGGACCAGGCTTGGGCTGGTCCCAAGGCCTTGCTGGGCCGCATCCGGCCCGCGGGCCGTAGGTTGCCTACCCCTGCTCTAATGTTTGCTCTGAAGGGAGAATTTCAGCAATTCTTGCTTATCATGTCACCATGTAAGAAGGAACACTTGCTGAAATGCCTTCTATAGCAATTATTAATGTTACAGGAGCCCTCTTCAGTTTATACTCTGGCAATTATACTTGGTGGTGTCATCAACATTCCTGGCACTGGATCAGTAACAGGCAGTGAACTTGGTTTTGTAATGTAATGAGGAGTTCTCTGGGCTCATCCATCTTACCAAAATGTAAACATATGCAAACAACCCAGAATGGTGGAAGCAGTGATGATACTGTGATAGGTATGGAGAGGCAGAGCTGTGGGCCTGAATGATGACATGGTTTTAAGCTAGGCTGTAGCATGAAGGCAAACTGTTGAATACATCCTAGGTCCCATTCCCACTGAGTTATAAATCGAATCAAGAATCGGATTATAGAAATATCGTTCCCATTTGAAATCGTGTTCGATCCAACTTTGATCGATTTCTCTAGCTAAAACCTGAATCAGCAGTGGATAACTTGGGTTATCCTGACACCACTTTTCCAGAGGTTTTTTTTTTTTTTTTTGCAACTGCCGTATCGGATCTGCGGCAAACTAATGGGAACGACAAGGGTGTCTGACTCGGGGGAGGAACAATGTTCAAGGGGCTGTCCTGGAGGTGTCACCACCTTTGTTCTCTTTCGTGGCATTCCCGGTGCCATTTTCCCCCATTCGCGTAGCCTTTTCCCAGTGTTGTGTAAAACTTTTTTTTAAAAAAGAAGAAAGTTAAACTGGTTTTTTTGGAGAAGGAGGGAAAAAGAAAGGAAAGAAGAGAAGGGATTTGGAGAAAGGGAGGCTGGCGAAAACTTTTTGTGAGTGGAAAGGAAAAAGAGAGAGAGAGAAAAAAACCAAAACCCTGAACGTGGCTCCTGCATCCAGCCTTGTTTCCTTTTTTGAGACAGAAAAAGGGTGACGGGCTGCTGCATATTGGGGTAGTTTGCTCAGGAGGAGGCCTATGGAGGCCAGGAGCCTCCTCACTCAGGCTCTCCTCAGCTTTGCGGGGGCTTACTGGGAAGGAAATGCCTTCCTCCAAATACTCGTGAGGCAGGAATGCTGGACCTGAGGCTTTTGCTCGCGAGGAGCCCCATTGGGTTGCAAGTTGGTGCCTCTTTCTGCCTTGGAAAACCCCGAGGCTCCCAACTGTAATAAAAAGGCCTTAGGCTGCCTAAGCACCTCCCCTCCAAAAAAAAATTAAAGGGAGGAACGCCAAGAAATACAACTTGCTCTCTCTTTATGTACCTATCCAACCCCTCAACTTTTTTTCTCTTCAAATTCCCCACAGAGCCATCCTTTTCTCCCTCTCTTTGCAAATAATAATAATAATAATAATAATAATAATAATAATAAATATTTGAGTGTGTAAAACTTTTTTTTTAAAAAAAGAAGAATGTTAAACTGGGTTTTGGGGAGAGGGAAGGGGAAAGAAAGGAAAGAGGAGAAGGGATGTGGAGAAAGTGAAACTGGCGAAACCTTTTGTGTGAGTGGAAAGGAAAAAGAGAGGAAAAAAAACCCAAAGACCTGAACATAGTTCCTGCATCCAGCCTTGTTTTCTTTTTTGAGACAGAAAAGGGGTGGCTGGCTGCTGCATATTGGGGTGGTTTGAAGAAGAAGGGGGGGGATAAGAAGAAGAAGGGGGGATTAGATGTCACTGTGACGTCTAATCGCCTAAGTGCTTGATTGACAGCTTTAAAAAAACGGTTCCAGAAAGGCAATGGGAACAGGGAACAAAAATACCCATGTCAAAATACAACGGAGAAATATCAATGGGAACAAGAACATGGGTCAAGAAAAACCGAGTCTGTTTGCTTCCTTTTGTAATGGGAACGATGGACCTGATTCGAATAGGACTTGGAAACTTGATCCGATCCAGACTTGCAGTGATTTACGTCGCTTTATATGTCCAATGAGAATGGGGCCCAACTGGACATCCTACAGGACACTTCTTTGTACAAGCATATAAAAAAAATGCAACTGCCTATGTAACCTTGAATAACACTGGTGAAACGCCCCAGGGGAATTTTGCCCCTGTTAGTCTTATCTTTTGAAATTAAGAACAAAGTATTTTTTTTTAAAATGTGGGTACATTCATTGGAGCGATAACTGTTCTACATTTGACAAACAATTATAAATGAATACATAGAGGCTTGTCTCTTTGATATGTACAAAGAAGTATGATGGATCTCCAGCTTAATTGGAGATAGACTTATGAATCAGCACTTGGAGGGTGCATTTCTGAGCAGAAAAACAAAATGAAAGTTCTTACTCTCCCTTCTCCATCTGCCATTTCTTTTCTTCAGCCACCTCTTCCCTGGGGCATATCAAAGCATGGGTAAACATAAATCTTAGACAACCAAGACAATGTTTACAACAACTTTCCCCTGATATTTCTGGGGAAATCTGCTATCTGTTCTCCTACATCCTGGCTGGACTTTGCACTTCACAAAGTTTTAATTAACTAGAATTTAACTTTCCTGCAATATATTGCATTGTCTCTGACTGCAGAAAGGAATATTGGTCCAGTTCTCCTTGGTTCAGTTTGCCTCCAGCTTCACAATCCCTCCCCAAACTGGGTACTCATGAGCAGAACATTCTGATCTGTAGCATTGAATCTATTTGTTCTATGGAGATAACACTGCCCAATATGGCTTTGCATTTTCCAGGCTAGAAATTGCCTAACCAGAATGATGCGGTTAGACATCCTTAATTATAAAAGAGTAAGTGCACAGGATAGCTAGTTACAAATGAGATCACTTTGTGAGATATGTCATAAAACAACCATAATTATCTCAGAGTCCAAAGTCAAATGGTGCTATGGGTTTACTCATCAGGTATGCCAGCTCCACATGTATAGTGGCCCTGATAGGTCACTCTCTGGAACCTAAAGCTAGGGGATTATTTTCCTAAAGGAGAAAGTCTCATGGATCCATACTGTTTCTAATATGGAGCATCCTCTATTTGAAGGTGGCCATTCTTCTGTTTGAAAGTGCCATCTGCTCAGAGGGCTGTCCTCTCCAAGGGCTTTACTGCATGAGCCTAATCTCACAGCAATCACGTGAATAAAAAAAATATCATGCGACTAGAGCTGCCACCGCCATCGTGCTCTTCATGAGTCCCTTTTAACCCTGCTACAGTGATGTAAGTGGGGAAATATAAGAAAAGTAATTAAAGGCAATCAGCCTGCTAGGGAATAGCAAGGGAGAGGGACAGGGGAGGAGGCGGTGGATTGATACCACACAACCAATGACATTTCCTGGGAGTTATGTCTCACATCTGGGGACTTGCGCTATTGAGAGCTCATTGATGGGTTTCCCTCAACAGTGAAAAGGTTGGGGGTGAGATATGCAGCAGCTATGGGACAGAGGCATCATTTTGCAATATGTATCGTCAAAGCCACTTTTTTTTCTGGGTGTAATGGGGTTTAGAAGCCATGTGTCTAGTTCTATAAGAAGAGATTGATAGCAGGGGCTTTGAGGTTGACCATCAGCAATGAATATTCAGGCAGTAGGGTGAGCAAGCATACAGGTCAGCAAGTCACAGTATTCTTGCCTATGGCAAGATGTGTTTCTATTTAAATTGTGGCAATTATTTTATATTTTGCTTCTATACATACAAATTAGCATAAGCTGTGTTGTTTGGACTTTATCACATCAGCCTGCTGGCCTGCCACAATCATACTAGTTTTAGAAGCAACGCAGTTTGGCATCATTTCTTATCACACTTTTCCCCACAATAGCCCTTCAGCGATCCATGGTTGCATGATCTGTTTTCCACACTGACAAAGTCCACCTTGTGGGAGGAAGGGGAGGGGGACAAGTGAACATGGCCACCAACAGCCTCTTGAAGCCGGCTGCTGTGTGAATGTGTGGCAGCCACAATTGTTGTGAGAGGGAAAATCAACCACTTACACCACGTGACTGGAACTGCATCAGAAGTGGCCTCTCACATGAAGGCAGTAATGGAATAGCAGCAACACTGAGAGCCTATTGATGAGTTTTGTCCATTGGTGAAAAGGTGTGCTATATTAATATTAATAAACGGAATACAAGGCAGCAGCAGCAACAGCAGTAGCAGCAGAACAACCACAGTATTGTGTGATAAGTCCAAAGACACTTTTATCCTGTTAAAATTCTGCTTTTTAGCCTCATGTGATCAAATCCTTTATCTTCAAGAATGAGCAGTTGGGTTCATAAATGATGGCAGCTAGAGAACACCTCTGAAACTCTGTTGCAACAAAAATGATGGTGGGTGCGGTGCTGGCAGCACTATAAAATAGTGCAGCCCACGCTTTGTTATAACTTTGGGGAGCTGTAAGTTTTGTTGTCTTACCTCATTTTACAACATCTGCCTTGTATACATCATTTATTAGGTATAAATCTGAGGCAGAGACAACATGGAATTGCTAGAGGCATAAACAGTCACATACTGTCATTTTTTCATCTCATTGTTGCATGTGTTTCTTAGGGTGAGTTTACTTCCCAGCAAAATCCTGTTGCAGCAGACAGTGCTTACAAGAGAGAAAGTGCACCTTGTTGTAGCTTTACACCCCTTGATACAGTACTCTCTCCCTTAGAGACCAAGCAATGTCCAAAGCATGGATGTTATGGTACTCCCCCCCCCCCCACCCAGTTTAGCTCCAATTCATTTCTGACAACCTATTTTCTTTCTCTCTCAGTGACTATTCACATTTGTACAGCATCAGCCTTGAACAACTTGCTGGTTACAGACCATTGTTTATCCCACAATACTGTGTGGGTTATTGTGGGCATTTGTCTGCCTGCCTCCAAAGGTCGATTCTGTCCACACTGTTTGGGTAGGGGGTGGGGATACACCAACTGTGCAAAAGCCTCCCTATATTCACAAAAAGCTGTCTTGCACTCATCAGATTATTAGTCCAATATTGTCCTGTATTCCTTCTCTGGCAGCAGCTTTCAGAGCTTCACCCCATATCATTTACCAGATGACCCTTTTAACTGGAAGTACCAGTGAATGATCCTGACACCCTTCACATAGATTCACAGAATCTTGGAGTTGGAACGGACCACAAGGGTCAACCTCCTGCCATAGAGGAATACACAACCAAAGGACTTTTGAAAGGTGCCCATCCAACCGCTGGAGTTTATCAGACAAGGGGAATTGGAAGTATAATCTGATAGCTATCTGAAAGCAATCATGGGGTTTAACGTTATTGCATGATAACCCACTACACACAAATTCGGGCAATGGGAAGTCAGTCCAAATGCAATCATGTGGTTTTACGTTATTGCGTGATAGACTGCCACATGAAAATTCAGGCAATGGCATGCTATTTTCAGCCAATGGGAAGCCAGTTTGAATGCAATGCGTATTCACGTAATTGCACTAAACTAGCGACTTTAAGTGAATGCATTCTGGCCCCACTTTATTTTCATTTGAATTTAAGAGAAATTCCTCCCGTTTGTTAAACTCATCTGTTTAAAGACATCCAAAGAAGGACCATCCGCCAAGGCCATCTATTCTACTGAACAATTCTTCCAGTGAAAAAGTGTTCCTTGATGTTTAGTTGCTTAAGCATGTGCTCTACCACTGAGTGGTGGTCCCTTCTGTCACATAATATGACTGCGAATGTTCTCATGTACTTGAGGATCCAAGAATCCTGATGGATTAAATCACAGGCTCATTTACTCCAGCTGACTGCTTCTTTTGTTTTAAGATATTCAACCAGTTTTTAAAACAGGTTTCAACACACATATCACCCTCTAGCAACAGGGGGAGCAGCAAGATGAGCCTGTGAAAAGTGGGAAAAACAGAGAAACAGAAGAGGGGAGTTTGCTCCTTGAGCAGAAGTACACTCAAAGGTATTACAGGTCAGAGCAATGGAGTGGCTGCTCTTTCGAAAGCTTTGTGCAGTAATGCCCTTTAAAGAGAAAAAACAAGTCCTGAACAAGAACATGGCAAAAGACAGGTAGACATGAAATACAGTGCAGTGAGCACAGGCCAGTCCTGCAAGATTTTGTCCACCAAGCCCAGCACTGTCTACTATGTCTGGCAGCTGTTTTCAAGGAACGGTTCTCAGCAATGGCAGTGACTGTGGCAGCTTTGCAGATCACACGTGAAGAGATACTGTTCTCTGCCCAGTGGCTGGGCACAGGGAATGGCTAACATCTTTACATTCCTGCCTTCTCCCACATAAAGGAAGCCTGGAGGGAGTAGGAAAGGGGGTGTGAGTGACCTTTATTCCTTTGCTTCCAAAAGATTGCCAGGCAGGCTGCAGGTAAATTCTGGCTAAGATTTGTATGGCAGGACCATAGGCAGTTCTGACCCAAGGTATTTTCCTGCCTGTTGTGAAGGATAAAATGACATATCCCATTCCTTCAATGTTCGGAGCTAACGGGAGTGGTAGTTGAACCTTTTCTCAACCCTGGGACTGGCACAGCAAACCTTTGGGGGCAACAGGCCAACTTGGAGTGTACAGTATAGACTACATAGCCCATACTACTCTCTAATCCTACCCCCTTGCAACCACTTGCTGCCTCCTGAAGTAGACACCTCCCTCTGCCTACGAGAACAGCTGCAGCCTGTCTACAGTTTGTACATGCATATAGAGGACAAGGGATCTCCTGTTTCATTGATTCCACCATGTTTTCTTTGGTCCTTCTCTCTTCATCTCCATGTGGATTTTGAAACCATCAGTATCTTTGCAGAGGTGTCTGCAGCTGCTGAAGGCTGCTCCACATCTAGCCTATTTCCTCTTTCAGAGAACATATTTCACATTATCCAACATACAGGTAGGCTGGAAATTGCATAGGAAGCTCCATCCAGTTCAGTGTGTGGAAATGGCAGTATGAGCTATTGACAAAGATGAGCCACTGGCACATTTTTTTACAGCTCTGTGTTCTCCTCATGAGTTCTATGACTTGTTGTTTTATGGAGTCTTGATTATTTGTGATGTGTGCTGCACAGGCATCTGTGGCAAAGGAAAGAGAAGTTGGCATGTTGGCTGGGTCTGTGCAATATCCTCTAGACTAGCTGTGTCCAAATATGCTCTGTGCCCAGCACAGTCTGCATAACAAGATGGCGGGTTGGCCATGAGGTATATATACATAAGGATCCGATTTCATGTGTATCCTCTTTCTGTATAGAAGTGGAAGAGCCAGAGCTCAGTTCAATTATGCCTCTTCAGCTGTTGCATCGATCCCTGCATAAGTGAAGTTCTCAAACAAAGCCATGTTCACATAGGCCTGTCAAAACAGAAGCAGAATAAAGTTGGAGATGTAGGCTCTATTTTGCTCCTTCCCTCTCCCTTTCTTTTGTAAATACATTTCCCCTCCTAATTTCAAGAGGAAAAGACAAGGTAATACAAGCCCATATTTCAGTTAACCACTGAATTCCTGCTGAGATCAGGCTCCATTCTAATATCTTAGGATAAATGCGTAATGTAGGGCCCAGTACTCTGTAATCTCTAAGGAGCACCTGCATCCTGCCTTGGTGAGGAAACCAAAACTCTACGTCCAGCAATATATCCTTCTCAGCTGAAAGACAGAACAAAGACATTTGGGGTACCCTAGTGGTGGCACTGGGCTATGTCATCTGGCTAAAAATGATCTAGGCTGCGTTCCCACTATGATTTAAAGTGGATCGGGTTATATGACCATCATTCCCATTTGAAACTAGTTCTGATCCTACTTGATTGGTTTCAATCTCAATGAAGCAATGCAAATGCAACCTCCCACCTGTGCTTTTTCCTGACACTAGTTCTTTGGCAGTTCTTTTGAAAAAAATTGATTCTGAAGCGTGTTCAACAAGTGGGAACTATGGATCTGAATCGCATCATTTTGGAGGGGAGGGACTAATGGCGGGGGGGTGTGTGGTTACCATTCCCCCCCCCTTTTTTGTTTTTGCACCCCCTCCCCTCCCCCCCCCCCCCCCAGTGCTGCCTTTGTGCTTGTGGTGTGATCTATGGGTGCATGTTTTTTTTTTTTTAAAAAAACTGATAGAAGATTTGATTAATTGATTTTGCAACTACTTGCAATTACTCTGGCGGCAAGCTGGGCTATCAGCAGCCCAGTGAGGCAAGTAGTTGCAAAATAAATGAATAGACTTTTCTATCATTTTTTAAAATTATAGTTCCCAAGCTGGGCTGCCGCTTACATCACCGATGACATGCAGATGATTGATATGCATTTTGAAGTGGTGCAAACAAGTGAGGACGACAATCGTGCCAAAAAAGATAAGGTGATAATGAAAAGATCCGCTTTCACAGTGGGAACGACGGACCTTTTGGAATTGATTCGCTGACACGGAGTGAAGATGAATCACAAACCAGTTTAAATATAAGTAGGAGTGGGGTCCTAAGAAGAACAGAGTGCATATTTAGAGTGCAGCAAGAATGGCCCCAATACCTTCCTAGCTTCTAGCATGCGGATGAGCTGCACTGAGATCTGAGCAAAAGGTGGACGTTCATATGGCCGGTCCCGCCAGCACTGTCGCATCAGCTCATACCTGAAGAAAGAGGTGAGAAATGACTGTGAAGCAAACATGTGAATGAAGGGGAATTCTCAAGATATTGGGAGATTGGTCTACTTGTGCATTTCTTTCTAGCTGCTCCCGTAGTGTGAAGAGTGCAGGAATAAAAGGAAGTGCATCTTCATACTGTATGTAGTACATGAAGCAGAGAGAGAGCATGCAAATTAACATCACTGGGAGACAAGTGAATATACATAGTGTGCGAGTGTGTATTCTAGGGATAGGAGATTCTACTTACACCTCATCATCACAATTGAGGGGCTTCTCCATGCGGTATCCTTGGGGCAGCTTTTCATAGAGCTCAGCACATGTCATGCCACAGTATGGTGTCCCTCCTAAATAAGTGGGAAGATTAGACTAGACTAGACAGTACTTTTACTAGCATCCTGATACAAGCCAAACCACACTTCACATGTCTCTCTGGATGTTGCTGGAGCAAAACCAGAATACTGCAGTTCTCTTCCTAAATCACCTACCTTAGATCACTACATTTCCCCTCTCCCCCACAGTAAAAAGATGAAAAATGCTAGGAAAAGTTATTGTTTGGACTACATCTCCTCAGATCCTTCAACCAACACAACCACTGGCCTGGAAAAGATTTTCCCAAAATCTGGAAAAGTATTGCTACATTGAAAGGGAATGGTAACAAGAATGAAACAGGGAGAATAGGCTGTGTAGGTTGCTAGGATTTTCCAAATTCTGTTGTGCCCATAACATTATCAACTCCACCTGAAGAAAGAGCTGTTAATCTAAGGCACATCAACCCTTTGTACTCCTCAAGTGAAGGTTTTTATTCTTGATAGCCAGCGGGGGAGACATATGGTTGTTTCCACTTGCTTAAACCAAAATGATTCTAAGGTGGGTTCTACACCGCCCAAAAGTATGTGCTCGGCACGTACTAGGATTAGGACGCCCCTAACCCTAGTATGCACCGAGCACATACAAAATGGCAATGCCCATTCTACATGGGTGCTGCCATTTTGACGTAGCAGATGCTAAGCGTCCGCACATCTTGGCACCATTATGATGCCGCAAGTGCGCCAATGGCGCTTTGCGGCATCATAATGGTGCCGCAAAAAGAAGCCACTTTTTGCGGCTTCTTTTTGCTGCGTGGAGGAGTCGCGTGGTTTGGCCGCTGAGGCTCCTCCGTGCAGCAAATGAGGGCGCCAGCAGACCGCCCTTTTGGGCGGTCTGTAAAGCTCCTAAGACACCCTGGCCTAAATCCCATCCATAAAACCATTTGAATCAATTGCTGAATTGTTGCTCAAAGATACTATGGGTGGGAATAATGCAGCTCTCCATATCTTGTAGTACTGTAACTCCTAGCATTCCTCAAAGTTGGCTATGCTTGTTGGGGCTGCTAGAACTTGAAATCCAACAAGCTCAATGATTCCCACCTCTGACATACATAAATCCCATTGCTAGTCCCATTCAATTGCTGAATTGTAAATCAACATTTACAGTTTATAAATTCAGTTACTTCAATAACTCTACTGTAGTTGGGGCTAGCAAGTGCTTTTAGACTTCTGGTGCTGCTGACATATGACAGAGGATATGGAATAAATGAGAAGAACAAGTTGTACAGAACAGTTTGGGGCCCCAATGGGATACAAAGTGATGAAAGAGTGGGGACAAAAAGGCCAGACTGTTCCCATTAGATAGGAACTCACCCAGGCTGACAATTTCCCACAAGAGGACCCCAAATGACCACCTGCAACAGAAAGATAAATTAGGATGTGGGCTGAGATCCATCAGCATAATCAGCTCTGCTACAGACCATGATGATTTTTTAAAAGCTATTTTGGTTGTGTCCTGTTACTTTTGTACACAACAAAAAGGGAAATATTCAAGCCAGTAGGTTCTGTTTATTAATTGCAAGTTATCTCATGCTTCCTTTGTATTTTAAAAAACAAAAACAAACAAACAAATCCCCAACATAACAACAAACCCACAGGTTTCTTTTGCTTTGTTTTGTTTTGCAATATTCATATGTTTTTTAAGGACTGATTCAACAGGAAAAAGGAAAAAGATTAATCAGCTAAACATTCTCCTACTCCATGGGCATTTTTCTTATGATAGTTTCTACTTCTCCCAACCAGCAAAGGAGCAAGGGGTTGGAGTTTGAAAACATCACCAGCTATATGATCATTGGAAACCCTGTAAACTAAACTTCAATCTATGATAGACCTTGTTCCCCAACCCACAAGCCCCTTTTATAAATCACTTACACATCACTCTTGGTTGTGTATACACTGTAATTCAAGGATTCGATGGCCATCCAGCGAACTGGCAAACGGCCCTGCAAAAACAAGCATCATTGTGGGAGCAGAAGCCCCACTTTAGATAAGGAGAAGGAAAGAAGATGGAAGACCATTCTCCCCAGAACAGAAGAAAAGCCCGAGTAATAGGGGTTGGTGAGTGGGGAGGGGTCTTCAGAGTGGTGTTCTTCTGTGTGTGTGTGTGCGCGCATGTATGCACGCATGTGTTCAAGACAACTTTACAGCAACCACATGAATTTCATAGAGTTTTCTTAGGCAAGGAATGCTCAAGAGGTGGTTTTGCCAGTTCCTTCCTCTGAAATATATGATGCTAATTCCACTCTGAAGTGGTACTATATCTAGACTTACCATCGTCTTCTTTACATAAACTTCCTCCCCTCGGGACAAGCCAAAATCAGCAATCTTGGAAGTCAGGTTTTCCCCTACTAGGATGTTTCTGGCAGCCAAGTCTCTATGAATAAACTAGAAGTGAAAGACAACCACATGGAGTCTGCTTTCTTAATTAAGGAAGCTAATTTTTACAAAGAGAAATACACTGACCCCATGCGCACAACCAATTCCCTGGGTTGCCTGTTTCCCTAGAAAGCAATCACACTAAGGAACTTATCACACTAGATGAATCCTGGGCAGAAATGGGATAAAAAAGTAGAAAACCCCCACAAATACAGGATATTTTTCAGACGCTGTTTCTTCCAAAGTGCAATAACATGAAAATAAAGCGAATGGAAAGTTGACAAAAATGACAACTTTTTACTTTTGGGAAGTTCCCGAAAGAAAAAAGGTATTGTTTTTGTTGACTTTCCATTCACTTTATTTTCGCATTATTGCTTTTTGGCGCAAACATGTCTGAAAAACATCCCACATTTGTGTTGTTTTTTTTTCTACTTTAAAAATCCGGTTTCTGTGCAGGATTTGTCTAGTGTGATGAGGTCCTAGGTCTGCTTTCTTAAAGAAAACGAATACATGTTGAGTCTCCCTTATCCAAAATGTTTGGGACCAGAGGTGTTTCAGATTTTGGATTTTATTTAAAATTTTGGAATATTCCCATATACATAATGAGATATCTTGGAAATGGAACCCAAGACAAAATTCATTTATATTTCATATACACCTTATACACACAGAGTGGAGGTATTTTTATATAATATTTTCCAATCATCTTGTGCATAAAACAAAGTTTGTGCACCTTGAACCATCAGAAAGCAAAGGTGTCACTATCTCAGCCACCCATGAGAAATGTTTTGGATTTTGGAGCATTTCAGATTTTTGGACAAGGGATATTCAACCTGTATTTATGAAGATAAATATATGAGACAGACCTGTTTTTCACTTAAGTATTGCATGCCTTTGGCTACATCAGATGCAAACTGCAAGAGCTGCTGGGATGTGAGGGTCGAGGCTGTTCCATGCTCTCTTGCAAAGGCAGGATCTGTCTCCAGGACTCGGCTCTTGCGTAGGAAGTCTAGCAAGTTCCCATAAGGTGCATATTCAATAGCAATATATAGGTATCCTGGAATATAAAATGAGATACAATCAGGTGGTCCAAAAGCCACATGTATCAGTGAGCTGTGTTTCAGAAGCTGGCCAGAAAAAGGAAACAAGATAGATTGTAATGTAATAATGTTTGTAATTTTATATTGTTTGTATGTGATGTTTTAATTGTTTTATTGTAATAAGTTTTTAAAGTTTTTATTGTGAGTCTCCTTGGGTCCCTTTCTGGGAGAAAGGAGGCATAGAAATTAAATAAATTGGTGGAGTCTAGGACCTGTAGTCCAAAAAGGGTCTTTTCCAAGCCCTGGTGAGATAAGATACAAGATGCTGGTCCTCTGTATATCATGTTAGGAAGAGTGAAAAAAAAATTGCTATACAAGGGTTCAGACAGGGCAAATGTATTGGGAGTTTGTGATATTTACAGCTGTAGTTCTTGAGTTGTTAAAAATATCCAAGTTATGTTTCTATTGTAACAAACTATTTTCTGGCAATTCCAAGCACCATCTGCAACATTTTATTCCCACCCTCAAGTAGGTTTCCTTTTAAAGGCAAGACAGATCAGAACAAAAACTCTCCTTATCTTCTCCTTTTTTAAAATCAGAAAATCATAATTATAGTATTATAGTCCATCATTAAAATGGTACTTTTGCACTTTAACATTGTAATTCCAATTATTTTAAAAATCAATAATAATAATAATAATAATAATATAGTTATATCTTGCCTTTCTCCCAAACCTGGGACTCAAGGTGGCATACAATTAAAAGGAACAATATAACTAAAAACTAAAGCAAAAAGTGAACATTAAAATGCAGTTAAACTAGTAACTGTATTAAACTAATTAAAACCTACATTTAAAAGGATAACATTGCAATTAAAAAGATAAAAAGCCATTTAAAACAGTTCAGCTTAAAACAATACAGCACTCATATCCTGTTCTTTAAAAAACATCAGTCAGAATAAAGAAGGGTTGCCTGATGACAGAAGGATTGAATGGCAGGGCAATTCTGGCTTCCCTCAGAAGGGAGTGCCAGAGTCTAGGGGTAGCCACCAAGAAAAATGGAAATTTTGTCCTGTTGTTGTTAGCTGTCCTTGAGTTGGTCCCAACTCGTGGTAACCTGTGGATGAGACATCTCCAACACTCCCTATCGTCCTCTGATCTGCTGAGCTTCTACAGATTCAGGCCTGTGATCTACCTAATTGGGTCTAGCCACTTGGCATGGAGTCTTCCTCTCACTCTACTTGCCTCCGTCTTTCCTAACATTATTGTCTTCACTAATGAGTTATGCCTTCTCATGATATGGCCAAAGTACATTTTGTACTACAAATGGGCTATTTGTCCTTCAAACCATAGGACTGTTTTAGCAACCTGCACTCCAATCAATGGACACAGAGGTAACAACAACTGGCAAAACTACAAGAAATTGGGCTTCTTTAGACTGTTGTTGTGTGCCTTCAAGTCGTTTCCAACCTATGGTGACCCTAAGGCAAACCTATCACAGCATTTTCTTGGCATGCTTTTTTCAAAGGTTTGACACTGCCATCATCTGAGGCTGAGAGTGTGTGACTTGCCCACTGTCACCTAGTGGATTTCATGGCTGAACGGGAAATTCGAACCCTGTTCTCCAGAATCATAGTCCAACACTCAAACCACTACACCATGGTGGATCTGCTCTGGAAGAAACCCAAAAGGGGATCTCAGAAATGTAATGCTTTAGGTCACTTCTGTCACTAGATGGTGCCAGCACTATGACAGAAACTCTGGAGCAGGAAGCAAAATGTTTTGGGTGGGGGAGTAGAATGCTGGAGAAAGAGGCAGGATTATCATGCACCATGCAAAGCAGCTCACCCTTGTTCTCACAGGCTCCCAGCAGGTTGATGATATTAGGATGGTGGCCCAGCTTGCAAAGAACTTCCAGCTCTCCAGCAAAGTCCCGATGGTCATTCTCAGAGGCAAATTCTGAAACACAGATGCAGATGCCACAACTGTAGCACTGGGGAGAGGGTGTTCAAAGGTAGGAGCCCGACAGAAAACCTCCTCTGAACAGAGAAATGGGAAATGTGCTGTCTGTACTCCATAAGGTGGCAAACCCATGCTGCCCACTATCCTACATGTCATGTGAATTTGTGATCAATCTCAGTATTTAGGAATGTGGGCTACATGTATGTTACTTGCATCAACATATTCAATGTGTTTGGAAACACAAATTGCTGCATGCATGTGCTCTTGTTTTACAGGTACATAAGCAAGGTGCTGTTTGAATGTTTATTGCTGCTGTTGTGTGCCTTCAAGACATTACTGACTTATGGCAACCCTAAGGCTACCCTATTATGGTTTTTTTTGGCAAGATTTGGTCAGAGTGGTTTTGTCTTTGCCTTCATCTGTGGCTGGGAGAGTATGAGTTGCCCAAGATTGACCAGCGGGTTTCTATGGCTGAGCAGTGATTCAAACCATGATCTCCAGAGCATCAAATACCAGTTCAGCACTCAAGCCACTACATCACGCTGGTACATACTTGGAGGTACCCATAACAAAAATAAATGGCTCTTCCTTTGCAAACCCACTTTATGGGCACAAACGTATTGCTTTCATACTATGTCATAGTTTCCTACTATTCAAAGAACCCTCAGAATTGTAGTTTAAGTGCTGAAAAATTTGGTAAAGATATCTACCACAGTGCCATCTGGGGACAGGAAACTGCTGTGAAACTAGTTTAACCTGTGTAAGGTTGTTGGGCAGATGTGCTGTGAAGTATCTATGATTTTGTGCTGGAGTGTTGCTCTTTGGCTTATTATTTGGGGAGCATCAATTTTAACATTAAGCAGGGATGTGTATATGTACTAGTCTGTGCAGTCTCCACCATCATCAAGAAGGCAGGGAACAGGGCTGGTCTGCTAATTATTTAAACCCTAAGCAAGGCCAGAAAGAGAAAAGAGACCATCTGCCTGTGAACAGCCTCAGAGTTATGTAGGTCAAGGTCCTCACACTTGGGCACTGAAATGTCAGCTCCCAGCCAACATGGCCAATGATGAGGAAACCTGAGAATTGCAGTAGTCCAACAACATTTGAGACTTTAAAGGTTTTGAACCACTTGCTCAGTGGCACAAATCTCACCTTTCAGCATCTTAATGGCTGCGTTCATTCTCAAACCGTCTTTCTTGATCATGGCCCGGATGACTTGCCCAAAGTTCCCTTCCCCTATCATGTCCTCAAACTTGATGTCTTCCCACTCCAGGATGGGATAACTAAGAGGTTCAGGCTGTGGCTTGGGCCGGCGTGTCAGGGTCAATGTGCCTGAATTGAACTGCAGGATGGTCTCTTCCCCCTGAGAGAGAATGAGGTTTGGTGGAAAGGACAGTTGGTATGAGCATTACACACCAACATACCCTCCATCATTTCACAGATAAAAATCAGGATACATGTGGTCAAGTAACAGACTTTGATCAAGAGGGCAAACCTTATTAACAAGGAACAACACACAAGCTAGAATAGGCTGCAGCAATTTGTTATCAGTTGAGCCTACTGGGAAAGACCAGATTCCACCCACTCCTCTCCTCTCACTAACTGAGTGCAACTTACTTTTGTGCTTTGAACTCCATTTGCAGCAATTGAGGTAAGCTGAAAATAAAGGAGGAAGAAAGTGGAAGGAGGAGAGAGAAAGCGGGACATTTTAAAAGTAGCTGGAAAAGTGGGATGACAGAGGATTAACTGGGACTGTCCTGGCCAAACTGGGAAGGTTGGAGGGCAAGCACCAAGCAGTCAAGTGGCTTGTTGGCATGATCCTCTGGGGGTAGAGAGCAGAGAGGAGAGGTGAAGCAGGGTCAGTGGGTATTTCAAAAGCATCATCACTCACAGAGCCTGACTGGTAGGTGAATGTCCGGCGCCGGTGGAAGAAGTTCTTCTTGATGAGGAAAAGGGCCAGAAGAGCAAATAAGATGGTCAGGCAGGTGACAGAGACAGAGCCTACAATGGCAAACAGCAGCTGCTGGTCCACGTTGGAAGGAGGCAAGTTCTTGCTCTCCAGGGTGGGTTCTTGGCTCAGTGCTCCTGGGGAAAGAACACATTAATTTCCCTAATGTAGTATTCCCTTTTTGTCATATATTCCTTAATTTGACTTCCCACCAAATGTGATGAGTTTACCAGCTAGATTTTTCTTATTTTTCCTCCTTGCCTTAACGAGTTAATTACTTACTATATTACCTTCTAAATCTATTATTTCCTTTCCCTGTCATCCTGATTATTCTTTTCTCTTTTTCCCTTCCTCTTCTATTTGTTCACATTTTTATTCCTTCTATGATAAATGTATATTTTACCTTCTTTTCCTTTTATTTTGTTTGTTTAGTTATTTAAACAGGATTATATTTTCTCCCCATTTCTCCTTCCATAACAATTTCACTCCTTCTCAATCTTGTTTGCATTGATTAATAGATTTAACATTTAATGCTTATATTAATAAGTCCATATCATATATCTCAAACAATTTGAATAGCCACTCTTCAATTTTTCATGTCTCTTTTTGTTTTCAATTTTTTACTATCACCAATCTTGCTGCTGTAATTCTATATACTATAATACTATTCTTCAAAGATTTTTGTTAAATTGTTTATTTTCACTAGGTACCATGTTTAGTAAATATATTTCTGGATTCCTGGGGTAATTTGAACACTTTGGTTACTTTCATATGTATATTCTTCCATTTTTAAAAACTTTTGTACAATGCTACTACATAGGATATAGGGTACCTCTTGCTTTTTTCTTTGACATTTTAGCCATTTTTACTGGTGTCATGTAACACCTAAAATATATTTTAAAGAAGTTTTCTTTCAAGATGTAGCTATTTGAGAATTTGATGTATTTAGTCCAAGTCTTTTCCCAATCTTCTAATTTAATTGGATGTCCAATGTCCTGTGTCCACTTGATCATGTCATCCATTACTACTTCTTGTTCCAAATCTACTTTTAACAAAATCTTATACAATTTATTTATTATTTTCTAGGTAGTACTAGTTCCTTGAATTCCAAATTATCTTCTTCAAATCCTTCTAATTTAAAATCAATTTTAAATCTTTCTGTCTATGTGGAAAGCAATGGCACATTATCCCTTCTGACATTAATTCTTCCCTTGATTTTATTTGATGTTGGCACCCATCATATTTTAATAATTCTTTATAAGTTATCCATTCACCTGTCATTAAACAATATTTCTTCAAAAAATGCCTCATGAATTGAGATCCTTGATCCATTCATTACATATTGTGGGGCCCCAGAAAACAATGTCATTAATGTCTAGCCCTCTGGTGTGAGTACACTGTGGCATCTGTTTTTCTCCCAAGGTTTGGAAGCATTATTATTATGTTTTTTGTTCTTGTTCTTTTACTATAGCTCCAGGAATTACCACTGGTCATTCTGAGTGAGGGTATTCTGGAAGTTATAGTCCAAAAAACAACAACTCTTAACAGAAAAAAAAAACTGTTAAGGAGGAAAAGATGCAACAGGTCTGGAATGATTTTGAATTGGCCACACTAAGTAAGAGCCAACTGTCTGGCATCAGTGAGCTCTTGAGATGTTCCACCTTCTGGATAGGTTGGTACTGCAGGTGTTGCTATCTGCCAGGAGCAGCCATGACTATATCCTGCCTGGCCCATGTTGTGTGTAACTGAGGTGTGCTGCAAGTTTGACAAGGCCTTACTTATGCCAACACTTCTGCCCTTTCTGCTTGGTCCCCATCCACTGGGGGTGTATCCACACTGACATTTTTATGGCATTTTGATCCCACTCTAACTGTAATTGTTCCGTCCTCTGGAATCCTCTGATTTTTAGTTTGGGGAAGTGCTCTCTACTGAACTACAGTACTAGAACTCTCTAACAGAGAACTCCAAGTATTTCCATCACACTACAAATGGTACATGGAAGTTAAAAGTAAGATCAAAGTGCTATAAACCATGCAGTGTGGATATACCCTGGGTCAACCAACCCAACTAACCCATTCATCCACTCACCATCACCCAAGATCTCAGCTCTCACAGGTTTGCTCCACTCGCCTGGTACGTAAGAGTTGGCTCGCACTCGGAACTGATACAACGTGCTGGTGTTGAGCCCCGTGATGAGCTTTGTGGTCTCCCAGCCATTTTCTGTGTCCACCCATTGTGGTTCGTTGGTACCCCCCAGCTGTTGCACCTCTACAATGTATTTGTTGATGCCACCATTGGGGTATTCCGGGGGCAGCCATGTGAGCTTGACACTGCTGTCAGCGAGGGGCTCCACCATGAGAGACTGTGGGGATGAGGGGCCTGGGAGGAGGAGAAAGTGGTACAGCTATTAGCTCCGCAGTCTCCACCAGGAATGTAAGCCATGTCAAAGTAGACAGGGCACTTGGGGACCTCTAAAACATGGGGGATTCTGAGAGGGAACTGATTAGCAGGGTTTTCATTATGGCTGGCCCTACCATTGGGTGGAGTGAGGTAGCAGATAAAGAAAAGCAGCAAATTTTTATTTAACAATTTACTGTCAGGGACAGAGAGAGGTACTTTTGTGAGATTTTCTTGGCTCATGTGTTAAAATAACTTGATTGGCCTTAGATGCTTTGCACCTTGACTTTGAGGTGGTTGGGATGCCAAATGTCTTGGTCTAGCCCTGATTACTATGGTGCTGGAAAACAATGTTTGGTTGAAGGTGAATATCTCCAAGTTGGTACTTGGCATCTTGCCTGGCAATACACATTGCTCATCTTCATTGGGAGCTCACAGAAGTCAGTGTGGTGGAGCCAGAGCTCACAGGGTCAAAGCACCAACACTTTTTGATTAGCAGGGACACTGTATTCATCCTGAGGTTTTAAACTGTTCACTCTGAGCTTAGCTGCAATCTTTGCAGTAGCAGATGAGGGTAGCAGATTTCCCCAGTAACAATATGTTGTTATAAATTATCTCTGTTGTTTTGAACAAGCAAATTGGACCTATTAAGTCTACAAATGACCTGCTCCATGTAGAGATGGAAACAGCTAGAATAGTTTACTGACATCTTTGGACTCTTTTTGTGGAGTGGGGTGTAACTACAGGGATGATCATGCTGACTGCTTGGTCTTCAAAATTACCAGTACTATACAGAGAAGTTAGAACAAATATTATTTAATATTACACAGTGGGATACTGATTTAGATGTTTGAGACCCATCAATCACACAGCAGTGGACCAATCAGAGACTGGTACAGCACTGCAGAGGCCTGATCCATTTGAGACATTTCTGACAAGGTAGTTATTATGCAAATAAAACCATGCTGATCACCCCCCATCTCAGATGATAATGGTATATCCTACTTCCCACCTTTGCTGTTGATCTTGACTTTGTAGGGTTCAGATGGTGGTCCCAGGCTGGCACAATGATACACTAATACTTCCAGGTTATACTCCTTGTTGAATTTAAGGTTTGGGATACAGGCAGACTGCACAGTCATGGAAGTAATGTTCTTCTTACGTACAAGTTCTTTGGGTGAGTCATAGAGCTGGACAAGGTATCCAGAGCCCACAGTGTCACTCTTGGGCAAATTCCAGTTTACACAAAGATTGTGGCTCTCTTCAAAGAACGAACTTTTAATCACAGGCTTGGCTGTTGGCTCTGTGTGGGATAGAGAGGTCAAAAACCTATCAGTCTGATTTTGTTCCTGCCTAACAGCACCTGGGAGCAAGCGGTCCCAGGGCATTTATCTTTAGCTACAGCCATAGGCCATTCCCACTACACAACTTCCATTACTAGTGTTGCTTTTTCTTGGTAAGGGGTTGAGATCTTAAATAGTACACTGGGAGTGTAACTGTGCACATTCAACTCCTTGTCTTCTCTCCCTCTGGGCTGCTACAAGGCCCTATGACTGATGCTATGGCAGTTAAACAGCTCTGGAGCGGGAGGAAACTGGGCAGCAGGACCACAATGCCATTCCTATGCCTCTTTCTCCACTGAACTGCAGGGGGATGAGAGGCTGCCCAGTTGCCTCCTTCCTCTCTCCTCTTCTGCCATAACAATGGCTACACAGCCATTGTCAGATGCTGGTGAGGGAGGCTTTGGATAGGGAGCAACTAGAGGATAGTCCCTGTGCAAAATAGGACACACACGGCACACATATGTTACTGATGATTGTCAGCAATGCACCAGATACTGCTGGGAGAAACAGACGTCAGACTTGTTAGAACTGGAACCTGTTATGAAATAATTACTTAGGCAGAAGACATTCAGTATGCATTAAGGATGTGCCTCTTAGCAAACAGATGGCATAAATACCCTTAAGGTAATAAATCACATCTGATCTTGGAAGCTAAGCAGGGTCAGTCCTGTTTAGTATAGGATGGATGAGTACCAGGTGCTGTAGCCGATATTTCAGAGGAAGAAACTGGCAAAACCACCTCTGAGTATTCCTTGTCAAAGAAAATCCTATGAAACTCATGGGGTTGTCATAAGCCAAAAGGTAACTGAAGGCACACACACACACACACACACACACACCAGACACTTGAGCATAGAATTTGTGATCAGAATCAAGCTCATAAGTCCTTTCACACAAAAATCCACTCTTGATTTTCTCCCAGCAACTATAAATTTTGGAGAATCTTTCTTTGTTGTTATTGTTGTGGTGGTAGTTATGTGCCTTCAAGTCATTTTGACTTAGGGTGACCCAAAGGTGGACTTATCATGGGAACTTCTGAGGCTGAGAATGTGTGACTCACCCAAGGTCACCTAATGGGTTTCCATGGAAGAGTGGGTAATTGAACCTGATCTCCAGAGCCATAGTCCAATACTGAAACCACTAACCATTGTTACTCTACAGTCACACAATCCAGTAGTGTGTTGTGTATTGACAGGGTGGGAACTGTATGGTCTTCAGATATTGCTTGACTGCAGCTCTCATCAACCTCATCTAGCACAGAAAATGGTAAGGAATGCTGGGAATTGCAGTCCAATATCTGGAGGGGCACACAGCCTGTACCCCAAATCTAGAATCAGATCCTGGTGAACTGTTAAAACATCACTAATTTAGAGATAAATGCCTTTTTGCCCTCCACTCACTTGTGGATGTGGTGGGAAAATACAGGCTAGTCATGTGTGGAGACAGAGGTTGCAGTAGGTAAGGTGACCCATCCAGACATGAATATCTATAAACAAGGACTCAGACTTCCTTGTATGCAGGCACACACACACACCTGTCCCAGTCATGTGCATAATCGTACAAGTCATTCACCATATCTAACATTTAACAAGCTTGTTGTTGTTGCTGTTGTTGAAAAAGCCTTTAACATATGACCTTCTTTCCATCATTACTACTAATAATAGCTACCTTCAAGCCACCGACTGACTTACAGCAACCCCATGAGTTTGATACTAACAGAAGGCAAATAATTTTGCAAAATAAAAATATTTGTGCAGACTCACTTCATATGCACAATTTATAGATCATCTGAACATTAAATGTTTATGCTTCCAGAGAGAAAGAGAATGAGAAGCACAAAAGATTTACAGCTTTGAGTATGTCTTCTCTGTCTGGAAGGATGGCCAACATAACCCCATGTCCTGGTTGAATCCAAGCCATAATAAACAGTCCCATTTCCTTCTTCACATCCTGGAAGCAGCTGCTTCTAAACCCAAACTGTAGGATTTACAATATTCTAATAGCAAATAATACCAAGCGCTGATGCTCACCATGGATCCTTTTCCCTCCCCATCTCTTTTTGGGTATTTCTCATCTGAGTTCACTAGGTTCACTAATCATCAGATACTGACCTTGGCACTCTGTTACCATGATAGCCACAGGGCCAGGTGCTCCCTCTCCTCCAACTTCAGGGCGTGTGAGCTGAACTTTAACAAGGTAAGTAGTGACAGGTAGCAGGTTCGTCAAGGTGACGTTCTGGACATTGTCAACTGTTGATCAGATTAGTTGTCATTAGTGCAAGAGGTTCAAAGAATCATAGAATTGGAAGAGCCTCATGGGCCATGAAACACAACTGCAAGCTCAGTGCAAGATCTCCAGCTAGACGCCGTAATTTCCAAACTCTGGTCTTCCAGGTGTTTTGGACTTCAACTTCTAGAATCCCAGACCATTGGCCAAGATGGCTGAGGCTTCTGGGAGCTGAAGTTGAAAACACCTGGAGGACCAGAGATTGGGAATCACTGAGCTAGAGTATCTCCATCAGATAGCTGTCCAACCTCTTTTTGAAGGCACCCAGATGAGGAGATTCCACACCACCTCTCTAGGCAATGGTTTCCATTGCTGAACCACTCTCACTGTCAAGAAGTTCCTTTTAATGTTCAATCAAAATCTATTCTCCTGTAACTTAAAACCATTAGATCTTGTGCTACTCACTCATGCAGCAGAGAACAAGCCTGCACTCTCCTCTCTGTGACAGTCCTTTAGGTATTTAAAGAGGGCAATTGTGTCACCCTTCAGTCTTCTCTACACCAAACTGAAGATGCCCAGCTCCCTCATACATTTTGTTGCCCAAATCTCTCATCATCCTCATTGCCCTTCTATGAACTCGCTCCAACTTGTCTAAGGACCCATATCACACTAGTAAAATCCCATTCAGAAATGGGATTTAAACTAGATTTAAAATTTTAAAAACCCGCAAATGACGACATTCCTGCAAACATGAAAAAAGAGAAAAACAGCAGCTTTTTACTTTCTGAACTTCCCGAAAGTAAAAAGCTGCCATTTATCTATGTTTTACCTTCGGTTTATTTTCATGTTATTTCATGTTTGCAGGAATATAGTGTGATAAATTTCCTGCATTTGCGGGTTTTTTTGTTTGTTTTTTTACTATGATCCTATTAATGCAGGCTAAGATAGCATTTGCTGCAGCATCACACTGCTGGCTTATGTTCAGTTTATGACCAAAATAATCCCCATGTCCTTTTCACATGTAGTACTGTGCCATGTATCTGAACTGAACCTGCTGCAAATCTTTGCATTTGGTATTTGTGGCATATATGTAGAATTTTGTATTTGTCCCTGCTGAATTTTATTAGTATCAGCTCAGTTTTCTAGTTTATTAAGTTCTTTTTAAATTCTGTTCCTTTCTTCCAGTATGTTAGCCACCCCTACCAATTTCACATTATCTGCAGATCTGATATGGATTCCCTCCATTCCATCATCATGCTAAGGTCTCTGTTCCACATGTTGCCTGCTGCAAAATGCCCACTGATCTTTCTACTGGAATTTCTGCAGCATTTCCATCCTGATCCATAGTGATCCAAAGGCAGGCAAAGTGCAGCTCTCCACTTCTTGCTAGATTGCAACTCCCAGCATTCCTCATCATCAGTTATGGCTGCTAGGGCTGGTGGGAATTGCAGTCCAACAAAATCAAAGGGCCACAGATTGGCCCCTCCTGCATGAATTCCTCTTCTAAGAACTACTATTGATCACTTGTAGTCTTTCTGGAGTGCCATGCCTAACTTTGGGGACTAGGACATGCCAGTCACACTTTCCATGCCTGTTTCAGCTGTGCAGAAAATGGCCAAAGAAAGCTTGTGACTTCATGGTTGCCTGTGCTGTAAACATTTTGCTACCTCCACATCCCAGCTCCCATTTGTATGGGTCAAAAAAAGAATAGAAGCCACAGGTGACAGATTGCCATTTGATGGAGTTTCACTTGTGCTGGAAAAAGGGAGAAGGCAAATCACCTTCGTAGTTCTTCCTCCCCCTTGCATTCCTCCATGTTTTCCAAAAAAAGTTGCTTTGGAGAACTGGAGGGCAGCAGGGAATGGCAGCTTCAGGGAGGAACTGCATGTATGTAGGGGTGGGATGAGAGTTTTACCCCCAATTAATAATTTTGCCCATCCTAATTAAAATTTTCTTCATTCCTCACATTTCTGGCTTTGCAGAGAGTGTGCCATTAACACCTACTACTCTCACACTTGCTGTGTTTGCATTCCCTTGGTATCTTTGCCTGCCCCTTTTCTTTGGATGCCTAAAATGTATCTCTAAATGAAATTTTAAAGTTGCTGCAATGCTAGAAATTCAGGCACTGGAGGAAAATTCCATGGAGGGGGAGACAGAATTCTTATTTGGGGTTTGGGGGTCAGTACCCCAATTTTGACCTTCTTGTACCTACACCCTTGGGTAATCCTCTTGCTTTACTTCCATTGGAAAACCTTCACTGGGGTCTTACAACCTTCTGCAAATGCAAAAAGACCCTTTGTTCAGGGAATGGCCATTCCTGATCGAGTACAAAAAACAGTGCAGACTAAGCTCTGTTGTGGAAACCCAACTTCAGCCAGACCCAGCAATCCCCTTACCTACAATGAATGACCAGGGAGATGTGCCAGTTTGGGGCTTGTAGAGAACCTTGATGGAGATGATGGGTCCATCCCCTGAAATGTGCCCCACAGGAGATATTACGAGCTGCCGACTCTTCTTGGCCAGGAGCATGGGAGGGCTTAGTGGCATGGGAGGCACTAGAGGAAGCAACAGTGTTAACATTGAAAAATCTTTCTCAGATAAGACAAAGAGGAAAGTAGATAAGGGGCATGCAGATTTCTCTTTTATCCTTAGAAGAAAGATTATTTGGACAATGAAAACAGGTCTTCATCAATTATTTATGGGATACTCCCCCAAAATAGTAAAACTGTTCCATCTCCCATCTTTGATCCACTTTGATCAGTACCAGTTTACAGAAAAGACAGCCCCATTCACAAATAGTTTTGGCCATGACAGTTCACTATCTTCTCACCTTTCACTGTGACCTTGAACTTGCCACTATCTTGCCCCCCAGTAGTTGAGACTCGGCATTCCCAGAGGCATGTGTCAGAGAGGGTTAGTGGTGGAACTTGAAATTCACAGGTTGTCATATCCTTTTCCATTATGGCTTTTGTAGGCTGCACAGAACGAAAGAGCACAGTCAACTGCACTCTTCATCTCACCATCTGATAGAGGCAATACACAGCCATTCTGACTGGCAACCATTGATTACCATAGCCTCTATGAATTCCTCTTTTAAATCTACCCAGGTTGGCAGTATCTCTACAGCTTTATGTGAGCTTGAGAAGCAGAGGGAAGGTAACACAGGGTCTGGTAACAGGATAAGGTCTGATCCAAGATCTGAAGGTACGTTACCATGATCACTGTTCCATCAGCCTTGCGCAGTTCAATGCTGTCACGCACAGGGGGTGGGTTGCCTGTTGCTATGCAGGTAACTACAGGCTGAGAGCCTACATTAAACTCCAGATGAGAAGGCAAGTTGATGATCTGAGGTATCCGGTCTTAGCATAGAACATCACAATAAAGACAAAATGTTATTACATGGTAATGAGAAAGCACATTTAAATGTGTGAAATTTTGTGAAGTTTATCTGGTGCCCCCCTTCCACCCTAGGGAGTGAACAATGGACAATATGCTAACTAAGAAGCTGGGCTTCAACATTTGATGTGATCCATTTTTGGAATTTCTCCAGCATTGTGCCTAGCTCCTGAGTCTTCATAATGTACTTTCAGCCAAGGTGCTGTTACCTGACTTTTCACAGTGCTGTCCATGCCACCCAGATGGGCAAATGCAACCACTAAACCGATTACAGGTGCCTCCATTCTCACAACGACATTCCAGAGCACAGTTGGGGCCATACTTCTCAGAGGAACAGGCTGGAAGAAGAAGACAACAAATGGAAGTCAGCTTCTTCTGACCATGTCCCAAAGACTGAATTGCTAGAACAGTATCTGAACAGACTTCACTTGTCCTAAACCTATCTAATGTGATGGAGTGGCAGGTCATTTTAACCCCATTGTGATAGAGAACTGCACCATATTTGTGCCCAGTGACGATAACTGTTTCTTTCCTGAAAACTCATCACAAACCAGCGGCCAATGACTCACAGCATGTTATCACTTCATGGACCATCACTTTGAGAAACTCTGACATAAACGTAGCAAAACCCTCACCAATGCATCAATGCAGAAAACATTCAGGGGTAGCTGTGTTGGCCATTTAACAAATACAAACAAAAATCTATCAGTGATACCTTTATAGAATATACTTGTTGCAAGCTTTTGAACCTCCATAGGCTTCTTCATCAGGCAAGATGTTACAAACCAAACAGAAGTCAGCATCAATGAAGCTGACTGACTTTTCTGTGACTTAAGTTTCACTGGAGATCATGAAAGGTGAGGTAGGTAAGTGACAATTAAGGAAATGGCTGTGGGCCAAACTTGAAGAATATCTATTTAGCTCTGAGGCTACTCACAGGCAGGAATTACAGCATCCATGATCAACAGATACAGAAATAGTTTCTTCATTGCAAGAAGGTGTAAGCATGGTGCGTTTGAAGGAGGACATGATTTGTGAATGATGATAACAACCCAGAACAGAAACAAAGGGAAATCTTCAAGAGATGACTGAAATGCTCTAAACGGCATGTATGAATTTGATCTTACAGGCCAAAGATAGTTGTGAGGACGAAGCAGACATTGAAACCAGGGAAAGAAATTGCACCCCACCATTTAAAGTTGTTTGAGAAAAGCTTTGTATGTATTTGTATGTGTGATACACAAAATATGAGTTCAGGGCTACAAGGTATTATTATTATTATTATTATTATTAAACTTTATTTCTAAAGTGCTGTAATTATACACAGCGCTGTACAAAGTCGGTAAAATTAAAGAGTAAATAAAAGCCTGCCCAAGGCGTACACTCTAAGATAATAACAATTAAAAAGAGGAATAGATAAAATTACCATATAGAAAAGAAAAAACAAATTAAAAACATCAAATATAAAACAAATCACATCACATCAAATATTATCAGACAGCCAAATGACAATCACAAATTCCCTGAGAACGCTTCCCTAAACAATATGGTTTTCAGCTCAGCCTTAAAGCTGGTTAAGGAAGTGATGAGCCGTGCATGCAGAGGAAGAAGGTTCCAGGAATGAGGGGCAGCAAGAGAGAAGGGATGGATCCGGGATGGGGCAGAGAAGATTCTGGGTTGAGAGAGGAGACTTTGGCTACCAGAGCGGAGAGTGCGAGTAGGGATGTAGGGAGAGAGAAGATCGGTTAAATAAAGAGGGGCCAGCCCATACAGGGCTTTAAAGGTGAGTAGCAAAAGTTTGTACCTGATGCGGAAAGGAAAAGGGAGCCAGTGAAGGGAGGACAACAGAGGGGAGACATGATCATAACGGTGAGCGAGTGAAATAATGCGTGCAGCTGAATGCTGAACAGAAATTAATGGGTAGAGATGAGAGAGGGGAAGCCCTGCCAAGAGGAGATTACAGTAGTCTAGTCGTGAGATCACTAGGGCATGGACCAGTGTCTTAGCGGTAGAAGCTGAGAGATATGGACGGATTTTGGTGATATTATAGAGAAAAAAATCTACAGACTTTGGCTGTAGTCTGGATCTGAGGGATAAATGACAAAGAGGAGTCAAAGATGAAACCAAGACTGTGGGCTTCCTGGACCGGCTGGATAGAGACGTTATTGACAGAAATAGAAAAGGAGTAGTGAAGGGTGGGCTTAGGAGGGAAAACAAGAAGCTCAGTCTTGGACATATTGAGCTTCAGACGCCGATGGTGCATCCAGTGGGAGACAGCTGTTAAACAGGATGACACTTGCTGCTCTAGCTCTGGCGAAAGATTAGGGGTGGAAAGGTACAGTTGGGTATCATCGGCGTACAGATGGTAGGAGAAACCAAAAGAACTGATAAGTTTGCCAAGGGAGAGTGTGTATAAAGAGAACAGAAGAGGACCCAAAACAGAGCCCTGAGGAACTCCAACAGATAAGGGGACAGAAGACGAGGTCTGACCACCCAAGACCACTGAAAAAGATCGATCTGACAAGTAAGATGTGAACCAATTGAGAACAAGGCCCGAGAAACCAAGGTCAGAGAGTACGTCTGTTAGGAGACAGTGGTCCACGGTGTCGAAGGCCGCAGACAGATCGAGTAGGACAAGGATAGAATAAAGGCCATTCGCCTTGGCCCGCAAAAGATCATTCGAAATCTTAGTAAGGGCCGTCTCTGTGGAGCGCCGTGGGCGA
Organism: Sceloporus undulatus; assembly: GCF_019175285.1. NCBI lineage: Eukaryota > Metazoa > Chordata > Lepidosauria > Squamata > Phrynosomatidae > Sceloporus > Sceloporus undulatus. The sequence goes on along the minus strand of NC_056525.1, from coordinate 71,170,280 downwards.
AAACCAGACTGGAAGGGATCCAGAATGGAGTTGGTTTCAAGAAACTCAAGACAGCGTGAATAGACAACTCGTTCCAACACCTTAGAGAGAAAAGGAAGAAGGGAGATTGGACGATAGCTAGCCAAGGAAGAGGGGTCGAGAGAGGGTTTTTTCAGGATAGGGGAAATTAAGGCATGTTTGAAGACTGAGGGGAAGGAACCCGAAGAGAGAGAGAGAGATTCAAGATATAGAGGAGGGAGGGTAACAGAGAGGGGGCTATAGAGATTAGAAGACGAGAAGGAAGTGGGTCAAGAGAGCAGGTGGTGGGTTTTGATGAGTTCAGCAGCGAAGAGAGTTCTTCCAAAGAAACAGGAGGAAACACAGAGAGTTTATTAGTAGGAGGGGTGGGGAGATTAATGGTGGGAGTCAAATCATGAGGAATTAACTCAGAACGAATGGTAGTGATCTTTGTAATGAAGTAATTGGCGAAGTCAGAGGGAGAAAATAATGGAGAGACGGAAGGAGGAGAGGGTTTTAACAGTGTGTTGAAACAGGAGAACAAGCGCTGCGGGCGCCTCTCGTTGGCGCAGATCAATGATTTAAAGTAGTCTTGTTTTGCCATCGACAGGGCGCGTGAAAAGGATAAAAGAATGAACTTAAAATGGATAAAGTCAGCCCACTCCCTGGACTTTCTCCAGAGACGTTTGGCTGCTCGGGAGCAGGACCGGAGAAATCTAACAGTGGGAGTGATCCAGGGCTGAGGCCTAGTCATAGAGGAAGAGGAGGACACGCACGTAGATAGTGGGGCAAAGCTGTCAAGAGTTGAAGAGAGAGAGGAATTCAGTAAAGACATAGCTCAGTCAGCAGAGTCCCCAAGATTGAGAGAAGCGAAGGATGAGTCCAAGGTAACTTTACATGGTTCCCTTCAGAATATTCCCCCCTCCACAAACAATCATAGACAAGGATTATGTAGGGAAAGGGGAAGGCCAGAATCAAATGGCAGAGACAGGAAAGGGCTTCTTTTAAGATTCTCCTTACTGTGGAGCTTCCTGCACACAAGGATAATTTTTTCTGTTGGAAAGCTGGGGCCAAGCAGGAGGGAAACAATTCTAAAGAAACAAAGGGAGGAAGCTACTCTCTCCTGGCTATTAGCCAGGCAGACTCCCAACAGAGAGCAACCAAGGCTGCATAGAAGCACTACGCAAGACTGTGTGTGTCTGAGATGGAGGCAGAATTCTTGTGCTTTTTTCTCCTCACAACATATTTCCCAGAAGCCATGTGACTACTGTGTCAGTAATGACTATGAAATTCCAAGTTTACATGAAAATGTAAATGATTCAACCTGGTGAAATTTGTTTTCCATGATGCCATTTCAATATCCGTTGTTCCCAACTCCTCTGCTCAAGAACAAATTCTCTTCCAAATCTCCTTTGTCACTGGAAGATGATATGACTCAATTCTCATATTAGCTACAGTTTTAAAAGATTCTCTAAGGAACGTGTTTGTTTGTTTTAATTATTCTTTGTGGGCTCTGGATGTTTTTCACACTTGCAACAATTAGGACAGAAATATCACCTTGTGGTAACTTTGTGGTATCAAAAATGCAAAGTTACAATCAGATCCCAATTGCTGCCACATTGCCTCTATATCTCCCTGTGACTGCTTTGCATCCATTCAAGCAGACTGAAGCTTTACTCTGTGAAGAAACTATCTGGACAGAGAATGACAGAGCCTTTATAAAGCAAGGCCAGAGCTTGGAAAAGTTACTTTTTTGGACTGCTATTGGCAGACTATCTCAGCCAGCATGGCTAGTGGCCCTGCTGGCTGGGAGATTCTGGAAGTTGCATTCCAAAAAGTAGTTGTTTACCCATTCTCTTTTGTTGGTGTAGATTCTTCCCAAAGATTCATAAGGTTTTTTTTATATATAATAGCAAATAGTACATGCAAGGGGGAAAATTGAAGTAAAGGTCTGCTTTGGGCCAGAAAATCATAGCTTTCCATGTTGCTCCCTTTAAGTGGGTCAGGGCTACCAAGGGTTAGTTTTATTTAAAGGACTGTGCTCTACCTTATGAACCATCCCTTGCTCTGAGATCTGCTGAGGAGGCCTTTTTCTCTGTCCCACCACTCTCACAGTTAGATCTGGTGGGAACAGGAGAGAGGGCCTTGTCAGGCTCTCAGAGCTGCTCTCAGGCTCTGGAATTACCTTCCCAGAGAAGTTAGACTGGCACCCTTCCCACTTTCGTTTTGCAGACAAGCAAATACTTTTCTATTTTGACAAACATTTGATGAAATATGATATAAGGCACATCTTACACAGTGCACTGGATATTGCAAAGCACTGAGCTAGTGTGTGTGCGTGTATGTGTGTTTTCATATATGCTTTTAACTTGGTTTTTGTTTTTTTATTATTGTTTAATTGTTTTCTAATGTTTGTGTTTTGTAGATTCTTAACAATGTTTTGTAATTGTTGTAAGCTGCTTTGAGTCCCAATCTGGAAAAAAAGTGTTACATAAACAAACAAACAAACAAACAAACAAACTGTTTGGACAGACTGGGTGACACCCTGCCCACCTAACCTCCCCACCAGCAGTGGGGTACAAAGTATATTTAGATTTTACAAGAGAGGAAGCTGGGTATCAGCCTTCACTGGGCCCACTCCTAGATGCCATATAGTATGCCCATGTACAAAGGTTTTGCAGTACTGGGGGGAAAGAAATACCTGAATCACACTGTAGCCCACTCCATCCAGTGGCACAAGAACAACCATATGGGTCAGGCAGGCAAAAGGCCAGACCTCTGCAGCCCTGCTCATTACGACACTTCTCCTGGCAGTTTCGGCCAAACATGCCTTCTTTACAAGCTGCAAGGCAAGAAAACTCCAGTTACAGATCTTCTGTTGTTTCTGCTATCCAGCCATCGGTGAGTAACTGATGCACTGCTCCTTCATGAACCTCATTTTCCATAGAGTTGTGTGTCAAACTAATTCTCAAGGTAAATTATTCCACTTTGCTTTGATGTCACATTTGCATCTGTGACTTTTGGCTTTAAGCCCAAGTCAATGTAGCTTCATTACTATAAAGCACCAACAGAATCATCTCCAGGGTTTCAGACCATCCTCCTACAACCCCATCCATTGCTGGGGAGTTCTCTGTGCCTCAGAGAACTTAGAAAGTTAGAATTCTCTGCTACAGAGGTCTCTTCAGTACCCGTGGTGGCTGGGGACTTCCATTAATCTTCTCTGAGCTTTCAAGTCTTGCCCTTTCCTTGTGCTCATAGGATAAAGCAAAAAGATCTTGGGAAAAAAATCCTTTTTTGGACCACAATTCCTAGAATTACCCAGTCTGCAATTGTGGTCCAAAATTCAAGCTCACAATCAAAATAGAAACTAGCACTTCTCTCATCTCTAATGACACACCTATAATGTGAAGTTTTTTTAACACTATGATGCACAGACATCATGTGTTTGTCCTCTGCTGGTCCCTTCTCTTCTGGGCAAAGCACATGAAACATGGAATTGGCCATGTAATTTTCAGATCTGGATCTCCAGTTTTAGAGGAGAGGAAAGTTGGCCTTTATGACTGAAGAGCTTTCCACATGAGCTTTACATGCTTCAAATACCGTGCATATAATATTAAATGGATAGCATGAAAACTTGTGTGGAAGACATGCCCTAAAGATAAGGAACTGTTTCAGCACCCTGGAATTTTCTCCCTGTAAAGGGAAGTTTAAATCACTTGAGATGCTGCCCTGAATATGGTCAGAAGCCTCAGGTAGAGTTTTGTTGGTGGCGTTACATGCCTCCAAGTTGTTCCCAACTTATGGCAACCCTAACATTGAACCCATCACAGGGTTTTCTTGACAGAATTCATTCAGAGAGGGTTCACCTTTGTCTTCTTCTGAGACTGAGACGGTGTGATTTGCCCAAGGTCACTCAGAGGATTTTCATGACCAAATGGGGATTTGAACCCTGTTCTCCAGTGTAACAGTGCAACCATTACACTGGGCTGGCTCTCAGTTCAGGCAGGGGTTTACAAAGTGATAATGTGGACCTTAGATTATGTATAACCCAGAGCTTCAGTCCAGTATCCAGCTAGTTGCCATGAAGGCAGGAGACTGTGTCCAGTCCATCCCAGCTACTCTCAGCCTATGGAGCAGAGGCATCCTTCCTCCACTGAATCCAGCTATATGGTTCTCTAACCTTTCTCACAGCGGGTGCCCATAAAACCTGGTGGACAGATGCATTCTCCCACAATATGGTGGCAAACACCGCCATTCAGGCAGTCAGGGCAGTCTTTGTCACAAGTGGATCCCCATTTCTTGGCTACACAGCCTGGAGAAGGAAAAAGTCAGAGACAGAGCGTTACAGATGGCCTTTCCAGATTGGTCTAAAAAAGCATTAATTCTCACAATAAAGCTCCTTGAGTTCTGCTGGATTTCACTTCCACATTCACTTATTCCATTCTTTTGGAGACTGTAGCAATTTTTTGGATGTGCACTCGCTTTCTTAGAAAACACACACACACACACACAAACACACTATATACTGGGCTGTGGTTTGCTGAGATGGTCCTATGATATGATGGGCAAATATTATCCTTTCAGAATTTTTTAAAAAATTAATTGAATTTCACTGATGCACTATAACACTATATTTCTTAATTTAAAAAAAAAGATAAGAAGAGAAGGGAAGAAGACATAGTATTCTCATATGTCTCAGGATTAAAATAAATCCACTTGAGGGTGGGAATAAAATGTAGTTGGTGCTGGGTATTACCAGAATATAGTTCACAACAACAGAAATATCATTTGGATATTTTTTTTAAAATCCAACAGCTAAAGCAACAAAGGCTGTAGCCTCACAATAAATGTGCCTCATTGGGAGAAGCCCAGGAGTACCCATGCAGCATCATGGCACTAAGACCAAGACAAAGTGACCTCCAACTCCAGTAGTCATTACTCTCAGAGCATGTTCACACATTGTGAGTGTCATGGATGTTCACATATGGTGTGTGTGAAGGGATATTAAATAGGCACCACAAGGCCCCTACCATTAAGCAGACAGTAAGGCAGCTGCCTCAAGCAACAGATCTGAGGTGGCATGTCATCTGATGAAAGGGCATCAGATGGTTAGTTACTTAATTATTTGGATTTTTACTACTAGTGATCAAGAAAGGAACTTATGGAATTTTCTGCCTCGTGTGCAAAAAAAAAAAAGCTTGCCTGGGTTTGGGAACCAGGTGCCTCAATATTTTTAGACTGTGACTGGGGCCCTCTACACATTTTTGGACTGTCTTACCATTGTTTATGCTGGCCAGACTTGATGACAATGCAGGCAAAAATATCTAGAGGGCCACATTTGTTCATCTCTGTCCTATAAAGAGCAGTGGTGGCTGGTGGCTTTATGTCAGTGTGGTAGCAAATCAACTCTGGATTTTATTTTGAACTTTAAAACTGTTGAAAGTATATTGGGTTACTCTTGTAAAGTTCAGACTGAAACCCAGAGTGGACTGACCACCCCATGGACATGAGGCCACCACCCATTTCTGAAGAATAGATGTTTAGGGCACATAGTATATCCATGACAGTGGGGATGAAGCTGTCGCCTCAGCTCTCCAGCACAATCTCACCTCGCACAATCAGTCTGAAGAAGGCACTTGACAGGGGGCTGTCCCCTATGAATGTGGCACTATAGATCCCACTGTCAGCTGGGCTAACAGTTGGCAAGGTCAGCGTGGACTGACCCTCCTTCACTTCTCCCTGGTCCATGATGTCATGGTAGGTCCCTGCAGGGGAAACAGACAAAGGCAAAGAAATGCAAGGAATGAGAGCTAAAGTCCAAAGCCACTGAAGATGGGGAGCCCAATCCACTCCAGCCTAGGAATGTGACTGGCATATACAGGAGGTTACAGACTCATGTCTGCAGGCTAGAGATTGCTATTGGAAGAGTAGTTGGGAAGTACAAGGCATCCCCTTTCAACAAAGTGCAGAAAAGTTACATTTGGACCAAAAGTCCCATAATCCTCATCCAGGGGATAATTGAAGCTGTAGTCCAAAAATCACTTTACTAAGTAGAGCATTTATTGATGGGCCAGGATTCATGGATCTCTGTTGATGGAACGACAACTCCATTTGTTGCAGGAGTGCTGCACTTCTATTATTAGGAGTGTCAGTCTTCTAGGAGAAGACAGAGCTTGGAAAGGGTGTATCATTTTGGACTTCAAGTCCTTTCTGGCTTTCTGGGAATATGACAAATAATTGTCCCATATTCTGGGATAGAGGAGGCTTCTGGAGCAAGGATAAACTTCACCAGAGCCATGAAGTTGGGGGGGAAGATCACTTGCCATTCCTTTTCCACAAGATGTCGGCATTCTTCCTGTACTTTATCTTGGCAACAAGTACAGCTGTTTGGTCGAGGCTGACTGTTTGGGTCACCTTTTCTGGGATTAGGTTGGCTGTAGATTCAAAGGAAAATTAGAGATAAATTAGATAAGAAGACTTCAACATATTTTGATTCTTACTCAGCAGAGGGTCATGACCAGTTACTTGTGATTTCTTTTCTTTTTAAAAAATATTATTTTGGACCTGAAACAGATTCACAGGGAAGATCAAAATAGCTCTAAACTGTAGATTCCACCCACTTCCTGAAGGTCCTGGGACACTATTTACCATTTTCCAGGTATCCTTGTAAAGTGTGAGAATTGACAGGCTTAGGGGTGGAGGAATCACAAAGGCCACACTTTGCCCTCCTTGATTTTCATCCTTGATTTTCAATGGAGTCTTTCTCTTATTTCACCCAAATCAATATCCTCTATATACTTTGCACAACAAGACACGGAGTTCTCTTTCCTTTTAGTTATATTCCTGAGTTCACTGGTGGCGCAGTGGTTAAATGCCTGTACTGCAGCCATTCACTCAAAACCACAAGGTTGCGAGTTCAAGACCAGCAAAAGGGCCCAGGCTCGACTCAGGCTTGCATCCTTCCGAGGTCGCTAAAATGAGTACCCAGACTGTTGGGGGGCAAATTAGCTTACTTGCTAATTAGCTTACTTGCTGTTCACTGCTACGATCTTTGGAATAGCGGTATATAAATAAAACAAATTATTATTATTATTATTATTATTATTATTATTATTATTATTATTATTTAGATTACCTGACTTGTGCCTCTATTCTGATAAGTTTTTGAGAACTAAAGATTTTTAAAGAAAAGGGCTACAATCCAGGTGGGGACTTACATCTTTGTAAGTGAATTTATGTACATGGGAATTAGAACTGCAGAGTTACATAATGTCCACATTCAGTAAAGGGCTGCTGTTATGTTACTATGTATGTTACTTGAATGCTATTGTGAGAGAAAAGTGGGATATAAATCCTTGAAATAAACAAATAAACAAGTAGCAGAGCTGGCAGGATGTCCATTGTGTAATAAGACCAATGCACAACACTCTTGCTGGTGTTCTGTTACTCATCTTTGCAATTCAGTAAAGGGGTTAATTAGCACCTCTACTACATAGCTAGGTAAATGTAAAGTTACATAAGGTAACAGGTCATACAAGATTCCAGTGATGATTATTAAGAGGATACTGTTTAAATTGTACTTTTTTTTACAAACAACAATAACACTGCTTTCTATAATTTTAATTGTATGTTTAGTTGTTTTTAGGGTTGCCAATAGTTTAATTCCATTTTAATGCTGATCTTTTGTGCATCTTAACAACATCGCATTTATTTTAATTTGTTAAGTCACCTAAAGTTCTGGTTTTGGGGAAAATGTAGGGTGGAATATAAATAAAAATGAAGATTATGATGATAAGGGAATTATCCATTTGCCTAATGAATGGATACGATTCATAGAAGAAGGATAGGCAACTGTGCTTCTCCTTTAATCCCTCTTCTTTGGCTATGTTGGTTAGGGCTGATGGGACAGGCAATTCAGCCACATCTACAGAGTCAGTTAACTATTCTTGTTATAGGGCCACAGAACCTGCTTCACAGAAATACCCACAACACAAGCAGGGAAAATTGCATCTTTAGATCTCCCATTTTCAGTCTGTCTAATTCTGTTTATCTGTGACAGATTTCCCCTACATGACACCCTCCAGGAATCTGGTGCAACAGGTTTCAGGTATGCAATGCACTGTTCAAGGAGTTAAAGAGCAGAGTATTTAAAGCAGAGGTGGACTGTCCTTTTTGTAGCAAAAGGGAGTGAATTACCTTTCCTGGAAGTCTGCAGGAGTTGTGATTATCTATTACATAGTTGACAGCTTTCCAATGTTTAACATTTTTCAAAAAATTACCATTTTTCAGTACTGGACATCCAGCTACTTCTTGGGTTTTGCTTTGGTTTTTTGGGTGTGTGTGTGTGTGTGTGTGTTGACAGTTCATACAACACCTGAAGGATCCTAGGGACAGTGGCTCACCAAAGTCAACTACCCTGATTTAAAGTTCCAACATCCTATTTAAAGAGCAGGGTATTGAAATTTTAAAATGCCTTTAAAAGGCACTCAAGATAAGTTCGCTCTGCTTAGCAGTGGAGAGCCTCCTTCCCAACTATGAGCTGGATTCTAGAGCTACACATAGCACTGGTCTTCCTCGCCCTCTCAGCTGAGAAGAGCATATGGGTGTCAGGGGAAAGTGGATGATGCTAGGCAACCTATAGTTAAGGGCCACATACAGCTTGTAAATCAGGGGTGGTCAAAAGCTTCTAGATCCAGTAAGGAAGTAACAGTACTGCATGTGGCCAGAAGAATTTTTAGCAGGGGACTCAAGAGTTGCAAACACAGATCTGTAGCCTGCTTAGCTTCCAGGATCAGATGGGATCTGGTGCCTTTAGGGTATTTAGGCCCTTAAAAGTGAACAATAAGAGCCAGTGTGGTGTAGTGGTTTGAGTGTTGGACTACAACCCTGGAGATCAGGATTCGATTTCTACTCAGTCAGTCCCAGAAAATCCCATGACAGAGTAGCCTTAGGGTTGTCAAAAGAAACAACTTGAAGACACACAATAACAACAACAAGTGAATAATACCCCAAGATTAAAGATTAACTGATATATGTGAAGTTGAAGGCTTTCATGGCTAGCATCCATAGTTTTTTTGTGGGTTTTTCGGGCTATGTGATCATGTTCTAGAAGAGTTTGTTTCTGCTGTTTCACCAGCATCTGTAGCTGGCATCTTCACTCACTTTCATGCCAGCATTCTCTGAAGATGTCAGTCAGAGATGGTGGCGAAATATCAGAAACAAACTCTTCTAGAACATGGCCACATAGCCCAAAATATCCACAAAAAATATTTAACTGATATACTGTATGTTCTCACTTCTTCCTTGTTCTGGTATGTAAATAGCTATTATTGGGTTTGTGGAGAAACAGGAAAACAACTCCATTACATCAGCCCTCATCTTACCACAGTGAGATAGGGATCAAGTACTGAGACATATTAACTTCAAAATATCCATCCCCCTGTTACTCATAAACCAGAGAAGTTTGGTTTCAGATACCCCATATCTGTGTATCTTTTCAATGGGTAATGTCCATCTCTTTTTAAAATGCTTACCATTCATGTTGTTGTGTACATACACCACCCTGGTTTGCTCTGACTGGGTTTTCCCCAAGCAGTAGATGATGCCCACCAGGTCTGCCCGGGAGAATCCTCGCATCTGCACCTCATGGCTGGTGTTCCTGTACATCTGGGACTTGGATTTGGGATGTGTCATGACAATTTTGTTGTCTCTGTCAATCTGTAGGCTGGCATTCCGCTCACCCGTCACACATGAGAGATAGAAGCTAGTGTATGAGGGACTCTGAACATTGGCCATTAGAGTGATATCCAGAATTGCTCCTATATTAAAAAAACCAAAGAAGGGTGGGGATAAGTCATAGGATCATAGAGTTGGAAGAGACTACAAAGGACATCTAGTCCAATCCATTGCCATGTAGGAATTGCAACTAAATTATGTCTGTTCAAAGAACTGCAAAGAAGGAGAGTCTACAGCCATCAATTCCACTGTTAAACAGTGCTTACCATCAAGAGATTCTTTCTAATATTCAGATAGAATCTTTTTCTTGTATTTTGAAGCTACTGGTTTGTGTCCTAATCTCTAAAGCAACAGAAAACAAACTTGCTCCACATTCTACATAACATCCAGTCAAAGGATTAAAATATTTTAAAATGGCCATCATATCACTTCTCAGTCTTCTCTTTTCCTGGCCAAATATACCCGGTTCCCAAAGCCAATTCTGATAGGGTCTGGCATGCAATCTTTTTACCATTTTGGTTGCTCTCCTTGCACACATTCCTGCTTGTCAATATCCTTCTTGAGCTGTGGTGCCCAGAATTGGACATTATATTCTAGGTAAGGTCTGATCAAACCTGAATAGATCTGTACTATTGTTTGCCACACTCTGGACACTATACTCCTTTTGAGGCAGCCTAGACTTGCATTGGCTATTTTGGCTACCATATCACACTGTTGACTCATACTTAACTGGTGGTCTACTAAGCCCCTTAGATCTTTTTCATATGTATAGGTGTCTAATTTAACAAAGTAGATGTGTTTCTGGGCATTACTTCTCTCAACAAATCAACAAATCTGGAACCAGATGCAGAAATAACATGGAAAGAATAGGAATGGGTTCAGTTCAACATGTTTCTACAGTTCAATTGAAACAGTTCAACATGTTTCAGAAATGTTTTAATTCAAAACTAATAATATGCAACGTTACATGAAATAACCAGGACAAGGCTTGTGTAAGTCCTGGATACACTCTAGAACTCAGGAAGAAGACATAATCCAGAACCAAAAAAAGAAAAAAAAGAAAAAAGAAAAAAGAATTTCTGTTCCATTTTAAAAACTGGTCCCCAGAAAAGTACTGACCTTGGGCCTATTACCTACAGATGTGGAGAAGGAGAGGCAAGCGGACTAGGAAGGAATTAGTTAAAGTTCTTTCCACAAAATCCTTGCAAGTGCCATGTCAGAGGTTAATAGGGAAGGAGGAGGTAAGTATATTCTTCCATTCAACCTAAATAGTGACCAATTGCTTCTATTTCCCAGGGACATAGTCCCTATCTTCTGGTATCTTCTGGTACACATAGCACCCCAACACTCCAAAACAAAACTACCGTATGGGTGTGTGTGTGAGAGGGAGGGGGGGGAGAGGGAGAGGGAGAGGGAGGGAGAGAGAGAGAGAAAGACATGCAGGGTCTTCATGTACATAATTTGGGTGTTGGACTAGGATTCCAGGAGATGAGGATGTGAATCCCTACTCAGCCATGGAAACCCACTGGGTGATCTTGGGCAAATCAGTCTCAGAGGTAAGGTATGACAAACCTTCTCTGAATAAATCCTGCCAAGAAAACTCTATGATGAGTTGCCATAAGTCAGAGTCAACTTGGAGGCAAATAACAACATCAAAATGCTACTAATAGGAAGAATAACAGGAGACACAACTCACTTTATGTGTGGCCTCCATTTGCACACACATAGGCAGTTATTACTCTGTTTTCTGTTTAGTAGGTTGGAACCAGGGAAACCAAAACTAAAAGACGTAGCCATAAAAATAATCTCTATCGACTGTTTCTACCATTCCTGATTTTCAAGCTTCCTAAGCCATGCAGAGTTTTGTATTTTGATCTCTTGATCATTGTTATATTGTGTTAAAGTATTATTACTATTACTGAAATGCAGCTGCAGATAGCAGTTAATTTGCTTATACAAACCTAAAGTGAAATTGTTTAATATTTTCTTTTGTGTCATTTCCCCATCTCAGCCCCACCATTAGCTGGGTAGAACAAGAAGAATATATGTAACAACAGCCAGGTGGTGAAAGGCATTTAGACTGGAGGATGTAGTGCCAAGAGAAAGCATCACTGTTGCTAAAAAATTGGCAGCTCTGTAATTCCCATCTTATATTTACATTCAAACATTTCCCATCAGACTGTCACAATAAAACTCCTTCACCTAGTTCCCATTTGCATATGAATATGCAATACAAAGCAGGAATGCATATTTTGAAACATTAAGGGACCTATAGTATTATGTCTCCAACACAGCACATTCATTACTACTTTCAACGTATATGCTTTCTAATATTATAAATATTATTAATTCTGATGGTGAATGTCCCACAACCAGAAAACTCGATGCTACTACCAGCATGTCTACTGTTCCTGTTAACGTCCATTATCTCTAAACTCTCAGTTTCTTAAAAAGCAAAAATCTCAGACCTGTTGTTGTAATTGTTGTTAATGTGCATGGCCCTCTACAGTGGACAATTCCCTGCCACAAAGAAATTACAGTCTAAAATCTATGGCAGTTTATAGGAAATAATCGATTTCTCCTACTGCATTATATTGGTTTTATAGTATTCTGAATATTGCATCTAACTATTATCCTCTAAACTGAAATACAGTATTATTAGCTTACAGTTGTAAACCACTAAGACACTGCTTAGGCGATATGAAGTGGTATATAAATGAAGCTTGTTTGTTTGTTTGTTTGTTTGTATTATGTCCAAAGCTGTGGAGAAAACTTCATTCAGAATAACTTTACACAAAAATGGTAATTTTTGCGGCATTTTGTACTGATAAATGCCATTACAGTATTTGATCATATACCTTGTTTTCTCCAGTCTGAATTAATCAAGTAATTGAATGTATATTACAGTTTTATATAATATATACAGTACTGACTATCAAATGTGTTGGGCAATATTTTTCATTTTGTACTTTTGTATTGTTTGTATTATTATTATTATTATTATTATTATTACATATTTTTAAAATAGCTGTTAATACAAATAAATATGTGCCAGATAGTGCTTGGTATGTTGTTTTTTCCCTAGTACAGGAGGAAGTCCTTATCTAATACATAAAAACCAATATTATTCTTCTGTCTACTCATTCAATATAGTTTGTGAGGAAAATAACTAACCTACATATTTATCCTTGTACAGTATTTGTCTGAATTTAGAAAGAAAACTGGAGATAGTTTTAATGACCAGAGAATTCATTAATAGCCTTTGAGCTTCTTCAAATGTGATAACATTTCCCCCCCATTTTCTGATCATTTGGTTGAGGATTAGGTTGAGTATCCCTAATCTAATGCAAAAATTCTGAAATGCTCCAAAATTCAAAACTTTTTTCATGTGTGGCTGAAATAAGGACACTTTTAGTTATGCATTAAGTTCAAGTACGTAAGTAGAGACTGAGGCGGGCAATGTTATTTTGGAATTTGAGGCAGAAAATTCCATCAATGCCACTTCCTGGGAATAAAAAATATAACAACAAATCTAAAACTGCTAACCATCTGTTGCTCTTTCAAGTCTCCCAAATCAAATGCCTGAAGTAGCTGCTTTGCTTTACTTTATGGTAGGATTGCTCCTGATCCTATGACAGAGTTAAGAGAATGTACCTTCTCTGTCCCTAATCCCCCCCCAAAGCTGCAACTGTGAGGTAGAGGAGTTGGGTTTTCCTTCCATGCTCCTATTGTGTTATTAGTAAAAACATGTATAGGTACACAGGGCTGAGTAAAGTGTAAATTTCAAATCCACCTTTCTAGCTAGGGCAGGTCTAGAAATTACACATTTGTGTCCTGTTTGGAATGGGAAATCTACCCCCCCCCAACACACAATGCTTTGGTGTGCTATAAAATAGACATTATTGCTTATGTTATGTATATCTATGGCATTATCTTCATTGGAATAGGGGATGTGCCAGGAACTATGTAGAGTGACAAAAACCCGGAACAACCAATTGACCTTAAAAAGAGAAATACGTGTATGCAAGCATACATCAAAGGCTACCATGTCTCTCTTTTTCATCTCTCTTAAAACTGATATCCAACATGGCAGCTCTTCCTTTCACTCAAACATGTGTTTGATTTGCATCACAAATGGTTGTTGAAATCATCTCAGAACGCCTGAGTTGACTACTATGAAGGAGGCTGTCCCCCCCTCCCTCCGGCCTTTATGCATGGTACTCCATGTCTGACTAGTATGATTCAGTCTTTGTGAATTCTGGTATGACCCAAACTGATCAGTATCTTCAGAACTAAAGGAGAGATCAGGAACTACCAACATTTGCAATTTCCGAATGTGCCAGGGAAGTCACTGACTCAATGATCACATAGAAATTCTGCTTAGAAATACATATTTTCAGAAAAAATATTTTCAAACAGAGAAATCTGTATTTAAACATATATTTCTATGAAGGTTTTTCAGAAGGGCAGGTTAATATGGAAATGGGACAGAACTGCTTTATGAGAAAACAGATGTGAGATTGGAAACAGAATTATGTATGCATCTATGCAGAGGATATGGTAGAAACAGAATGTTAGGATATATATTCCAGGCTGAGTCTACCATGTCCAAAATACTGAAATTTGTATTCCAAAATGATCCACATGGGTGGCCGAGATAGTAACCCCTTTGCTTTCATGCACAAAAATATTTAAAATATTGCGTATAAAATTGCCTTCAGGATATGTCTGTAAAGTATATAAGAAACCTAAATGAGTTTAGACTTGGGTCCCATTTCCAAAATATCTCATTACGTATATGCAAATATTCCAAAATCTGAAAAATTCCAAAATCTGAAACACTTCTGGTCCCAAGCATTTTGGATAAGGGAACTCAGCCTGGTATAGGCCTCTCTGATAATGTTTTAAAATCAGTTTCAACTCATCCAATGTTTAACAGATGAAAACTGGGGCACGTGATTTCAACCAAATTGCAGTGTAGTCATTATGGGAAAAGTTATTAATGAGGAAGAACACAGGCTAGGGATGGCTGCAGCAGTTTGCTTTGGCCTGAGACTACTGGGAAGGGAAGACTCCACCACCTCTTATTCTCTCCCATTGCTAAGTTAACTGAGTGCAAACTACTTCTCAATTTGCAGCAACTGGGGCAAGGAGGAAAAGGGGGGCTGGGTGATTAGAAAAAGACTTTGTTAAAAGAAGCTTTTTTTGTCAGAGGCTTGTTAACTGAAGTATGTCTTACTATAGTTGTTATCATTATCTTAATTTTATATTTGCAGCTATCATTGTCTTAATTTTATATCTGGAAATGCCAAATTAGCATCAGCTATAGGGCATTAAAAACATAAAGTCAATAAAAAGTAAATAAACAAACAAATAAGAAAGGGCTTTACCTGCCAGTTGCAAGAAGAGGCTGAGAAGGCAAATCTTGTCCACTCCCATCTTCCAGAATGCACTGTCAGGAGAACTCAGGCATCACTGATCCAGAATAGGCAAATGTTAACAGGGAATAATTGTCATTTTTCATTCACAACATCCGTTTTCTACATCTGGAATCCCTGCGTCCCCCAGAGCTTCACACCAGACTGGGGAGGGGGGGTTGTTGAGTTTCTCTTCCCTGATTTAAGACTAAATATTCTTGGCTTGCTCCCTTAGAGATCTCCACACAATGTCTTCTCTGAGCTCCAGGGAGAGAATCTCAGGAAAACTAGCTCCACTCTAGCCAGTCAGAAGTGATGGGTTTCTGTCCAAGGAAATCCAATTGCTCAGGAATTCAGAATGGCACTTTAGAAAGACCCTTCCATCTTTCAAAACCCTACCTTTGCTGCCATGTGTAGCTTCAGATGGGATTTGGCCCTGCTGTTTCTTCCACGCAAACTGGGGGGCAACAGGATGGACACAAAAGGAAAACTCTGGACATTACAGGAATGGATCAAGAGTAGGAACTGACTGGGCAGGACATGAGCTGGAAAAGCCTTCTTGGCTGAAGTTCAACCAGGGCGAGAATGGAGGCTGTTGGGGGAGGAAGGTCTAGAGGCCCTCGCCAACAGCATTGCAATGACATGAAATCCTGTTTCCCATGCAGTGTTTCCTGCTCTCCACCCATTGTTCCTTGCATATCTCTGGCTCCTGCAGGAGGGAACAGCTTAATGAGAAGTAACTGGTCTGAGATACCAACTAGGAGAGAGGGCTGGAATGAAAGAAGAGCACAGAGTTGTGATTTTCCAGACTTAAGGCTGAGAGACAACTATAAGAGACAAGTTGTTTACTGTGAAGAGTCTCCGTCTCTAAATCAAGGGCTGCCAGGGATTAGCTCATAGCCCCATCTTGCATTACAGTTCTCCTCTGTATCCACGGATTCAAGCACCCATGGCTTGAAAATATTTTAAAAATAAATAATTTCCGAAAAGCAAACATTGGTTTGGCCATTTTTATGTAAAGGACACCATTTTACTATTCATTGTATTTAATGGGATTTGAACAGCCATGGATTTTGATATCCATGCAGAGTCCTGGAACCAAACCCCAGCAGATACCAAGGACCAACTGTATTCAGCTGACATGCGGTAACTTGGGTTGTAAATTAATCAGCCATAGGGTTCTCTTTGTGTCATCTTTCCTCATCAGTTTTAAACAGATGAGTTGGAATAATAGAATCATAGAGTTGGAAGAGGCCACAGTGACCATCCAATCCAACTCTCTGCCATGCAGGATTACACAACCAAAGCACTCCTGATAGATGACCATATAGCCTGTGTTTAGAAATTTCCAAAGAATCCTTATTTGGACTGATGGCCATTCAGTTTAAAACTTATGAGGAAAGACGACAGAACCCTACCGCTGATTAACATACAATCCAAGGGCCTGTTACTGCATATCAGCTGAACAATGCAGGATGGGCCTATATGAAGCAGTAACCTAACTGCTTCTATGTGGTCACAAAGCTGTACATATACATAGATGGCTGTGTGTCAAATGATGTATGAATGAAGCTGCATCCACATAAGGGTTTGTGTGGAACCTTATTTTGGGCCTGTGTAACTGGCCCTTGGCACTCAGGTTTGCGATAGAGCTGCTTACTTGTGTTCACTCTCTTAGTATAAGAAAAGACAATTGCTTTGTGAAACCCTGATTTGTCTAGAATGATGTACACTGGATCAAGCTCAGGGAGGGGCTTTGTAGAAAACAATAGCAGTTGCCTGTTTGGGTAAACATGTTTGGGAGGAAGTGTAATGCAATTGCCAAACCATCTATGCTTAACCAGTTTTCACTTCCACACTCCTATAAACTGCATACAAATAATCAGTGCAGTTACAACATTTTTTTGTTTGAACTGCAGCATACAATAGATAATGCCCCTTCTTGGGCACAGCATTGCAAATATTGCATATTTCCTTTGGCTCGCAAAAGTTTGGGAACCAAGCACCAACTTACATGTTCTGACAGTGAGGTCAGAAATTGCACAAATCCTACCTTCATATCATCACACCTTCCTTAGCAGGGTTTATATGCTAAGGAATTTTGTGAACAAGGGAAGTGTTGCTATAGTTTTTTGTGGGTTTTTTGGGCTATGTGGCCATGTTCTACCACATAGCCCATAAAACCCACAAAAAACTATGGATGCCAGCCATGAAAGCCTTCGACTTTACAAAGTGTTGCTAATTTGCAATGCATCAGCTGCTTGTTAATTCTAATAGGTATCAAAGATGCCTCTTTAGTGATTTCAGCCTAGATATGAGTTCAGCCCAAAGAGCACAACCATCATTCAGATCAGTTTCCAGGTGAACTTTAGGGCCACTGGGAAGAAATTCAGACATGGACTGGGTGGCCTGGCACAGTATGAGACCACATTATCCCCCTGAAAATCTAAAGCAAGCACAGGCAGGAAAGGGAAATTCGTTCATTGTTTCCGACTATTGACAGAGAACTCAGGAAATCAGGTGCCCATGTCAAGCAGTGGCATGGGTAAAATACAACAAGCCCAGGCTCCATCTCACCACTGCCAGTTCTGCCATTTGCTTGCCATCACCAGCTCTGTCATGATAACGCACTGTCTGGTGGAGCATCAAACAGCACTGTGTGCTCTTAAAGGAGATTCCCCCTTTCCCATCCTGTTGCACCAAGCATCTGCCCTAAAACAGAAAAGCAAGTGGGAACAGATACTTTTAAAAAGTAATTCAAACCCACAATTTTTTGTGTGTTTTTAAAAGGAATTATTTTCCACTACTCAATCCATTTTTTAAAAGTAGCTTTTTGTGTTTCTTGATTTTTAAATAACTTTGGCCCCATACAGACAAGCCAAAATAAAGCTGCTTCGGGTTACTTTGGAAGTATGCTGTTTAAATGATGCATGCGTCCTAAGAGTCTGGAAACTGCGCCAAAGCTGCGCTCCAGTCCTCCAGGCCTTCCATCAGATTTCATCAGCTATTGCACTTGCTAGGAGGGTTATGAGTGGTCAAATATGTTCTTATCTTATTGTTGATGGAAATGCAAATATTTTCATCTCTTTGCTCATATTTGCGTGAGTTTTCTGTCTGGCATTAGCCTGACTGTTTGTTTCCAGTTATATATACACACACATTGTAATAAACATAACTTTCTACATTATATCTTGTATTCTGTATATTATACTCTACAGTTTATACTTTGTACTCTAAATATATGTTTCCACACCTCAAAGTTGGCAGCCTAAATAAGCCTGGCCTGTAACAATCACATTGATAAAATAACTTTGTTCTAACTTGTTATGTTGTCGTTGGAATGTAATGTGTTACATCTTTTTTATCTGAGGGTAGGAGGAGATAACTAATTACAGGTAGAACCATACTTCCAAGCTTTATTTTGTTGTTGTTAAATGCCATCAAATTGACTTCGACTTCTGGCAACTCTGTGAATGAGAGACCTCCAACTCATACTGTCACTAATAGCCCTGCTCAGGTCTTTCACACTCATGGTCATGGCTTCCTTGAGTGAGGACTTAATCACACAAGCCTGCCAAAGTGGAATTACAGCTGGATAGTGGTGTCTCTGGCCGTACCTTATCATATGACGCTATGTCTCTCCTGTAGCTGATTTATCCTCCATCCATTCCTGGAGTGTTCCTTTCCATTGATAGGTAAAACTTGTCAGTACCTCCCAGTTGGTCGCTTTGCCACTTCATGTGTGATAAGGGCCCGCTGCAGTTCTGATATGCAGGCAGTTTCATGGTGCAAGTGAGCATGATCATGCTCCTCTGCTCCTCCCCCTTGCGATTCACAAGCAGGCTGTTTTACTTTTCTCTCTCCCCTCCCCCAATTTCTTTTCTTTTACTTAATCAATTGCTGTGACGGCACAAGTGAAATTAAATTAAAAAAAAAAAAACCAGACCAAAAGGCAGGCATATGGCAGGAAACTAGAGTTAATAAAGAAGACAGAGGCCAGGACTATAGCAGCACAATGGCCTTTTCTGCACTAACACCATTTTGGCATCTTAGCAGCCTGGTGAGATAAACTCCTGAGTCTAACCATTTGTAATCTCGTCTTCCCCTTTTCCGACTGCCTGCTCCCTGACCATGCATTATTGTCTTTTCTAGGAAAGCATGCCTTCTCCAAAGTATGTCCAAAGTATGACAGCCTCACTTTAGTCATCTTGGCTTGTAGAGAGAGTTTAGACTTGTTTTGCTGTAGGGCATATTCATTTGTCTTTTTTGTAGGCCAGGTTATCTGCAGAGCTCTCCTCCAACACCACATTTCAAATAAGATTATTCTCTTCTTATGAGTTTGTTTTCACTCTCTAGATTTCACAATCATAGGTCCGATACAGAACGCCAGGAAGCGGTGTCCTGGTGGCGATAGTAGGGCTCAGGACTGTGCACCAACTGCATGGTCACGAGCCCTACTATGTGCAGGTGGTGCCATTATTGCACGGCACCACCCACACAAGGGGCGTGTTGATGACATGGAAGCGGTGTCATAAGGGTTGCAACGCAGCTCTTACGACGTCGCAAAAAGGAGCCGTTCTAGGCAGCTCCTTTTTTGCTGCACAGTGGTGCCTCGTGGTTTCGTTGCTGTGGCAATGCTACGCAGCAAAAAGGGTCGGCATCTGTACTGTGCCATAGATAGAAATTGGAAATACAGTGGCATGGACAATACTGATTTTGACATGCAGTGATATACCTTTACACTTGATGATCTTGTCTAGTTTCTTCATAACTAAACGAACTCTCCATGCCTTGCATGTGCCACGAAAACCTATATGATGTATAATTAACTATACTGGAGGACTGATTGGCTTGATATCTTAGGTGGACATCATAATGATGAAAGGAAAGTCCAAAGTTGGTCAACACATATTATAGGAACTGTTTTTCATTGTTCTCACCCTGGAACACTGTTGGAACACTTTGAGGTCAGAATGGGAACTCGATGGGATCCATACTGTGCAGTAAACTTCACTATGCTCCGTTTTCATTCGGTTCCTGTGTGATAAAGTTCTTAGTCTGATCTCTCAGCAAAAGCCTACCAGAAGCACTGCTGATATCAGCATACCTTCTTGCCTCAATTGTGCCAATTCCCAGAACCTGTGGGACTGAGAAAGGGACAGGCAGCCTGAAATATTATGTTGAATGCCAGGGATGTGATGAACCTATATAAGAATATCAGTCTAGATGAAAGAGTACAAAGCTCTTAACTAGTCTCATGACTCTTGGAGACTTTCAAGACGAGAAATTGACATTTTGGACTATTTTTGCGCTGTCACACCAAAATAAAATGAACCTATTACTGAATTCTTTGGTCTGTATGTTGACAACCACTAATATCTGGAAGAATTCCAGGGATGTAAGGTCTTTTGAGAACAGAACTTGAACCTGGTCATCAGGCCAGACGTCTGTACACCATCTGTCTTGCTAATACAAAACCAGACCATGACTGCCTGGAACATTGGAGTGGACCCGCATATCTGCCTCTTGGAGAAGAGTGTCCCTTTGAAACAAAGCCTAGCTCACAACAATGTACTGTACTGTCAACTTCCTCTCTCCTGCTTCTGCAAGGAGTGCAACTCAGCTCAGAAAGCACAAAAGAGAAGATTACATAACTGTCTTGGCTAATTAAGAAGTGGACATTCTTCTACCCCAGGTGTCCTAGATCTACAACGACACTACCCTTAAGCCCTTTGGCCCTTTGTGTGAGGAACTACATAAAATGCATTTTCACACCAGGGGATTAAATTGGGTTGTTGTTATTGTTGCTGCTGCTGCTGTTTTCTCATGCCTGTGAATACAAAACCAATCATTTGTTTGTTTTGTCTTCCATGTTTTATCCCATGATAACAAACATTTTGAGAAACAGCCAATAAACTTTTCAGCTCATGTGCAAAAATGCTCAAAAAAGAGTTGGCTGTACTGGCATGTCTCAAGTTATTCCCACAAGCACCACTCCTTTCTTTTCCTCTTTAGACAAGACTTCTGTGTAAACACTGGGGCAGCTGCCTTGAAAAGGGAACCTTGTAAAACCTGATGGCAATCTCACAATAGCAATAGCAAAAGCAGGAACTGACCTCTCCTTGACCTAATTCTCCATTAAGACAGAAGAGGAACCTCCAACTCTCTCTGGAGGAGCACTTACATTTGCCTGCACATCTGAAGACTAAACCCCAAGGAATAAATGCACAGGAATTACTTCAGAGCATCCAGAAGGTGGCTGTAAAAATAATAAAGCATAAACCAAAATATCTTGCTTGACTGATTGTGAGGCATGGCCATAGTAACATAGTAGTAAGAATAAGGAAACAAAGACGGGGATAGGGAGGTTTGCTGAATGCTGAAATGGAATGCTTTGCATCTCTCCAGGTTGTAGCATTCCTAGCTATTTCCTACTAAGCCAGATTGGTTGATGGCCCAGGTCAGCTTAGCTGCCTTGCCTCATTCACAAATCACCATAAAACATTACTGGGAAGCCCAGGTGATGTCACCAGCATCATCCTCAAACTTCTTGAGTTTTTCCAGCACTGTGTATTACCAGCCTTTGAGTCAACTTTGGCCCCATTTCCACTGGCTTATAAAGCAGATCAAGACTCGGATTATGGGAGCATCGTTCCCATTTGAGCGCGCATTCGATCCTCATTACACCGATTTCATTCCCATTGGAATTTGGATCTGATCCCCACATAATCGATTTTTTCCAGGGAAAACTCGAATCAAGGGGGGAGGGTCGAACCCGGGTTAATTTGACTGCACTTTTCTGGAGGTTTTTCTTGCACCTCCCATGTCTGATCCGGGGCAAATGAATGGGAACAACATGGGTGTCCGATTCAGGAATTTGGGGATCGGAGGAGCAGTGCTCAAGGGGCTGGCCTGAGGAAGTCACCCGCTTGTTCTCTTTCCTGCATTACTGGCACCATTCCCCCTCCATTCGCATAGCCTTTCCCCCAGTGGAGTGGGAAGCAAGGTAAGGTGATCGCATGTGTACACAAATTTATTTTTTTTTAAATTAAGCTTTCGATCGCCTAGGCGCTCTGTCCGGTGTCCAAACATAGCAAATTGCTACATTGACCTCCAAACGCGGTAAATACATTACCCCCCCTCCCCCCAACCTCCTCCATGCATCTGGATCATAGATCGGCATGTGAGGAGAGCCAATGAACACCATTTTTAAACTATTATTTTTTCTTTTTTTTACATGCCTGCTTGATCGCCCCCCAGATAGCCCAGGCAGCAATGGGGGAGGCAAAGGGACTTGTGGCGATGGAGGCTCCTTCTCCTTTTCCCAGAGGGGCTCTGGGATGACACAGGACAGCTTGGGAGGCAAAGAGACTTGGGGGGATGGAGGCTCCTTGCCCCTTTCCCAGAGGGGAAAAGTGCCTAAGCAATTGATTGCTTAAAAAAACAAAACAGAAAAACAAGTTTGAAAGATGCAAATGGGAACGGGGAACAAAAATAGCTCGTGTCAAAATGCATCGAAGCAACTGATGTCACTGTGACGTCAAGCACCTAGGCGCTTGATTGACAGCTGCTTAAAAAAAAAAGAGGTTCCAGAAGGGCAATGGGAATGGGGAGCAAAAAAGTCAGTTTCAAATTACAATGGAGAAAATTTCAATGGGAACGAGAATATGGGTCAAAAAACCCAAGTCTATTTGCACTCTTTCATAATGGAATGAGGAACCAGATTCGAATATGACTTGGAAAAAAGATCCGAGTCAGAATCGCAGCAAAAATACATCGCTTTATATGCCCAGTGGGAATGAGGCCTTTGACTCCTGACGACCCCATGAATGAGACACCTCTAAGCTCCCCCTCCCCAAATATGCCACTATTCTGCTCAGGTTCTGCAAGCTCAGGGCGATGGCCTCCTTGATTGAGTCTATCCATCTGGTATGAAGACTTCCTCTCTTCCTACTGCTCTCCACCTTTCCAGTATTATGGTTTTTTCTAATAAGTCCTGCCTTTTCATGATGTGGCCAAAGTACAACTTCAGTTTAGTCATCTTCTAGGGAGAGGTCTGGCTTGATTTGTTCTGAGATCCGTTTTGTCTTTTTGGCCATCCACTGTATTCTCAGTACTCTTCTCTAGCACCATGTCTCAAATAAGTTGATTTT
Organism: Sceloporus undulatus; assembly: GCF_019175285.1. NCBI lineage: Eukaryota > Metazoa > Chordata > Lepidosauria > Squamata > Phrynosomatidae > Sceloporus > Sceloporus undulatus. The sequence goes on along the minus strand of NC_056525.1, from coordinate 71,146,978 downwards.
CTTCTGCTTTCTTCACTGTCCAGCTCTCACATCCATACAAGGTAATAGGAAATACAATGGCTTGGACAATCCTAACTTTAGTGTTCACTTGTATATCTTTGCACCTTAGGATCTTGTCTAGCAATTTCACATCCTTCCAAGTCCTAGTTTTCTTCTTATGTTTTGACTGCAGTCTCGATCAGCAATTGACCAAAGGTATGGGAAGTCCTTAACTATTTCAATTTCCTCGTCACCTAGGTTGAATTTATGTAACTTTTTTGTGGTCATTATTTTTGTTTTCCTAATGTTCAAGAGTGAGACAGTTTCTTCTTTGACTTTCTTTAGCAATTGTTGCAAGTCTTTGTTGTTTTCTTTTAGTAGTATGGTGCAGTCTGCTTATCTTAGTTTGCTGATGTTCCTTCCTCTGATGTTTACTCCTCCTTCCTTCGAGTCTAAATCTGCTCTGTGTATGATGTTTTCTGCATAAATGTTGAACAAATATGGTGAAATTATGCAGCCTTGTCTGACCCCCCCTTTCCAATTGGGAATCAAGCAAAAGTACCTCAACTTTTTTTTCTTTCCACAAAAACACATACATTGCAAAAATAAAGACAGACTGGGTGCATGGTAACATTTTGATGGATAGTACTTGCAGAGAAGCCTCCTTCATCAATCATTTCTAGGGATGCCAAAATGAATATAGGACAGAGTTCTTGTATCTCTAACACTCAACAGATCCTGGAGCAGGAAGATGTATGATACAGTTCCTCCAGGAAGAACTATGCAACATATCCTTTTTCACTTCACCCTGAAAACCCACAGCCATTTACTCTTCCATTAGCTGGATGCAGTACAGTGATGAAATATATCAGTGTTGTGCAGTAGCTTGCATCCACTTACAGGACACCCACATGCACTATCCACCAGCCATTAAATGGCCACATTGGGAGAGACGTGAACCTGCTAAAAGATGGATTGAGGCATGAGGGAAGAGATATTGCAGAACCTTACGCTATACTGGCAGAACTTTACACTATATCTTTCTGTTACAAGATCTGCTAACTATTAAAGGCTGCTGTCATACTGCAGAATTAATGCAGCTTGACTTTGCTTTAATTGTTGTGGCTCCATCCTATGGAATCCTGCGATCTGTAGTTGTGCCACCAGAGTGCTCTGACAGAGAAGGCCAAATATCTCACAAAACTACAGATCACAGAATTCCATAGCATTTAGTCAAGGCAGTTAAAGTGGCATCAAACTGCATTAATTCTGCAGTGTGATGCAGTCCTGTATTCAACCTGACAGTCCTAATCACTGCTAAACTCTTTGAAAGCAAGCTGGATGCCAGATCTAAGGCTGATCCATTTTGTCCAGTGTAGTTATGGATCCCTCCAGTGGTGAGAATTAGAACTGCCAAATGAAAGACAGCACTTGCATTTTTATCATGCAACTATCTCAAGGGTGAGAAAAGAACAGTTCCAAGACTACATGTGGCCTCCAAGACTACTTTTGTAGCCTCTGAATCACCCTTTCTGGGGGGAAACTGCCTCTCCTGAATGCCGCCAGGAGATTTTCCTTTTAAATAGGCCACACACACATTTACAATGAATACTATTCCCCCTGGACATGGGCCAACAACCATTTCTGTTTTTGTTCCCTCTCCCACTCTTTGGTATTTTTTTACAGTCCAGGTGGCTTCTTAAAGATCTCTAGGTAATAAATTAGCCCCTAGATCGGTCATAATTGCTCACCTCTGCCCTAAGTTTTGGCATTTTAAAACAAATCACCTGTTGTAGAACATCACATTTAACCTTCCTGTTTGTGCCCACCACTTCTTTCATCATTTTTTCCTGTACAGAAAAGAGGATGAAAAGTAAGAATGGTTGCACAGTATTTGTCTAGAAACACCAATTATACTACCACTCTTTGGGAGAAGGAGTTAAAACCAACAAAGTGAAATCAATAACTTCCAGTAGATGATCAGGTAGCTGACCAAATAAGGCAAGAACCACTGAAGAAGTGTGAAGGTGAGCTCCAGGAAGACCAATGGCACTGGAGATAGACTGGAAGAGAACTGAGCAAAAAGACCAGAGTAATTCTGCACAGAAATTCCTAGTGGGAGAGCTCTCTAAGAAAACGAATCCCTCCTGAAGCATTGCATACCCATTTTGAAAGTATATGTTTATTTTTATTTTTTAAATGACTTTTAGATTTTACAATCATACTTTCTAGAATTGGAGTGAAAATTCTCCTTCTTTAAAACCAAAACAACCCAAAATTTAATACTCTAAAGGCACCAGATCCTGTCTGATCTTGAAAGCTAAGCAGAGTCAGCCCTGGGTGTATGAGAGGCTGCCAATGAATACCAGATGCAGTAGGCTGTATTTTAGAGGAAGGAACTGGCAAAACCACCTCTGAGTATCCCTTGCCTAAGAAAATCCTATGAAATTCATGGGTTGCCATAAGTTAGCAGGCAACTTGGAGGCATACATACACATGAAAACATAGGTAGAATATGAAGCAAGCACACACACAATTCTTCTGCTTGTGAACAGGTAGAATGGCCATCCCTCTTTTAACAGTGGGCCACCCCACCTCTATCAATTGCAAGGGACTGGAAATTTTATTGTTATTCTACTGGCCTTACTTTAGGTCTAGCAAGTGGGGTGTGTGTGTGTGTGTGTGTGTGTGTGTGTGTGTATTTCAAATGCTCCCTCGTTATCTTGTTTCCAACATTTTTTTCTGGCAAGTAGCAGCTGTACAACAAGCAAAAAGTGATCAGGTGGCACTTGTCATCACAGCATGTAAAGTCCTAAAAGGCCCAGGGATAATATTGGGACTGGCTTCTGCTGTACAGTCTCTCTCTATAACCAGGATATACTGTAGAATCTTTAGTACAGTACTCCAGAAGTTTTTGACTCCAATTCTTGGAAGGCATAGTTAGGCGAGGAGCTGTGAAAGTTCTAGTCTAAAATATTTGGAGGATTAAAGGTTCCCCATTCATGGAGTTGGAAAAATGCAGACCTCCAGATGTTGCTAGACTGCAAATCCCAGTATTTCTCACTGGCTAGGGCTTGAATTCAGGAAAACAGAGTGGTTCCCAATAGGCAAAGTGATCAGGCAAGGCGGCATCCTATCACCCTACTTCTTTAACTTATATGCTGAAAACACCATAAGAAAAGTAGAATTAGAATCAGAAAAAGGAGGAGTGAAGATAAGAGGAAGCAACATTAACAACCTAAGCTATGCAGACGACACCATAATATTAGCAGAAGACATTCAGGGATTGGAACAGTTAATAAGGAAGGTCAAAGATGAAAGTGCTGAACAAAACGAAAACAAAAACAATGACCACAAAAGAAATACACAAATTTAATCTAGACAACAAGGAAATTGAAATAGTTAAAGAATTCCCATATCCAGGATCAAACATTAACCAGAATGGAGACTGCAGTCAAGAAATTAGGAATGGGAAGGGCAGCTATGAAAGAACTGGAAAAGATACTGAAGAGCAAAGACATACAACTGAACACTAAAGTCAAAATCATTCAGGCCATTGTATTCCCAATGATCATGTATGGATGTGAGCTGGACACAGAAAGAAAATCAGCTCATTTGAAAAGTGGTGCTGGAGAAGAGTACTTACGATACCATGGACAGCCAAGAAGACAAACAAATGGGTTGTAGAACAGCTCAGACCAGGGCTCTCCTGGGAAGCAAAGATGATCAAGCTGAGACTATCGTACTTTGGCCACATAATGAGAAGGCATGGATCACTAGAAAAAACAATAATGCTAGAAAAGGTAGAGGGTAGAAGAAAGAGAGGAAGATCACAAACCAGATGGATAGACACAATCAGGGGGGGTTGTGGGCAAGGTCTTGCAGGATCTGGGCAAAGCAATAGAGGATAGGGATTCTTGGAGATGTCTCGTCCACAGGATCACCATGAGTCGGAACTGACTTTGAGGGCAGCTAACAACAACAACAAGAAGGGCTTGAATTCCAAAGACCCCTGAAAAAGCACTCAATACATCGGCTGTGTACTCTGATCTTCAAAGAAGGCTATGATTCAATGTTTGAGATTAGGTGGCTGGATCATGTTCTTCTCAGTGGTACCATCATCCTTTTTATATCTTCCTAAGAAAGCCTTCTGATTTAATACTCCTTTGATCTTCTAGAAACAAATGAGTAGGATTCTATTGCTCCATGGCTAGAGATCACTGAAGAATGCTCTCTATACTACTTTAAATTCCACCACAGAGAAAAGGCAGATTACAAATGAAAAAACAAAAAAACTCAATGTTGAATTCTATTATCTCTTATTTGAAATTGTTTTAATTTCAGTAAATTTATTAGCTGGCCAAAGGGCAAATCAATTCTGAAGCATTACATGCTGAACAAATGAGTATTTCTAGTTTTTGCCTGTAGTCCTGAAGATTGTTAGGCAAACCATATTTAAAGTATCATCATAAAATATTTTAGTATTAATGTCTCATAGGAGAGTAATGAGATTGTCATTAACAACCTGTAACTTTGACCCTTCCATCAATCAATAAGACAAAAGCCATTATTTATGTAACTAGAACGGGTTTCCTATGGTGCTTAAAAGCCATCTCAGAGAACACCTGATGAACAGCTAATATGAAGAATTTACGTTACTGGGCAAGTTCTGCTTGCTGAATTTCTGCTTTCCATGCAGCTGTTAAATGTTTTAAAACACTGGAGCCCAGCCTGCAGAAAAACTAGCAACCTTAGTCTGGAAAGGGCACAACTATGAACCTTTTTTGGCAGAAAGTAAAGGGTGTGTGCATTTATAAATGAGGAAACAGCAACAACTTTTGGAAAAGGAAAGGGTGGTTTGCCTCTGAGAGGAAACAGCAGGGTAGAAGCAGGCAGAATTTTCAGAAGACTTCCCTTTTCTAGGAAAAATTAGGATGGGTCAGAATCTCAGGAGTACTGTGTTAGTTGCTGAAGTAGGATTCTCTTGGCTGCCATAAAGAGCACTGGCCTTCTTCCCTATTTCTTGTTCCTGTTCAAAAAGAAATCCCACATGCAGTCAGGTCCAGCACTTCAGATTCCTAAGGAACTGATTATCTTCCCTAATCTGGGGGGGGGGGGTTGATGGTGGTAGTGGTGGTGGTTAAACTTTAAATTATTGTATAAAAATTTCTTTTGCACCAGGTCGCTTTTGCCAGAGCATACTGGGAAAGGCAAGCTCCTGCCCCTTGTCTCATCTCATCCCTGCTGGGCTAAGTGAGGGTAAACTAGTTTTGCACTTTGAAAGAGTGTTGGAGACAACAGGACTTAATGGCGGCACAGCCACATGCATGTGCTACCATGGAATAATAAGGGCTGACACTAATGGTGGTATGGCCATGTGCACAGGCCAGCACTGGGAACAATGCGGGCTTGCCATCTGCGGATGCTTGGATCTGCGGATGGCAAGCCCATGAATACCAAGGGCCGACTATATTTGCTTTCCTCCCAGTATGGCCTCTAGGCAGTATCATATGTGACCCCCCCCCCCAAAAAAGTGTGGACTATCTATAGGAATTCGTTTTTCTTAACTTACAGTAGAAAAGCATTGATATATAGTGCTAGGAACTGTTTATCTGGAAGCACTCCAAATCAGTGAAATGCTCACTGCCTCTGATGCTCACAATTTAAGTAATTTCAGTGTACAGGTCAGAAAACTGAAACTGTGGTGTAGTTTTTGGTACACTGGGAGCTGGTGTCATCCAGTCTGTTAAATTATTTCACAAAAGAGTCATACTTCGGGTAGTAATTTTTTAAAAAATTATGTCTCCCAGAAATTTCCAGCTAACATGGGCACTGATCAAGATGGCTGGAGGATTCTGGGACTTTTTTTTTAAACCCCCCCCCCCCATTTTTCCCCCTGTGCTCTGTCTCAGGTGTAGATAAATTGCATGGCAAATAAATAAATAAAATCCAATAAACAGGACTTAGAGTGATCTGGCTGACAGTCTAAATTGTATGCAAAGAGCAGTTATAGGGCCAGTGTGGTGTAGTGGTTTGAGCATTGGACTATGACGCTGGAGACAAGGATTTGATTTCCACTCAGCCATGAAATCCACTGGATGACCTTGGCCAAGCCACATGCTCTCAGCCTCAGGAGAAGGCAATGGCAAACCTCCTCTGAACAAATCTTGCCAAAAAAAACCCATGATAGGTTTACTTTAGGGTTGCTATAAGTCAGAAACAACTTGAAGGCACACAGCACACCCACAGCAGTTACAGGTTGGCTAAAAGAAGCCAGGAAGTTACTCTATTGTTAAGGGAGACCCTTCTTTCCCTTCAGGGCAGGCAGCTGGAGAAGCCACCACATCCCTAAGCCAGGGCATTCAACATCAGGGCAGTAAGATCATTCCCCACCCATTACCAGTGATGCCCTAGCAGTGTCAGCTATTTAACCAAGTTTCTGTAAATCCATTTAGAGAATGCTCCACCCTTTGAGTAAAAGCTGTGAGAAGCAAATAAGAACATCCATATGAGCAGCTAGGATGGCTCATTTGTTCTCAGTGGTGTTTATCACACATGGGACTGGAACTCTAAACTGAAACACTTCCATGGTGAGGGGGACGCAGAGTCACTTCGAATCCAAGGCAATTCATGTGATGAACTATCACACATGAAGAACAAAATTGTGGTAATTACTGCGTCAAAGCGTAGTTAGTGCACATTGTATTACCACACCAGTACATACCATGCGGATTCACGATTTGAATTGGCACCCTTGCACATGCTCAGTGGGGGTCTGAATGCATCGTGAACCTTTGCACTTCTGGAGTGAAGAAGGGGGCCATTTCCTGGTTCCAGTTTCATGTGAATGCTAGCCTCATGTAAATGACAGCTTCACATTTCTTCTTCCCTTCTATTTTATTCTATTTTATACTCCATAAGTATAAAATACTTATGCTTCCTAAGAATGTGTCCTGGGTCCTCCGTGTCAGATTTCCCTGCATCCCCCCCCCCAACTGCTTCCTTCAAATGTATCCGGTTTCCCTCCCTTATTCTCCATGCTCCCTAAAGTACCACCTCCCTGAATTCAGTCCACTCTCCTTCCCTTTGTAACTGTTGCCTTCCCTTAGGTTGCATCAGCACTGGGAAAATAATCCGGTTTGACTCTACTTTAACAGTCCTGGCTCAGTGCTATGGAATTCTGGGAACTGTAGTGTCATGAGACATTGAGCCTTCTCTGCCAGAGAGCTCTGGTGCCTCAGCAAACTAATAACTTAGTAGCAGTAGTAGTAGTAGTAGTATTTTAAAAATAAATTATTATTATTATTATTATTATTAAAACATTTTTTGTTTTTTTAATTATAATTATTATAATTATTATTCTCCATGTTCCCTAAAATACCACCTCCCTGAATTCAATCCACTCTCCTTCTCTTTGTAACAGTTGCCTTCTCTTAGGTTGCATCCACTGGGGAAATAATACGGTTTGACTCCACTTTAACTGTCCTGGCTCAGTGCTATGGAATTCTGGGAATTGGAGTGTGTTGTGGGGTCCTTTACTCGAGGCTATGGAAGTCTGGGAGCTGGGGTTTGTTGCTCCCCCCAGCCTCAGATGCCCCCCTCCATTGTTCCCATCTCTCCCCCCAGCTTCCTGTTTCATTCCCTTCATCACTGTCAGCTACATCCAAACGTCCATTCTTGATGGAGCACCGGAAGCTAATGGGGCAAAATTGCAGTGCAGCATCATGGGAAATGTGGGACTTTGGGTGTGCCAGGACGGAAGCAAAGTTGCATTCCATACCAGACCAATTTGGAGTGAAATCGAAGTGAGCTTAGAAGCAATTTTTGTGAATTGGCTTGTTACCAAATTCACCAAAATGAGGAGTCACTTTGGACTGACTGCGGAAGCACCTCAGAACGACCCCCCATAGAAAGCAATCACATGTGATAATAAAGCACGTTATCACATGAATTCACATTATTGGACCCACAGTGGCTTCGGATCAGAGCTGCAAAAACCTCCGTGTGATAAACACCAATGAGAAAAGCTAAGTGATGGGTTTGTTCATTCATTCCTCTCCTTCAGAGAAGCTGATTCTCCAGCAGGGAGTTTCCTCTCACTGATGGTGTCCAACATCTCCTGACAGCCAGGAGTTTCTGTAAATCCAATGGTAAAACTGGACCCAGAAACAAATTCTGCCCAGCCTATCCCTGGCCAGCAATCAAATCCTGTCCCCATCACTGGGTATATGGGGCACTTGGGATGGGGTGCACCCCTCCTGGCCAAGGTCAATGGAAGATGGACTCCCAAGGGTTAATAAAATAAAAAGAATAAAGAATAAAAAAAAACAGTGGACAAGAATGATTCATTTCCCCCAGCCCAGCTATCAGAACTGTGCAAGCAGATTAGGAACAGAGGAAAATTCATTCCCACAGTCCATTCCCAGCCTCAAACTGCAAGTCAGAAACAACTTGAAGATACATAATACACACACACAGAGAGAGAGAGAGAGAGAGAGAGAGAGAGAGGCTACAGTGCTCTCTGTAGAGTGCAAAATCAATTGCAGACCACAGTAGTGGTGGCTGGTGGCTCTCATATCAGTGGGCTGGGGAATCTGTTCCAAATATTGTCTCACATTAAAGGATCTGTCCAAGATGCTGAACTTCAGACAGCTCCTTTTAAGCCCTGATTGAAACCTAGACCAGATTCACCACCTCACTGACATGAGAGTGACCAGTGACCATTGGCTCACAGTGAGAGAGCAATGGTTTGGTAGCACTAGGATCTGCCACTTTGGAAGCACCCATGGGATATATATGGATAATTTCCACCCACATATTTGTATGTCCTTTTTTGGGGCCCTTCCTCCTACTGCATGCCAAAAGTCCGGCTTACCAAACAGCCTCTGAAGCCCCCCCCCCCCCACCGAACATGGTCATTCCCTGCTTCATGGGGAGCAGGCAGGATTGCAGAAGCATCTCCCCATAGCCAGATGGAGAATGATGACATCAGTGCCATGATCTAGGGGTCTCAGCACTACTAACCATTTCTCTTCTGGCTATGGGGGCTTAGCCAGACACTTCTTCTCCTCATAAAGCAGGAAATGGCTGTTCATTAGTTCAGGGGGTTACATGGTTCAGCCTAGCATAGATCTGCATGCAGACCTACTATGCTACATTTATCCATATGAGATTGCAGTCATGGCCTCCAGCAGAAAGGCTCTTATTTGTATCCGTATTAATGTAAGTGAGTATATATTAAAATATCCTTACAATAAATGGAATCAGAATGACAGAAACTGGAATCATAGCAAGTTACCTTACATAGAACCAGACCGTTTATCCATCTAGCTCAATACTGTGTACTGATGAGCCATGACTTATGAATTCTGTTCAACAGAGTGAAGAATCTCCTCCAGATTTTATGCTAAACTTTAAAGGAGTTAGCCAAGGTGCTGAAACCTATCCCACAAATAGGTTCGTCACCCTTTAAAGTTCAGTCTAAAACCTGGTGGTTTCACCAGCTGTCAGTGGCTCTCCACAGTTTCAGGCATTTCACCCTTATCTACAAATGCCAGCAATTGAACCCAGGATGTTCTGCATGCAAAACATAAGCACTGCCACTGAACGACTGCTGCTTCAGGAACACGGGCACCTGACATGCACTTGTGCTTTCTTCTGGAGCTGTCACTCACATGACAATTAAGGCATGCAACCAGGTAAACAGAAATAACAGTTTGCCCATGACCTTTCTCAGCAACAGTTTCTCTGATTGAATTAATTAGGCTGCCCATATTTGTTGGCATGCAATACCCATTTGGCATTCTACCCTGATTTTGCCCTGTCAGCATGCCAGGGCCTTGTTTTGGAGCCTATCATGCAAAAAAAAGGCAGGGGAGATTAATGCCGGTTAATGTGTAACTGTCTTCTTTACCTTTCACCTTTTTCTACATTCACCCTCCATTTTCTTGGGCACCTGCCACTCCCACAGTACACAGAACAGGAAGAAAGAGAGAGTGTGAGCCCAAGTGAGAAAGCCAGAGAGGACAGGGAGAACCTGGCATAATTCCTCAGGTAATTCCCCCCCCCCCTTTTCAGGGTATGTTTGGGAAAGGGGAAACCAAGGAAAAGAGGACAAGATTTTAAAGCAAAACAGCCTTGCCTCATGTCAAGAGTGCTTTATAAAGAGGGTTATGCCTCTGTGTGTGTGTGTGCATCTGCCTGCATGCTGATTTTGGAGAGTCCAAGTTTGCTTTGTAGAGTTTGGAAGTGGGAGTTTGAGGGGGCCTTGGTTATGATTCAGAATCAGGAAGTCAATTATGTTTGGTGTTGTTTTTTTTAGCTCAAATTAACTGATAAAGTACTTTTGCATTTTGTGTGTGACCTGCATGAAGGAAAATGAGTAAATGTCATTCTCTCTGTGTTAGTGGAGCTTGCTAACTCTGAGCCAAGAACTACATAGACAGTGGGCATAAGCAACTAAATAGAGTCCAGTTCTAAAAACTTGCTTATGAAAGTCAGTGTAAACACTCCCTTCTGAAAATCCAGCTTGCTCCAACTTGTCCACTTGTTGTAGGCCAAATAAAGCATTGCTTCCGCTTTGTTTGGAACTCCTTCATTCATGGTCTTTGGCTGGCCTACTGTCACCTTCCCTAGACTGAGGATGGAATATATAACTAAGGGGCAAAACAAATCAGCTAGAAATTCTGGCATCAGGGTGAAGTGGGGGCATGGCAACTGCACAACGTATGCCCCTCAGCCGCCCCCACACTGCCCGCCCAACCACATGACGGGCAGCGTCATGGTGCTCCTTTGGCACAGCATTCAGATGATGTATACCAAAAGGAGTGCTGGAAAGTGCTGCTGCGGTGGCAAAGGTGCCTTTTTGCTGGCTTTAAAAGGAGTGGTATTTTGCAGTTTCTTTTGGAGCTGGCAAAGTGCCAGATCAGGGCTATGGCATGCAGTTGCTGCAGCCCCGATCCCGTGCTGAAAGGGACAGCAGGACATTGCTCTATCGGGGTGGTCTGTTTTGCCCCTAACTGGAACCAAGAAAGACATCATGGGATCTGGTCATTTTTATCTATCTGCCATGGCTAAAAAGAGGTCCTAGGGTGAAGGCATTCTTTCAGTTTCTCTTGAAAGACCCTATGCTCTAAACTCTGGTTGGTTGAGGACCATCAATAGACTTTGTGCATGGTGACCACCTCAGTCAGCAGAAGCTGGTGAGCAAGAGGAGAGCGTGTCCTGCATCTCCTAAGCAAGACTACTCCTTCCAAATGCAGAGTCTCATGGCCAGTGCTGAAGTAAGGTTTAGCTGCCACTAATCCATTTAGCTTTTGCGTGTGAAACAGTGGGTGGATATTCTGTCTTTCCTTCAGGCGGCAAAATGTCCTGTCCCAGCCATTATTGGGTTTCCTTTTCATATTCTGGTACTATATGTCCCTAAATTTTGCTGATGAAACAAGCCACCAGTTTCTCTTTCTGTTTGTTTTCTTCTGTCTTTTCCAGTATCTCTGGGAACTTATGGGGACTCCTGGGAGGTATGTGTACGTTTGATTTCACCTGCATGCAGCTTTGCACGGTGCTCTTCTGGGATGCAAACTGCATGTTGGGATTGAAGTCCATCACTGTTGTGTACCTGTCTGGTTAATTGTTTCCACTTGCTCCATTTTTTTTCCTGGTGGAAGTTTCTTATCTTTCTTATCCATGCTTTCCTGTTGATATCCCCTATCTCCTCTCCAATTCTCTGTCAACTAGTAAATCTTCATTTTAACATCAATTTGCTCCTTCATAATTGTACTAGTGAAGGGCCTTCTGAGTACGGAGATCCTGTTTTATTTTATTAAGATGAAGCACCTGTTTGATTTTATTATCCTATCTCATTTATTTATTTAAATATTTATTTCCTGCCCTCTGTCATAAGATTTCAGGGAGACATATGATAAAAGCAATTTAAACCAGTTAAAATTTAAAAACAATAAAAAATAATCTAAAAACCTATTAAACAATTTAACAACCTAGAAGATGTCAAAATGATTTAAAACCATGTACACATGCAAATCAGGATGAACTTATTATATCCAAAAGTCTTTAAGAAAATATACATTTAACATGGCACCAAAATGAACCAAGTTTTGATACCAAGTGGGCCTCCAATGTGAGGGCATTCCACAAATGGGGCACCACAAGAGAAGGCACTCTCTCATGTCCACACACCATTTATTGTTTCCAGAAAATGACCCCACTAGCAAACCTCAATCCGCAGGCAGAGACAGACAGACAGACAGTGGCAATAGTCGAAGAAGTCCCAGGCTATTTTATTCCACTATCTCTCTCCAATCTGAATTTTGACAATTAGTTTTCTGTTATACTTCTCTTCATCTTTTATTGATGTCTTGGTTTAAACTACAATACTGATCTGCTGGGACTAAAGCCTTGTGTCAAGGCAGTATTCAGGTATCATCTTGCATACACATATGAAAAGTAGGACCAGAGGGGTGAAGGGAGTCCTGACCACTCCAGGAAACACCTAGTGAGGGGTGTCACCCAGTGCAGCTCTTTAAGGAATGAGCAGTGGTGGCCATGGTGGCAGGAATGTGGAGGTCTCAGTCCTCCACTCCTCTGTCACTGCTGCTTGTCTCTTTGATCCCATGGTTCCCTGAGGAAACAAGCAATGGCAGCAGGATCATGGAGGATTCAGGCCTTCACACATACACTGCTCCTGCTGCTCATCCCTTCAGGGCACTGCGATCCCAGATGAAATGAATGGTGGCAGTGGTGGGAATGTGGAAGGCTGACAAACATTCATCATTTTTTAACACCCCCTTTCCAGTTTTGTTGGGGGATGGTTTAAAAAATGATCCACACCAGGTGTGAAACATGCCTGGTATGTCACTGAGCAGGACACATGTGGTGCAACAATGTGAGAATGTGGTCAAGGTGGCAAAAGATATTAATGAGGAAGAACACACAAGCTAGGAGCTGCTGCAGTGGTTTGCCTTTGCCTGAGTCTACTGGGAAGTGCTCTCTTTTCCTTTCTCCCTGCTGAATTAATTGAGTACAAATTACTTTTGCATTTTGAACTGATTTGCAGCAATTGAACTAAGCTGAGGACAAAGGGGAGAAGTGTGCGTGTGCATGTAGGAACTGGAACATTTTAAAAGCAGCTGAAAAAGTGGGATGGCAGAGGATTAATTGAGGCAGTCCCTGCCAAATTGGAAGAGTTGGGGGGCATGCATTCTGCTTTCAGGGTTGGATTAAGACACCCTGAGGCCCCAAACTGCCCTACGTTTAATAGGCACCATGGTACTACCAAATAAATGTGATTGTTCTATTTCAGGTGGAGGTAGTATTTTTTAAAGGTCCCTCATAACCTGAAGTCCAATTTTGAACATAGGTTTCCCAGTTATTATCTGAAGCCCTACTACTGCAAGGACCACCCTACTTTCCCCAATCTCTGTTTCTCCCTCTCCCACCCCCCTTTCTGTATTATTTGCATCAAAGGGTAAGCTGCCTTCATAGCTCCCTGAAAGGAAAGGCCCCATGGTATATGAGGATGCGATGAAGTTAGCCTCACCATACCTTTTCTACGTATGTTGCTCCATAGAGCAGGTTGTTAGGATTTTTATGTAAGTATGTTAAAGGCACCTGTATAACACTGACCCTGGAATAATTTAATAGCCTGAGTCAGACTCTAGGTGCTGGCATTGGTTTTAAAAGATTTGGAACCTAAATTATCTGCAAAAACACTCTCTGTATCAGCCAGCCTTTACCTGTTCAACATGTGAAGAATGATTTGTCTTGTTGTCCCATCACTAAGGGAAATAGATTCAGCGATGAAAACAAACAGGGGAGTTTATTACATGGGGGCAAACTGCAAAAATCCCAGGCAGAAACAGGATTTAAAAACCAGAAAAAACCTGCAAAAGTGTGTAGTTTTTCACACACCTTAAACAGAAAGTAGACAAAACCCACTCCTTTTTACTTTTGGGATTTTCCAAAAGTAAAAAGGAGTGGATTTTGTCTAGTTTCCATTCGGGTTAATGTCGCGTTGATTCTGATTAACGTAAACGTCATCTGAAAAACAACCCACCTTTGTCGGTTTTTTCTACTTTCTGTTCGGGTTAAACCAAACATTGTCTGAAAAACGACCTGCTTTTCCAGGTTTTTTTCCAGTTTAAATCCAGTTTCTGCATGGGATCCGTCCCATGTGATAAACACCAGGGTTTTCTCCAGGTTGATGTCTTGACTCTAGAGTAGCCTCCCCGAAGAGGTA
>NC_056525.1:71116492-71132735 GCF_019175285.1 Sceloporus undulatus | reverse complement strand
CCATGGTGCCAATTTGATGAGCATTTTGGTGCCATATCAAGTTACATCTGCTTAGCCACAAGTTTAGGAATGGGCAGTGATTACAACTGGTTGTCTAGTGTGTATTTCGGTGTATCATACTATGCAGGTATAGCAGTTTGGGACCACTTTAACTGGTACAGCTGCCTCCTAAGGAGCCCTGGGATCTGCAGTTTGGTGAGATACTGATAATCCTTTGCTAGAGAGTCTAGTTCAATTTCCACTGAATTATAATACTAGAGAGAGTCAGCATTGTGTAGTGATTTGAATATTGGGCTAGGACAGTGGAAGACCAGAGTTCAAAACCCTGCTCAGTCATGGAAGCCTACTGGGTTATCATGGGCAGATCTCTCTCATCCTCTCTCTTTCATCCTCAAAGAAAGGCAAGGGGAAACAGACTTTGAACAAATTATGCCAAGAAGCCCCTGTGATTTGTTTGCCTTATGGTCACCATAAGTCAGAAATGACATGAAGGCCCATGACAACATAAAATAAATAATAATAAAAACAAAAGCTTTATTTTTTTACCCCACCTCTCTGTTGGAGACACTCGTATGAGAGCTTCCTGGAAGAAGTGTAAGGACTTCAACAACAAATCCAAGGATTCCATAGCATACAGTCAGGGCAATGTGGAATCAAAACATTGTAAAAATAGTGTGGATACACCCCTAGGAGATTATAACACAGGATTATAAAACAGGAGAATAACGGAATGCTCCCATCATTATAGTGCAATTGCCCGAAGATTTTCACACGACATCACACTCATCCAGTACTTCTCTCATTAATACCTGGAATCATCCAGTAACTAGTCATTAATGGGGAAACCCCAGAAATGGTTTGCCAATAGCACTTCATTTGCACTATTGTGAAGGTATGAAAGCTAATAATGGTGCATTCATGCTATTAGGGAGTGCAATCGGGGAGCTTTTCCCAGATTGCACTTCGGTACAGGCAATTCACTGTCATTGCAAGGATCATTTTCAGAGTAGATTTCTGACTTTTATTCAGGTACAGGGCACTATTTTATTTGAATGAGAGATGTGTGTGTGTGTGTGTGTGTGTGTGTGTGTGTGTGTGTATCGTATTCTTAAATATAGAAATTTTATTTTTTTGTGTTTGGGATGGAACCGCATTTCCAGACATGCACAGTAGCGCGATAAGGACGCATGCATGAAACTTCCAATCACAGTATACTAACAGTACAGTAACACGATCAAGTTTTGTATGTAGAATGCCACTGCGTTTTTATTTTGTTGTTATAGCATGATTGCACAACTGTGCAGAACTATAGATTGCAATAGCACTATGCTTCCATTATCTTCCAATAGAGCAATTGTTGTGGAATTGGCCCTAGTGTGATAATCTTAAAAAGAGTGTGGATACACCCCTAATCTCTACTATTAGATTTTATGAATTATGTTGTTTTATTATTGTCCACCTTTTAAAAAATATGGTTGCTACCCACTTTGGGATTTCTTTTGTAAAGGTGGTCTATAAAACAACCAAACACATTATTTTTGTATTCCGCCCCCCTTGCAGTTTCTTGAAGCAAAATGAAAGATGCCTGGTACCTCTGGGTCTCCACTACACTCTGGGTCTGTCCTCTGGTATGGGGGCATCCTTGCAGCATTGATGAACAGGTGAGCAAAGAATGCATCTGTGTGAAGTGTAACTTGAACCTTATACATGGGAGGGAATTTGGTCCTGGGAGATTCTGACAAACTAATTTGATTCAATATTGGCTCTATATTCACCAAGTATACCCACACACAACAGTTAACAATATTTTGAGACGACTTTTACTTTTATGGCCCCACACTGTGAAATTTTGGGAATTCTAGCTGATGAGGAATGTAGCATTCATAACTGAATGCTAATCAGTGCTAATCTCCATGCTGCTTTCCTCTATTTTAAAAGGCAGATTGAAGGTTGGAAAGTAAGGGCAGCATATTTCAAATGGAGGACATGTGTACAACAAGGTGAAGAACTGTGGCCCTTCAGATGCTGTTGGATTCTGACTCATGCGCTCCCAAACCATCATATTGAATGATCAGGGTATATAAGAGCTGGAGTCCAGCCACGCTTAGCTCTAGGCAGTTGAATACAACTTTTTCTAGCATAGGTATACCTAAATTAATGGAATAGATATATTCCTAAGCATGATGTCTTTGGCATCAGGGCAGATGTAATGTAGAAAAAATAGGAAAGCAAAGTGAAATTCTACATACTTTTTTTTCAAAACTAAAACTATGCACATGTGAAATGAAATGACCATATAAATGGTCATATAAGCATTGCATATGTAAACAAAAACATTCTGAACCTTTTAGACAGCCCTTGAAGGCTCTTTTCAACCTGTATCCAGGGATAATGTTTTCTTTCACCAGCCTCCATTTTCCCTATAATATCCAATTTGGTGACCAAACTTACACATCTATAAGTTTTTGAACATGATGCATGTAGCTCCTGAGGCACACTTGTCTGTCCTAGCCCCTTTCCCTCTGTTTACTGTTCCTTGCATGTTCAGTAAGGGATTTTGGAAGCAGCTGCTCTTTGCCTTGCCTGGTGCTCAAAACATCCCAGTTAATCTCAAGGAGGAAAAGAAAAACTAAAGTTGTTGCAAATACCAGCTTCACCAGCAGAGGCTTCATTAACTGAGGTGCTGCTATACTGCTTTATGGATTATAGATATGTATGACTCTAATATCTGTGCTGGAAATGTCTTGGTACAGCAGTGAAGCATTCTGTTCAAGTTTATCACTCCCACCCTCCGTCCGCATAAGCTGTGGCATCCCTAGGGTTGGCATCACGCTAGTTACCCATCATGTGGTAACTCATGTTGTCAACCCCCCCCCCCCACATTGACCTTTTCCCACACCACACCATACAGAATCCTTTGTAATGCTTTATGTATTAATGTTACTCATAAATCATACTTCCTGTATATCACTGAATATGATGGCAATAGTTGTGACATAAACAACTAGCAAAATTAAAATTATACCTTTAAATTACAATATGATACACACAGCCTAAATGTATTTGCATATTCATTGTTTCATGTGGTGAAAGTGAACATTTGGTAAGATGTGATGTTTTTAAAGATCATTTAAAAATTATTTTAAAAATTAAATTAATAAAAATAATTTACATTAAAAAAACAACAACTGGGGCCTTTTCTTTTTCTTTCCAGTGAGCCTCACCTCACTCACCCCATCTCTTCAGCATTTTAAACAGACATAGGTGAACACCTCCACCCATTTCTGCCAAAAGGCAGATGTTTGGGGACCAGTGTTGTCAATCCCCCCTTAGGCAGTTACCTGGTGTGGCCCACACCTCCCACACCCCATAATGATGCCCCTGCCACTCACAAAATATGGCTGATTTTGCAAAGTGTTAACGTGGAAAAGCAGCTTTAGATGTATGACATCTGTTTTCTTTGCCAGCAATTCCAGTACAGTACTTGTTTTTTTTTTAAACCAACCCTGTAATTTTAGGTTGACTGAAGCTACAAAATGTATCATGCTGTCACACAGTGCCCAGTGATTTGGCTAGGTAATAATAAAGTCCCATAAGAAAAATGAAAAATGGATTCATTTAACAATGCTTAAATTTCTGGATGCTTCATAAGTGCAATTGGTTTTCTAGGGCTGGGCTGCCTGCAGTGGAAAGAGCCTTCTCCATGTTCCAAACTCCCTGCCCAGGAACATCACCAGCCTGGATCTGTCTTTCAATTCCTTAATGATGCCTCGACACGGAACCTTTCTGAGAAGCTTCCCAACTCTGCACTCCTTAAACCTCACTGGCAATGCCATTCCTACACTCTATTCTTCCCTCTTTTTTAACCTTGGTACTCTCTACCTGCTGGATTTAAGCAACTGCAGTATTTCTCATGTGCACCCAAAGAGCTTCTTTGGTTTAAATACCCTTCACACACTCCTGCTGAAAAACAATAAGCTTCAGTCTCTGGAGCTCTCCATCTTTCCTGGTCCTGGAGCCCTTGCCTATCTGGACCTAAGAAACAACAAGCTGTTGTATACAGATGAACTTGCTATGCTTTTTATACAAAGAATCCACCATGTCAACCTTCAGGGGAATCCCTGGATGGACAATTCCTCCATCATTCCTTTCCAGGAAGGGCAAAGACAAGGTAGGACAAGGCAGGAATAGGAAACGGGCTTGCAGTGCTGAATAGGAAATGAGTGTGCAAAAACATGAAATTCTCTTTAATAAACATAAAAACCAGAGTTTGAACAAATTAGTAGTGTAGATGAACATAATTGCTTCATGGATGGTTTTGTTGGAGATGGACATAAATAGGGGTAAGAATCATTTGGTTCTCCAGTGGTCTTTTCATTCTACACAGTTATAGCACTATGATTTCACTTGAATTGCTCTGGATGCATCTTATGGAATCATGTTGTAGTTCAGAGAGGCACTAGAGCTCCCTAATGAGAATTCTAAATGCCCTCATATAAACTGCAAATCCCAGGATTCCATAAGATAAAGTTATGGCATTTGAAGTGGAATCACAGTGCTATAATTGTGAAGTGTGAAAGGGCTCCAGCTGTAAGTCCCAGAATTGTTAACCATTCACTCTGCTGACTAGGGGTGCTGGCAGTTATAGACCATCATCTCTCTCTGGCTTTTCTTTGCGAACGAAGATTCAGGAAGGACTCATCTCGCATTTTCTACAAGCGCGTTGATGACTAAAAAGGCCAATCCGAGATAAACAAGTCTAGTTGCAGAAAGCACAGCAGAAAGTCTCCTTAGGTGATGTTTCCAGGTTGTGGTTCTTTCTGTGCTGTCATTTTTCTTCGAGACTCGTTCGGCGTGAGTTTTCAAAAAAGGCTGCAGCATTGTAGATAGTATGTCTGCATGCCTCCCGATGCGAGGCCAGGGCGGGCCATTGTTGGTGATCAATTTGGCTGATCCTGAGATGTTGTTTCAGGGAGTCCTTGTATCTCTTCTTTGGAGCACCCCTCTTACACTGACCCGTGGCAAGTTCACCATAGAATACTATTTTTGGGAGGCGATGGTCCTTCATCCTAGAAACGTGACCTGCCCAGTGCAGTTGCGTTCTCAGTAGCATAGCCTCAATGCTGGTGATCCCTGCTTGCTCAAGGACAGCAACATTTGTCACATAGTCAGTCCAGTATATATTTAGAATTGTGCGAAAACAGCACTGATGAAAGCATTCGAGGAGTCGTAGGTGTTGGCGATAGGTGACCCATGTTTCAGACCCATAAAGGAGAATAGACAGTACAATGGCTCTATACACACTGATTTTTGTGCTTTGCCTCAGACCATCATCTAGTGGAGTGCATAATCCCCACCCAGACCTAGACAGACCAATTGGCATTATTTTATTTTTTATTTATGAAAGCACTGTGATCTTCTGAACAGTGGCATTGCGGATATTGGTGTCACCCAGTATGTGTCTCACAGGAAAACTGCTTTGCCCTCCCATCTGGCTGTCCAGTCTGCTGCTGGGGGTGGGGGGGGGAGGCTGTGGCCTCCAGATTGCCTATTCAGGATCCAGTACAGCTGCTCCAAGATCAGCCATACCAGACCCTGAATGCACCAAAGTGAATCAGCACACATAATTTATTTTGTGTCTTCTAGCTAAACAGACCTTCTATGAACTACACCCAGAACTCCAGATGCAAGAGATAACAACACTGGATTATCAGGAGCTGGACCACAGGGGAAGACTTCGGATCCCTCGTGCTGTTGACTCACCAGTCAGTCCAGCACTTGAGAATGACAGTAAGTTAACCAAGATGAAGTTCTTACATCCTGCAGATGAATTATAGAACTTTCATGTTCCCATCTGGCATTGTCATTCTTCCTCTGTTCGGTGTTTCTCTAGCAGTACTTCTTATGACGATGAAATTTAGAGTTCCCCTCACCAAAAACTACTTTTTGAATGGCTAATTCTTGTCACAGTAACTGCTGATTCAGACAGGACTAGGAAGATTTGGCAACAAAGATTCCTCACTGTGATATGACAATGCAGGTCACTCTAAATCCTGGTAAAAGAAATGCTTCTTAATGAGATCTGTCTTACTGTGCTTCCTGTTTACTAGCACATTTGTTTTTTGGAGTGATGAATGGAGACAGGAAAGACTTCCTGGTGCCACTGCTATTGTGTGGAACAGACTTTTCCAGATGGAATAATTCGTTGATTCTAGTTACAATATCGTCACAGCTGTTGTACACTTTCTTGCAACAGTGCTGATACCAAGGCAAGCCAGAGGCTTTGTAGTGCATGCAATATAATTCTGGAACCAGGAAGTGCATGAGGTTTGAGTAGATGACCACATGATACTTGCTCCTGTTTCCATTTAGGGCTGGCCTTACCATTAAACATAGTGTGTGACCAGCATCAGTTGGTAGATACTGAAAGTCAGCAGTGACTGTCCCCTCAATCTTTATTCCTGTGTCCCCAAACCACTTTCCCTCTCTTGCAAGACATAATTATATGTTCCTGTCCTGCACACCTCAGACTAGCCTGCTGCTCTCAGAGTTGTTGGAAGACATTATCCTCTTTCCCTAGCTGATGTGAGAATCAATTGCTTCTGCATGTGGGAGGTACCATCTTGTCCTTTAACTCAGGCATCAAAATGTCTGATCCCACTCCCACTGGGTGTTGCAATAAAAGACTACACGCTGTGCATGTATATGTGCATGTGCAGTTCCCTTTTTGAATAGAAGCACTCCCCACTCCTAGATGTTGAAAATCTGCCCAGACTGAACAAACAAAAGTAATCACATAGTTGCCTCTGTCCACTTGAAAACCAGGCACGAAAACTGGTGAGGAGACTGAACAAGGAAGTTAATGAATAAACAATGGACTCAGTGCTAGGCTTTCATTCGTCACTGTGGATCACTGCTCTATTCTCATCCCCACCAGGTTCTGCAAAATACTCTTTCTGCTACCAAGAATTAAAAGAAATAACTTGCAAAAACCTGCTCTGGACATGTTCTCCATATTCTTGACACAAACATCTTTCAGACCATCATCTTTCCTAAGGAAGAATATCTGTGTAGAAGCTTTATGGTACTGAAGTGATCCACAAACTTAAATAATACACAAACAGACAAAAATAAACACCCGCACACCCTAAAACTTCCAGAGTGCCCTAATCCATGAACAAACCAATTAGAATTGTACTTTGTTTTGTTCTAGATTTACTGTGTTGAATCCAGAGATTATGCTTCACAAACCTTCTCCCAATGACTTGGTACTACGTTTTACACCACTGTTGTTTTATGCCAAGATTAGATAACCTTGTAAAATAGAAGGAGGGATTGGGTAGGATAGAATAGAATCAGGCCCAGATATAGGCCAAGATTCTGTAAATGAAGGGGTTGCTGTACTTAATGTTGACATTACTAACTTCAAATGCCTGTGATTTGATTCCTTATCTTTCCTCCCATTTCGCTCTGAGAACAATCACTACAGCTCAGAGTTAAACTACAAGCTATGTTAAACATGTAGCATGCAACTCAGAGTTTTGTTCTTATTTCAAATAAATGCACATGGGCCTTAGTCAGAATGTGTGGGTAGGAGAAGCAACCTGTGGTTAGTGGAAACCTAAGACTTATACCCAATGCCTTCTTTTTTCCATCTTAAATTCTCCTTTTCTCCTTTGTTTGTTGTTAATTGCTCTTGAGTTGACCCCACCTCATGATGATCCTGTGGAGGAGACATTTCCAAGACCCCCATCCTCCACTGATCTGCTTAGTTTCTGCAAATCCATGATTGAATCTATCCATCTGGCATGTCATATTCTTTTCTTTCTACTTCCCACTATCTTTCCTAGCATTATTGTCTTTTCTAATTCTCATGATGTAGCTAAAATATGACATCCTCAATTTGATCATCGGCTTGCAAGAAGATTTCAGACTTCTGTTCTGTTCAAGGACCATTTGTTTATTCTTTTGGCAGTCCATGGTATCCTCAGCACTCTTCTTCAGCACCACATCTCAAATAAGTTGATGTCTTCCTTTCTACTTTCTTCACTGTCCAACCTTGCATTTAAAAAAAATTAAAAGAAGTTCATAAGATGCCAGTAAAGGGTTCCTCGCTCCACCCTGTTTCTCCCCAACACGGGTGAGGACAAAGTTAGGAGAGGGGAATGGTGTGTGGGCAGTTTAAAATCCCTTGTCCATGTGTGCAGATCCCTCTGGGTTAAACCTTCATGTGCTGACTTTGGAGATAGCTCATGATACAATTAAGATTTAAAGGGATTATTGGCAGAACAACTATAATGTGTGGGTCAATTTTCATTGCTCAACCCACAATATTTTGCCAGGGAGAGTTGTCCATCGCTCTAGTGATATGTATTGTTGCATCTCAGTTTTCCTTGCAGAGGAAGTCAGCAGCCACAAGGTGGGAGACTGTGTTTGTTTTCTTCACAGAGAGCCATGCTATGTAATCTAATGCACGTTTACGTGGAATAAAAATCCTACTTAATTCAGTGGAATTACTCCCCAATCACTGTTTGTATAAATCTATAATGTTAAGATCTTTCATCTGTGAAAGCACTGGCACAATAACAGTTCTTGATGAATCCACCAGTCTTCCTTTTCTTTCTTTTGCAGCATCTACTAGCACGCCTCCCCTTGAGAAGCCTGGGAAGAGCTGGCCATACTTTGCTGGTTTTGTGCTTCTGGCTGTTGGCATCTCCATCCTGATTGCAGTGGTTGCCAAATGCAAATTGCTCCACAGGAACCGAGCCAGTTACCAGCATCAACGACTTCCAGATTCCCGCTCTGTTGGAAGCAGCCATGTTGAGGAAGCTGACATGGAGGTGGCTTATGGGAGGAACGATCCAGTTGCAGGTGCAGCTGGCTGTCATCCTGACGATGATGATGGTTTCATTGAGGACAACTACATTGAGCCCAACAGAGACCTGCAAGAAGAGGAAGAGGAAGAAGAAGTGGAAGAGGAAGCACTGGAACCACATTTCAAACTTTGAGGATCTATTTGGAATCAAGGTCCAGTTTTTCTCATATCCTCCTGTATGTGTTTGGAGTACCTTTCCATTTTATTTTATACATGCTTCCATCCAGTAATTTCATTATAACATCTCCTCCCATTTTTCTGACTTGAGGACAGTCTGTGGTCTCCCACCCTTGATCACAAGAGTCATCTGATCAGCCAATGGCTTTCTCAGGGATATCTCCATTCTCAGAACTAAAGTACCCTCCTAGTACCTTTTACTCATGTAATTTGAGATTATCCATGTGCTAACTCCCATGTATGTATGCATAAAGAGCTGCAGGATTAGTCTGTTGACAGAATGATGGGATTTTAATAGTGAACTCAACCCATTCACAAAATTCAGGTTTTAATCTATAAAAAGACTAACTAGTTGTTTTTCTCTTAAAAATAAAAATAACAGCTCCAGAAAACATATGATCAGGTAAATATGCAAAATACTTATAGGGGGTAGTTAACTAGTAGTCCTGAAGCACAAGACGGAGAGTGGAGATAATGATTACTAGACAGTCAGCATTCAGTTCAGAGGCTGATCCTGTATGGTTTGATGTAGAACTTTTTGAAACTTTCTTTTAAAAAAAATAACAACTCTCAAAACGCAATAGGTTCCATGCTGGCTAGTGGCTGGGAGATCACAATAACTGCAGACCAAAATGTTAATTTTTTTCAAGCTGTAGTCTGACTAAGAAAAGTCTGTACCTATTTGGACACAATGTCAGCTAGAGATTTCAATGATCATCCTTATCCTTTCCATGTTTCTACAGGGCATCTGTCTTCATTCGGTGTCAAAGTTCCTCAGTTTTCTATGGTTAAAATACCTTTAGAGATGGAAAGAGAAAAGAGTGATGGAGTGGAGATTGTGAGACAGAATGCTACAAGATGCTGGAAATATATCATGCCAATCATTTGGAGGGAAATGTTGTTCTAAGAATTTGAGAGTGTTGTTGGGATGGTCTCTCAGTGTACCCATGTCTTGTCTGTGGTCCTAGCTGTTGAGAACTGTCTGTCACATGTTGGACACTGCAGCATAGAATGCAAAGTGCCCTGGTTGCAGCTTCCAAAACCGTAGAAGCTAAATGATGAATTTGATGTAGGGAGCCCAACATACAGCCTCCCACCTGCTGCAACCACCAGAATCATTCATGACAGACACACTTCTCTGACTGATGTGGAAACATGTTTGATTGCCTTGGAACCTGATCATACTACAGAAGGATGAGTACCAAAGGCTAGCTTCTGTTTTAATAATTTTTCATTAAAAAGACAGCATCCCTAACTCTGAATTCATTGGGTATTCTTGGCTGCACAGTGCACATGGGAGTTCTACACTGCACGTCTTTCCTCTGTGTATGAAATATTTATGCCTTTAAGTAATCTTTTCAATCTGTGTTTGATAGAATCTACTGTACGTTTATTTTACCTATTTCACTGTAGTAAGGAATCTACAGCAAGTTTGTAAATAGTGCTGAAGTAACCCTTCTTCATACTATCTTCTCTGTAATTTTCTGGTTGTAGTTATGTTTGACTATCTGTTGGTGAGTTTCATTGTTCAGTCAAGTGCTTGGTTCTAAAAGTAACCATGTGTTTGACACATTGCACCATGGGGCCTTTCCAGATGGCTGAGAGTGTGCATGCATTTCCCCTAAGCTATGCTTCCGTTGTGGTGATACAGCTTTTTGCCATCACTGAAACCCACATTTTATTTCTGTGCAAAATTATATAAAAGTCTATCCCTTTTACTACTGTATTTCTGGAGGTGAAGGATTGATAGCCATGCTTCACTCTCTTATAGTGGAATTATACACATTTACTGACAAGCAAGCACCATTGTGTGGTTCGTTGGAACTTACTTCCTGGTACATCTATTTAAGATTATATCTTCAGTTCTGATAATGTGAGCCTGTAGACTTCGGAAAGTGAAGGTAAAATATCACCTTGTCAATTTCAAAATTTGACAGTGCTCCTTGTAAGAGAGTAAATGAGACACACACACTATTTCCCCAGTGCTGAAGAACAAGATTGCCGTTTCCCCGCTATGAAACAGAGCAATTTGAAGGAAAGACAGGGCAAAGCAAATAACGGCCCCAAATCAGGTGTATAAGCCTCCAAGCCTTACCTAAATGCAAAACAAACAGGATCATCTCATTAACCCCTTAGCTTATTGATCTGATGAATAAAGCCTAGTGTTCTCTGAGTAAACTGAATGGGATTTGAGATCAAAAAATGGCAATCTAAATTGCTCAGAGTGCAATTAGCATTACTGGACTAGGGCAAGAGAGATGCTGTTATTTAAATTATACGAAGCTACCTCTAGGCTGATATACAAGGGAGAACTGAATAAATGAATTGGACTGGTCTCCACCCTAATCGTATGTAGTGGTTTGGTGGTTCTATGAATAAATACACTCCTATCTATGTTTTTAAGCCAGTGTCATCATTGTAGTACTCATGTCCTCTTTCATTTAAAACTCAAAATAAAATAAAAATCGGGTGTTGCTTGCAAAGCTGTACTCACTATTTGTCTTCAAATGCAAAAGCAGATAACAACCATTGTGTTACCACTTATCTAGAACAAAATTTCATTGTACAAACAACTGTTTAGCACTGAAAACACAATAGACCTGGGGAAACTGACAGATGATAATCTTTTGCTCAACACAAGACCTCCAACCACTCCCTCCCCACTCCAAAGAGAAATGAAGGTGTTATTGGGGGAAAGAATCGGGATGGTACGTCTACATCATTGCACTCCATCGTGTCTACTCCTCATTTTTTCTTCCTTTCCATCTGGTTCTGTTGTTCATAGTTTCTACCAATTCTACCAGTTGAGTAATATTACTCAAGTCCCATCTCAAGAGTGGAACAAAGGAAATACCTCCCAGGTGGGGGTTATATACCTTTGCAGGGTTGGATTTCTAGAAGTTTCAAGATGACATGAGTCCTCCCCTCCTTCTCCTCCTCCTCCCACATCCGGACAGCGAGAGAAACAGATAGATTCTTATCAGCACTTTATCTCACATTAGGTGCATCTCTGTTTACAGTTGTATTTAAGGCCTTCTTACAGGGTACATGAAACTCAAGCAAAATACAATGAGGTTGTGAAACTGTTAAATATGGTTTTAAAACAAACTAGCAAGTATACATGCATCTTGTAAAAAAATGTGTATAGACAGATAAGCACAGCTACCAAAAAATCCTTGCTAACCTTGCACAAACACAACTCATTACATGGCCCATTTAGCTTAGCACTGCCTACAGATGGCAGACTTTTCCTATTTTTCTAGCATCTTAAAAATGCTTTTAAGAAGAGATGGTAGGGGTGAGGTGAAACTCCATGGGAGGAGAAAGGAGAGGCCCCAGAACTTTTTAAAATTAAAATTTCAAATTTCATAATTTTAATTTTTTTAAAAAATTGAAATTTGTACAAAAATATTATTTGTAAAATTTTCTTTTAAAGCATCACATTTTAATCCATCTTTCATTATGTATATGTAAATACTTGTAGGTTGTGCGTATGATATTGTAATTTGAAGGTATAAACATAAATATAGTAGGATCTTAACCCAGTCTTCACTATGGGTATGTAAATACATGTAGGCTGTGCATATGATATTGTAATTTGAAGGTATAAATGTAAATGCATTTAGGATATTAACCCAGTCTTCACTATGTATATGTAAATATATGTCAGTTGTGCATATGATATGATAATTTGAAGGTATATATTTAAATACATTTAGGATCTTAACCCAATCTTCACTAGGTATATGTAAATACATGTAGGTTGTGTATGTGATATTGTAATTGAAGGTATAAATGTAAATACATTTAGGCACTTATCCCAATCTTCGCTATGGATCTTATCACATGAAGGAGATTGGGAGTTTATGCCTTGAATATCCCGGGAAAATACTCTGGTTTCTCTTCAGATTGTATAAATCTTTTGCCTTTTACTAAAGATTTCTGTGGAATATCCTGGAAAAATCGCAAATTATGAGAAACCATTTCACACATTGCACAAAATAACCATTAAAACGATCACAAAGAAGAATTAATGCTCATCTTTTTATTTTTGGGATTTCAGTGACAATGCATTTCCAATATTGCTTGTGGGATACTTTATGTGGCACTTTAATCTCTCTTTAATGCCGAAATTAGCTGCAGTGTGATAAACTGGCATGCGTATGCAAATACATGTAGGTTGTGCCTGTGATACTGTAATCTGAAGGTATAATAATTTTAATTTTGCTAGTTGTTTATGTCACAAACTATTAGTAGTTTTACATTCAGTGGTAGATGGGGATTGTGATTTATGAGTAACATTAGTGCAAAATAGCATTGCTAAGGATTTTGTGTGGTGTGAAATGGGAGCTCAATGAGGGCTGACACCATGAGAGGCCAACACACAACAGCAGCATAAAGCAACCCGCCCTATTTGGGAGCCCGCCTCAAATAGAGAAGGCAGCCATTTTAGGTCGTGGAGGCTGCCCTGCCACTCTGGCCAGGAGGCCACGCCCCCTTTTTGAGGGAGATAGCGAGCCAAGCCCTGGGGGCGGGGACTACTGTCTCTATGGCCAACCGCGGGCTAGAGGGGCTTCCGGAAATGACGCCACGAAGCGGAAGCGGCCGGCCGTGGGCGAGGAGCGGTTTGGAATTGGAAGAAGAGAGTGGCAAGTATGTGGAAATGGAGGATGAAGGGCAGGGCCAGGGCGACCAGGTGTCCTCTCAAAGGAGGACAAGGCACTGCAGAATGGAGGACAGGGCCAGATAAAAGCTTAAAAACACTCATATATCAATGCATGATTCTTAGTCCTGCTCAAGATGGAGGACGTTCAAGGGAAATGGAGGACAGGGCCAGATAAAAGCTAGGAACTGCCATGTAAATGCATAATTCTTAGTCCTGTTCTAAATGGAGGGCATTCGAGGGAAATGGAGGACAGGACCAAATAAGAGCTTAGAAACCGTCGTGTAAAAATGCACGATTCTTAGCCCTGCTCAGAATGGAGGGCATCGATTCAAGGGAGCAAAGAAAAGCTAAAAACACACTCATAGACATATAAGTTTGCCTTTTAGGCCCCTTCCTGAGAGTCAAGCCTGAATTGACGTCACGAACTCAGGGTGAGCAGATGTCCTCACCGCAAAGGAGGACAAGGACTCTGCGTAATGGAGGGCATTCGAGGAAAATGGGGGACGTGACTAAGAACACAAGCTGCAACACCATCAGCTAAAAACACTAATATAAATGTAAATGCATGCTGCTTAGTCCTGGTCAAAATGGAGGACGTTTTTGGGATTCCTCCTGGACAGAAGACTGGAATGTAGGACATGCCCTGGATAAGGAGGACCGAGTCTGGTCCCCTTGGACAGGGCAGACTTCTTCCCCTCCTGCCTCCCCCTTTGTGGCCTTGCCCCCATCTCTGCGGGGCTTTGCCTGCCTCTGCTTCCCTGAACCGGAGTTCTCCCGAACTGGACTTGATGTCTTGCCACAGAGTTTGCTCCGCTGCCTCTAGAGTTGTTGCCACTACAGGAGGTTTCCAGGCCAAATCCTGAGACTTAAGCGCTGCATCTGCACTGCAGAATTAGTGCAGTTTGACGTCACTTTAACTGCCATGGCTCCCTCCTGTGAAATCCTGGGGTTTGTAGTTTGTTGTACTACTGGAGCTCTCTTGACAGGAGGCTAAAAGTCTCAAATCCCAGTATTCTATAGCATTGAGCCATGGTGGTTAATGCGATGTCAAGCTGTATTAATAGAAGTATAGTGTCTAGATCAAGGGAAGCAATAGTGCCACTCTATTCTGCCTTGGTCAGGCTTCACCTGGAATACTGTGTTCAGTTCTGGGCACCACAATTCAAAAAGGATGTTGACAAATTGAAGTGTATTCAAAGGAGGGCCACCAAAATGGTGCAGGGCTTAGACACCATGCCTTATGAGGAGAGACCTAGGGAGCTGGGTATGTTTAGCCTGGAGAATCATAGAATCATAGTATCGTAGAGTTGGAAAAGACCACAAGGGCCATCCAGTCCAACCCCCAGAAGAGACGGCTAAGGGGTGATATGATAGCCCTGTATTTGAAGGGGTGTCACACTGAGGATGGAGCAAGCTGGTTTTTTACTGCTCCAGAAATTAGAACATGGAACAGTGGATGCAAGCTCCAGGAAAAGAGATTCAACCTCAACATTAGAAGGAACTTCCTGACAGAGCTGTTTGACATTGGAACACACTCCCTCAGAGCATGGTGGGGTCTCCTTCCTTGGAGGTCTTTAAACAGAGGTTGGATGGCCATCTGTCGAAGATGCTTTGATTGTGATTTCCTGCATGGCAGAATGGGGTTGGACTGGTCAGCCTTTGTGGCCTCTTCCAACTATAATTCTATGATTCTGTGATTCTGCATTGTAGATGCAGCCCCTGGTGATGTTGCTGTTGTTATGTTGTGTGCTTTCAAGTAGTTTCTGACTTATGGCGACCCACAAAGTTTGCTTGGCAAGTTTCTTCAGAGGGGGTTTCCCACTGCCATCTTCTGAGGCTGAGAGTTACTTGCCCAATGCTTACATGACTGAGCCGGGATTCAAACCCTTGTCTCCAGAGTCATAGTCCCAACATCCAAAACACTGCACCACGTACAACACCCCCCCCACCACAACACACCAAAAAGCCACACCCCACGCCACGTACAACCACAGTTGCTCACAGTCTGTTGTTCAAACATCTGCACCCACACTTGTTACTGTGTGCCTTACACACAGATCGAGTTTCCTATTTGGAAATTAAGATAGAAATCTAGCTAGGGCTGTTCTGAGGTATAATGAAGGGATTAATCTTCCGAAGGCCTTTCAGACTAGGTTAGACCCATAGACTTGCCTCCTCCTCTATGATACTGATACCAAAATTGATTGATACCATCACCCCATCTCCCCTCCTCTAGAGGAAGACTCATTTCTAGCGCTAATCGCCTGAAATTTTAGTGTATTCATATTGGACGCTTAAAAAATTTTATGTTTAATCTTTTTAGGGGTTGATCACTGTTTTTATGATTAGGGGGAGGTTGGGGTTTTGGGGGTTTTAATTGAATTTTAATTGTTTGGTATTTAATTAACTGTTGCAATCTGCTGATTGCTTTGTGAAAAGCAGAATACAAATTATTATTGTTGTTTTTATATTATTATTATCTCACTTATATAGGAAATGGATAAAGAGCATTTAGGTCCAAAACA
>NC_056525.1:71114669-71116467 GCF_019175285.1 Sceloporus undulatus | reverse complement strand
GGAAATGAGTGTGCAAAAACATGAAATTCTCTTTAATAAACATAAAAACCAGAGTTTGAACAAATTAGTAGTGTAGATGAACATAATTGCTTCATGGATGGTTTTGGTGGAGATGGACATAAACAGGGGTAAGAATCATTTGGTTCTCCAGCGGTCTTTTCATTCTACACAGTTATAGCACTATGATTTCACTTGAATTGCTCTGGATGCATCTTATGGAATCATGTTGTAGTTCAGAGAGGCACTAGAGCTCCCTAATGAGAATTCTAAATGCCCCCATATAAACTGCAAATCCCAGGATTCCATAAGATAAAGTTATGGCATTTGAAGTGGAATCACAGTGCTATAATTGTGAAGTGTGAAAGGGCTCCAGCTGTAAGTCCCAGAATTGTTCACCATTCGCTCTGCTGGCTAGGGGTGCTGGCAGTTGTAGACCATCATCTCTCTCTGGCTTTTCTTCGCGAACAAAGATTCAGGAAGGACTCATCTCGCGTTTTCTACAAGCGCGTTGATGACTAAAAAGGCCAATCCGAGATAAACAAGTCT
Source organism: Sceloporus undulatus (assembly GCF_019175285.1). Taxonomy (NCBI): domain Eukaryota; kingdom Metazoa; phylum Chordata; class Lepidosauria; order Squamata; family Phrynosomatidae; genus Sceloporus; species Sceloporus undulatus. Next base: position 71,115,921 of record NC_056525.1, on the reverse strand, counting down.
AGTTGCAGAAAGCACAGCAGAAAGTCTCCTTAGGTGATGTTTCCAGGTTGTGGTTCTTTCTGTGCTGTCATTTTTCTTCAAGACTCGTTCGGCGTGAGTTTTCAAAAAAGGCTGCAGCATTATAGATAGTATGTTTGCATGTCTCCCGATGCGAGGCCAGGGCGGGCCATTGTTGGTGATCAATTTGGCTGAGCCTGAGATGTTGTTTCAGGGAGTCCTTGTATCTCTTCTTTGGAGCACCCCTCTTACGCTGACCCGTGGCAAGTTCACCATAGAATACTATTTTTGGGAGGCGATGGTCCTTCATCCTAGAAACGTGACCTGCCCAGTGCAGTTGCGTTCTCAGTAGCATAGCCTCAATGCTGGTGATCCCTGCTTGCTCAAGGACAGCAACATTTGTCACATAGTCAGTCCAGTAAATATTTAGAATTGTGCGTAAACAGCACTGATGAAAGCGTTCGAGGAGTCGTAGGTGTTGGCGATAGGTGACCCATGTTTCAGACCCATAAAGGAGAATAGACAGTACAATGGCTCTATACACACTGATTTTTGTGCTTTGCCTCAGACCATCATCTAGTGGAGTGCATAATCCCCACCCAGACCTAGACAGACCAATTGGCATTATTTTATTTTTTATTTATGAAAGCACTGTGATCTTCTGAACAGTGGCATTGCGGATATTGGTATCACCCAGTATGTGTCTCACAGGAAAACTGCTTTGCCCTCCCATCTGGCTGTCCAGTCTGCTGCTGGGGGTGGGGGGGTGGGGAGGCTGTGGCCTCCAGAGTGCCTATTCAGGATCCAGTACAGCTGCTCCAAGATCAGCCATACCAAACCCTGAATGCACCAAAGTGAATCAGCACATATAATTTATTTTGTGTTTTCTAGCTAAACAGACCTTCTATGAACTACACCCAGAACTCCAGATGCAAGAGATAACAACACTGGATTATCAGGAGCTGGACAACAGGGGAAGACTTCGGATCCCTCGTGCTGTTGACTCACCAGTCAGTCCAGCACTTGAGAATGACAGTAAGTTAACCAAGATGAAGTTCTTACATCCTGCAGATGAATTATAGAACTTTCATGTTCCCATCTGGCATTGTCATTCTTCCTCTGTTCAGTGTTTCTCTAGCAGTACTTCTTATGACGATAAAATTTAGAGTTCCCCTCACCAAAAACTACTTTTTGAATGGCTAATTCTTGTCACAGTAACTGCTGATTCAGACAGGACTAGGAAGATTTGGCAACA
>NC_056525.1:71107798-71114644 GCF_019175285.1 Sceloporus undulatus | reverse complement strand
GATGGGGCTTAGATGGTTTGCCTTGCCCGTAGTGTTTTTCATTATGGTAGGCCGTAGAGCATTGGTATAGTGGAGCCAGGGCTATAGGTCAAGAACACCAGACATTTAGACATATGGAACTATGACAGGGGTATGCAACCTGGGCCCCGGCGAGGCCTTGTGACCAGTCCCCAAGCCCGGTCCTGCCCGCCAAATTGCCACCGGGGGGGCCTTTATGGCCTCTGCGCATCGAAGGGGCATGGTGGGGCCATTGTCTATGAAGCCTCAGAACATGCATTTATATTAACATTTTTTAAAAAATCAGCAAATTTTTTCGTTGTGTACTCATTTTTTATTTTAAAAAGTGCCTCCTATTTGGGAAAATTTGTTCTAACTGTCCCGGTTATTTATTTATTTAATTTGTTTAAAAACTTATTAATTATTGGGTTTTTTGGGCTTAGCCCCCCAGTAGTGTCTGAGGGAAGCAACCCGGTCCCCCGGCTCAACAAAGGATGCTACCCCTGAAATATGCCATCATTTGCCAGTCCTTTTGATGTACATGTTCTGTTGTCTTACAGTTAGCAGCCGGAGGGAGTACACTTGTCCTCGGTATCCGTTGTGGACTTGGTCATTTGCGCGGTTTTGATCATTTGTGATGGCAACCCGTCCTTCCTCCCTCCTTCTTCCCTGGGGCCCACAGGGGCCTGTAAACTCTGCTGGCATTGAGGTGGCATTTACCAACGCAGACTCGAGGCCAGCATATGTATCCCCTCCCTGCTCCCTTCTGACGCAGACAAAGGATGTGAATACATCAATGGGCTGAGACGGAGGGCAGGGACTGTGTGGACTCTGGGCATGCTCTTGGCCTGAGTGCTGTGGGGAAAGAAGTCCCACGCGCGCCATGATTCAGGCCCCGGGGCCCTGGTGCGGCCGGCAGGCGGCTGGCGGGCCAGGCGGACGCCGTCTTATGTCCCCACTGGTGACCATGAATTTTGGTCTCTGCCGGGGGGGGGCGTTGGAGTGGTCCCGACTGGCTCCCCGCGATCCCCGGGACGAGTCTTTTTCCCCAGCTGTTCTTGCCTTTGCTTCTTCGCAACGTCGTACGGGCTGGCTGGGTCTTTGCTATGCCCGGAATCCGTTCCCCATTAGGGTTGAGACACTGGCTTGCTGCCGCTTGTGTACGACAATGTCCCCCCTGGCCGCCTTTGACTTTTCCTTTGGGGCCCCGGCCTGAGGCAGACTACCCACTGACCACCTTATCAGACGGCCTATGTTATAGGTGAGCCGTAAGGGCACATTGTAGTTGTCGTTTACCTTCAGTCCCACCACTACAATAAATCCCCCAAACCAACCCCACAGTGTACCTTTATTGGACCACCCAATGCACAAAATACATGTTGCAACTTTGATGCTTATTGGCTTCCTCTCAGCCAAGGTGTTAAACTCATACAAGCGCCCACCTTCTGATTGCTGTTAGTCCACACCTGCATTTTGTCAAGAGTGTTAGCACGTGCTCCCTGGACGACGATTAACCATATCCATGTATAAGCCAACCCTCTCTCCAGTCCTCTGCCTGGGGTTCAGGCCTTGGAGGTCGAGAGGGAACTGCTGGACCTCAATCCCCTTCCCCACCACTAACCATTCGCCTTTTGTTGTCATGTCGTTTTAGATTGTAAGCCTGAGGCAGGAACCGTCTAATTTAAAAGACTGGTATGTACAGCGCTGATGTAACGTTTCAGCGCGTTATAAATAAGGTAATAATAGATGCTCAAGGACATCTTTTTGCCTGCTAATGGAACTTAAATGTTATCTCCTCGAATACTCACAAGGCAAGAAGGAGGAAAGGCCTGCGTGCATGATTCCCTCCAATAACAACTGAACTGAGAAATGCTACACCTTGACAAATGCAGGCTTGTGACAATAATATCATAATTTTCCCTCCTGTAGATTTTTAATACCTTTGCCTTATAAGCCAGTGGAGCTTTGAAAGCTGGCAAATATATATTTTGGGTAATTTTGGGTATGCCCCCGGATAGTTCACTATTTCATGAATTTTTGATATTATTATGCTTTACTATGGCCAAGTGATATACCAAAGTCCCACAAGTAGTTGGCTAAGCTAAGTAATTTGTCTAAGAGAGGAAAAATTTAATGGCAGCTTTTTTCCATTACTGAGGTGGTATTTTGGCTCTCGTGCCAAGGCAGAACCTTTCCCTTTATTTACAAACAGACACCATAATTACTGTGGACACAATATCAGTTCACAGCATTATCAGCACATCAGTGTTGCACCTGTCAAAGTTAATACCTTTTGTTGGCCAACTGACAAAACTGTTTCCTACATTCACAAGAAGTGATTGTCAATACAAACTGAACATAAATCATTAGACACTGGCTCTCCTCATCCTGCCCGCCTACGATAGAGTAGAAAGCGGATTTTAAAATATAGCATTCCATTGAAGGCCCATCATACCCATGGACCAAACAACGAATTCCAGGAATTTACATTTGATCTGTAACGTGGTCCTCAACTGTGTGACAAACCCAGCTTTGAAAGACAAAAGTAAAATAGACTTGAAGTTTGTACAAAAAGGAATGGTTATTTACATTCTACTCTTCTGGTTAAGTCATCATGGATTTTCCAAGCTTAACTTACCTGCACGGGTGTGAGCTTCTATTGTAGAAGATTTTTCATTTTAGGAAGCATAATCCATAAGGCATTTCGCTATATCATTGAATGTAACGATATTAAAATTATGATCATTGATTTTGATCCGATGTGATCGGGTTTAGGGGCTCATGATGAAAATGGTGCGGAAATACTTAATATGACACATGCCACTCTTCTGAATATCTGAAGTGTGGCCCAAGATTAACATCACACGTTGATGCTGTCACTCAAGGGGATTAAATCTGTTTCTGCTTCAATGCTGCAGGAAGATATAGGCAAGCAGATGGAGGGCACAAAAGGGTCAGAACATGTGCCGTTTTGCTTTATTTCTCAGGAAAATTAAAATACGACATTTTATATAACTGGCATCTACAGCAGACTCAGAATGTCAGGTTACGATCTTAACGACAAATTAATACTGTGGGGACACAGTTTGTATAATTAAAAATGGGGATTTAGGTGATGTTGATTAATGTTAGCCAAAATGAGATATTTTTGACAACACCGTGCAGCCAATCATACAAGCTATTATTATAACGGCAATATAGTTTGCCCATTCCATGAATCAGCCGTCTCACAATCTAGATTGATGTAGGTGTTGGTAGTTTAGAAGAATTAGCTAGAGATACCCAATTCAAATGACCAGACGCAGTATGATTTGAGTGGCTGTATGCATTTTTTATTCTATCTTTATTAGGAATTTAACCTACATACAATATGTAGAAAACTTTGACTCAATATTCCACATATATATGAGATACACATGAGTGTCCATTATTTACTACCTTAGAGAATCTATTCCATAGCAAACCATTTACTTTTAATTAAACATAATTTTGTTAAAACACCCACACTAATTGTGTATGAATACTCATGTCTTCTGGCCTTCTTCTTTAAACATACACTTTCACAGTTACACAGGGTATAAATACTATTAATGTGATATAATTACTAATGGTGACTCTCTTCTCCCGCGCTCGTTTCTCTATCCTCATCGTTTTTCATTTTTTTTTCCCCTTCACCAAGTGCGCCCCATCATCCCCAAGCCTAGTATCTTCTTATACTCGACTCTCCAAATTGTATCTCTTCCTGTGGGCTTGGATTCATTCGAATGCGAACAATGTTTAGGAGAATCTGGGTATATTAAAATGAAATAGTGGTCGGTAGTGCAACCAGCTAATGATAATAGTGTTAAAGAGCATGACGCAGAAAACCAAGATGATTTCCGCGTCCTTGGTATCCATTGGGGTTTTGTTTCCAGACACTCCAGTACCAAAATCTGTGAATACTCAAGTACCATGGGGTCCCTTATAAAAGTGCAAATATAAAGTTTGTGGGGCGTGCTTTTGTTGGGGGGGGGGGTAACTTTTCAAGATGTGTTAAGGCTTTAATCTGTGAATGCAAGAATCCATCCATGGATAAGGAGAGTCAACTATATATTGTTTTAACAATTGGAAAAATTCCAAAAAATTGTATGGCCAATATGTTTTTTAAAAAATGTAAGTCTATAAACCTCCTAATTTTTAGAGAAAAAAGAAAAACCATTACTGTAACTCATCTTGCAACTCCTGCTGAAATTTAGCACAGGAACTTGCTCTGCATTATCCACTTTGCCAAGAATCATTCAAGCAGAGAGACAGACAACCATGGAAGGCCAATGACCCTGGATACAAGCATAAATAAAATAGAAGTCTACAAGTGAGGCTTGATAACATTGAAGTTGAGTAATTGATCAGAGTTTAGAAAGTGTCTGAGGTTTGTAAACTTCAATAATTGATACATTACATAGGCTAATAAGGTTGGCAGCAGCTATCTGGCCATTGAGATAATGCTTCTTCCTTTGAGTAGATTATGATGATTATTACCTTAGCTGAATCGTAAATGAAAATTGTGTTCCTAATATTAAAAAAGTAAAAAGCCACAAGTGATATCTAGTATTCCTCTTGATAGTTTGCCAGAAGATGATTACCCTCTGATATTTACACTTGGGAATAATAGAAAATAACTGTGATAGATATTTGATATACAGTTAGGGTAAAGAGTTACAAGAAATTTGTTGAGATAAAGGATTAGCAGATGTCATTCATTTTCATATTATATCTCATACTTGGAACTTGATACAACCTGATGGTTTATAATTACTGAATTAATATGGATTATCCTGAACGAAAATGAATGCTAAAGAGCAAAAAATCTGTAAGAGCAAACAGATCTGCTGTATAGTGCAGCGGTACAAGTTTTGAACTTGTCTGGTTGACTAATAAAGGAGAGCTATCTTATTTAATTATACAACACTAGAACTTACATCAAAAGCAAAGATACACATAACAGCCTAGAGATATAGAAGGAGTAAAGTATGACAAAATTTAACTCTTTAAGTGGCACCTCAAGAAAATTGCTGATACTAGGCAATACAGAAAAAACTGAAAGATGAGTCTGAAGATCCTTGTGGAGAAACAGAGAAAAGATTAAGGACACTCGATTTAAAAGTTTGGATCCTGATGCTGTAGAACAGTGGTTTCCAAACTTTAGTCCTCCAGATGTTTTGGGCTTCAGCTCCCAGAATCCCTGAATATTGGCCAAGCAGGCTAGGGCTTCTGAGAAATGAAGTCCAAATCACCTGAAGGATCAAGGTTTGGGAATCAATGCCCTAGAATGTGGAAAAAACAATGCAGACTTAACATGAAGAAAGAAAATGTCAGTTCTATCAGATAGCCAGACAATCAGCACAGGTGTGAAGATATGGAAGCAAGGCAGCCTTACCCTGTCTGGTGCGTTAACATGATCGGTGGTGAAGGAACATCTAAAATATCTGAAGGACATCAGGTTGGGGAAACTAGAGAAAAGACAATGATTATAAGGATGGAGACTTAGTATGGAAGATAGCATATCTACAGATACAAAGCTGTATTATGTTGAATCTACTAGTCTGTCCAACCCAACATTTTTTCAATTATCTGTGGAATCATATCATGTGAAAATAAATGTAGGAGATTCTCTGTTGTGTTATCTTGAGTGGAACACTTTCTATGTGAAAATAGAAGTGGCATTAACATTGGCGGGTTACAAACGGCCCTCAAGGGGCCGTTTTCCCGCCGCCGCCATTCGCTGCGTAGGGAAGCCCCAGCTGCCAGACCGCGAGGCTTCCCTGCGCAGCAAAAAAGGAGCGGCGAAATGCCGCTCCTTTTTGGAACGCGGAAGTGGCGCCGTGAGGGGTGGAGTGCGTCCTCGCGACGTCATTTCCGCCGCGACACGTCTGGACGCACAGCGTCCAATACGTCAACATGGCGGCGCCCATGTGGATGGGCACCGCAAAAAAGTACGCGCTCCGAGCGTACTGGAAGAAAGGGCTGTCAGAAAGGTAAGAACCTTCCTAACCCTAATACGGCCCTTCCTAACCCTAGTACGCGCGGAGCGCGTACTTTATGGCGGTTTGTAACCCGCCATTATAATCTTTTTCACATCATGTCAAATCCCCTGCATTTTAAATTGGTTTATAAACAGTGAGCGTTGAGTGGTACAGCTGCTTTTTATGTATATTCTGCCCTTCTCTTTGTTATTTGTTGTGCTTTCCCTAGGCTTTTTAAAAATTGCCATGTTGTAAACCACTCTTAATACCACTAGATATCTTGTCAAATTAACAAATGAACATCTGAGAACATTTCTGAAGTGTGGGGTATAAATACAATTAATAATAATAATAATAATAATAATAATAATAATAATAATATAAAGATGCCTGTATAAATATTTAAATAGATAGATAAAACACAAGAAACATACAATGGGCTATCTCTGCAATCAGAGTTGTGTTGTTTGCTGTGTGGTGCCATATCTGATCTAGTTCCTAATGTGTTCCCTTAGGTTAGGTTAGGGATTCGCCTTTTCCATTTCAAAACATTGTGACTTCCTTGCTAGATCAACCAGTGATCTAACACTCCCATTATATTGTTGATGACAATATGGCCAGAACAGGATACTGCATTAGAAGAACACAAGACTATTATAGCATGAGTCATCTCCTATCATTCATTCCTAGTACCCAGGAAATTGGTTTGGGCCAGGGGCGCTTCAAAGGGTAAACTATGGCCTGTTACAGACAGCCAAAATAAAGCTGTTTCGAGTCACAGTGGAGGTATGGTGTTTCAATGATGCATGCGTCCTAAGAGTCCAGAAGTCACACCAAAGCCACACTC
>NC_056525.1:71097401-71107698 GCF_019175285.1 Sceloporus undulatus | reverse complement strand
CAAACGTATTGAAGTTTTATTGCAGTAACAGTAAAAGTAATGTTGCAGTAATGTTACAGTAACAACATTTTTTGTTTGGGGGCGTGTCTGATGGCATGGAAATGCCTATAACCACGCCCCCAAGCAGCCGCAACGTTGGATAATCCGGAATGTCGGATGACTGAAGGATGGATAATTGAGACTCTACTGTAGTAAAGAGTCCCCTTGTCTTGGATGAAACATTGTTCAGAACGGGGACTGAAGTCAAGAAATCAGAAGAAGACTAGGAATGGGAGGAGAGCTATGAAAGAACTAGACAAGATCCTAAAAAGTTAGGATATATAACTGAACACAAAAGTTAGAATCGTACAAGCCATTGTTTTTCCCGTTGTCATGTACAGATGTGAGAGCTGGACAGATAAGAAAGTGGATAATAAGAAAATCAATTCATTTGAGATGTGGTGCTGGAGAAGAATGCTGTGGGTAGCCAAAAAGACAAACAAATGGCTCCTAGAAAAAATGAAGCTTGAAATCTCCCTGGAAGCCAAGATATTTAAGTTGAGGCTGTTGTACTTTTGCCACATCACAAGAAAGCATGACTCACTGTAAAATACAATAATGCTAGGAAATGTGGAGGGTTATAGAAAGAGAGGAAGACTGCATGCTAGATGGATGGACTCAATTGATCAGATAATGGGTATGAATTTATAGGAACTAAACAGAACAGTGGAGGATAGAGAGTCTTGGAGATGTTTCATTCACAGGGTCGTCATGAGTCAGGATCGACTTAAAGCAAGTTAGCAACAACAAGCACAGACTGGCAGTGTATGTCAAACATTTCAAACAAAGGGTCTTTCCCAAGTCTACTGGGAGATGTTAGTAACAAAACCTGCACTTTTTGCATTCAAAGCATAAGCTCTAATTCTTAGCCATACCCATCCTCAAATATATATTCCATCGCCTGCTTGCCATTAGCATCATAGGTCTGGTAGCCCTGCACTATTTACACTAGTCTCTAGACTGCTTAACAAATGCTCCCTGGGCTTTGAGATAGAAGTATCTCCCAATGCACTTGGAGATGCCAAAGATTGGACCTGGGGTCTTTTGTATGTCAGGCATTGCTGTAGCCTTACAGGCCTTCAAATATGTATGCCATGCATGCACACAGAGACACATACATAAACACACAGATGCACACATGCACAGACAGCCCACCCTACAGAAATAAGCCAGGGGTCTGTTTGACTGTCTGCTCTGACTAGTAATAGTTCTTCAACGACTGAGTTTTTTCCCCCCTAGTCCTGTTACTTGAGATACTAAAGATGGAACATTTTAGTGACTATGACCTTTATACCTACATGGTATACATACAGCTAATGAACTACGAGAAATGTGACCGTTCTTTTCTTTGAGGCAAAGTGCTGTTTATGCTTTTCAGTCTAGTCAGTTTGTAATATTAAAAGAACAGAATGAACGTGGTGCCAAAATAGTGTGTTTCCTAGGACTGTCACTGTACAGTATTTTAGCCATAAAGTATAAAATAGCTTTGTTCTGTTTTTCCTCTCTTTTAAATTTAATCCAGACCAGGGGTAGGCAACCTTTTTGAGCCGGGGGCTGGGTTGCTGTCCCTCAGACAACTGGGGGGCCGAAGCCAAAAAATAAATAATTAAAAAAAATTAAATAAATAAATAAACTGGGACAAATGTGGGACAAAATTTTCAAATGGAGGACACTTTTTTTTAAATGGAGGACACACAAAAAATTGCTGAAATGTTAATATAAATGCATGTTTCGAAGGCTTCTATAGACAATTGCCCCCCTTGCCCGCCGCTTGCCCCCCCTTGCCCACCTCCTCCTGATAGGCCAAAGGCCCCCACGCGAGAGGCCAAAGGCTCCAGCGGCAATCGGCGGCAGGAGCAGGCTGGGGCCGGTCCCAAGGCCTTGCCGGGCTGCATCCGGCCCGCGGGCCGCAGGTTGCCTACCCCTGATCCAGACTAATAGTAACGTAACAGCTTCATGATTCAGCAGGTGGTTAATGTTTTACCTCTTGATGCAAGGAGAAAGAGTAACTTTGGACTGTTCCCAGTCAGCATTTTTTTGGGCAGCGGGGGGTGGGTGGATGCAGTTCTGTTCTTTGGAATTTGTAATAAACACCTTAGATACAGTAGGATCCTCTTAAATACAAATTCAATGTAACAGATGACAGAACATAATGAAAACATAAACTGTTACACAAATAAACCTGTCATATACACAACACTGCTGCTATAAACAGCTGTAGAGTGTACACACTGGGTTATGATGTTGCTTTTGGGGTCAACTTTGTATTACATAGTGAAATCAGTAAAACATTAACTCTTCTTTGGAAATAGTGTTTTGTTGTAAGCCCTCAGGTTAGGCTAGATGCAGTTTTTTAAATGATTGTGTTGTAAAAATCTACTAAAGCAGATTCAGACAGTTTGGAGTTGGAAAGAGAAGTGTTTTTCGGTTTGACATGTTTTAATATGCTATTGAATTAAAGGTCTGCTGTTTTCTTTTCATTCAGTGCAGGGTGGTGGAAGGAATATTACAATCAGGCTTTTATTATCCCGATTACCTTATTTCTTCTTATGTCTTAAGTTTTTGGGTACATTTAGCATAGCAGTATTTATCTTTGCTCTACTTCATCCTAACCAAACTAAGTCTGCACCGCTTATTCCAACAGGTCTGTTGTTACATGTTAAATTAAAGTATCTAATTCATTTTGCATAGTATCTAAAATGCACTACAATATTCTAAGATCCTGCATAATTCAAGCAAGGTAATTTCACCCAGTGAGGTCACCATACTGTGAAACTTCAATAATTTGGTGCTTCTGAATATATGTAGTTCTACTTTGCATATGCTGAGTTTTCAGGTCACTGTACTTTGTGACCCACGCATTCTTTCCATGACAGCATTTTGTAATAGTAGGTAGTGGAAATTTGCTATGTTGGGCATGTTTGCTTTCCTTTCATCATTTCCATGCAAAAGATATTCATTGCAGAACAACAGAGGTTCAGTCAACTTTAATGCATCATAACTGATGGGCTATTTCTTTTGTTCATGTACAGTCAGACAAATAACATGTTGAAACCTCAGTGGTAAAATAATCTAAAATGTTTTAAGAGGAATGGAGTTAGGGAGAGACCAAAATCCATCTAATATTCTGTTGCAAAAGAGGAATCTGGTTGGAGTAACCTGGATTTATCATCTCACTACTAATACTTTTGGCTTTTTCCTTTTTAAAATGTCTGTCTATAAAACTTTAATCCCGTCAGGAAATGGTTGGCAGGCTATGCCATTGCCTCTTTGTCTCCATCACATACACAGTTTCCTAATAATTTGAGCTAGTGTTGGATGGCACAGATTGTCCCAATACATCAGCCAATAACCCTACCTGTTGTTAAGCCTTGGCCACTGATTCTCATCCAGCTGTGTGATAAGCGAGACTACCCAGGCATCATCATCTCTCAATCATCATCATAGCATCTATCATTATTCATATTATATAGCCCGCCCAATCACGAGAATCTGGGGCGGTTACAACAATAAAATACATCAATTACAATGAAGTTAAAAAATCAAACCTAGACCTTCCACCCCCATACTCAGTACTAAAAACGCATTAAACAATAATAGTATAAAAAACATTAAAAAACATTAAAAGCATTTAAAGGCAGAAACATAGGTGGGGAAGAATAGACCAATGAGGGGATGAATCTATATCTGGGGAGGGTAACTAAGTTGGAAGGGCCTGCCGGAAGGATCCGTCTTGAGTGCTTTCTTAAAAGCTGTCAGAGTGGGAATGTGACGGATCTCCTCCGGCAGGTCGTTCCATAGTTTAGGAGCAGTAGTAGAGAAGGCCCTCTGGGAAACTGAGTTAATCTGAGATTTTTTTTGGCTGTAGTAGATTTCTTCCAAAGGATCTTAGTTGTGCGGGGCGGACAATAGGGAAGAAGGTACTCTGTACCTCAAGTATCTGGGCCAAGCCATGTAGGGCTTTAAAGGTGATCACTAACACCTTGTACTTTGCCCGAGAAACTAATAGGCAGCCAGTGCAGGGAACTTCAAGACCGGTTGTTATATGGTCATTCCTAAAAGCTCCGTGTAGTCTGGCTGCCATATTTTGTACAACTGAAGTTTCCCAAACTTGGCACACGGGTAGCCCCAGTAGAGCGCATTACAGAAGTCCAATCGAGAGGTTACCAGTGCATGTACTACTATTTCCAGGTCCCTCGGCTCCAGGAAGGGGCGCAGTTGGCGTATCAGACGGAGCTGATAGCAGGCGTTCTTGACTGTCGCATCCACCTGAGCTGTCAGTTGGAGCGACAAGTCAAGGAGCACCCCCAAGCTGCGAACAGAATCCTTCAGGGGAAGTGTGACCCCATCCAGAACTGGCTGACACAACTCCATTCCTGGATTCGGGGTTCCTATAGCGAGTACTTCCGTCTTACCTGGATTTAGCTTGAGTCGGTTTTCCCTCATCCAGTCCATTACTGCCCCAAGACAGGCATTCAGAGGAGAGATGCCATCCTTAGTCACTGCTTCAGTCCGAGGCATAGAGAAATATATTTGGGTGTCATCAGCATACTGATAACACCCCGCCCCATGTCTCCGGATGATCTCACCCAGCGGCTTCATGTAAATGTTAAAGAGCATTGGGGACAGAATCGCACCTTGAGGGACGCCTGATTTGAGCTCCCTCTTGGCCGAACAACTGTCCCCAAGCAACACCATCTGGAACCTCCCCGAGAGGTAGGACCGGAACCACTGCAATGCAGTGCCTCCAATACCCAACTCCCTCAGGCGTTCCAGAAGGATACCGTGGTCAATGGTATTGAAGGCCACTGAGAGTTCCAAGAGCACCAGCAGGGTCACACTCCCCCTGTCGATGCTCAGACGGAGATCATTGACTAAGGCGACCATGGCAGTCTCAACTCCGTATCCCGTTCTGAATCCGATTTGAAATGGCATCTTTATAGTATAGCCATTGGTCATTATAGATGTTGGTGAAAATTAAAATAATTCCTATTGGTTGATTCCTTCATTATAGGTGGTGGCTTGAATTTGATTGGTTAATCCATGGAATCATTTGTTTTATAGTGAGTGGATCTACTCTAGTTAAGACTGTCGGTGGGATTCAGGCCTGTATGTTGTGGAATCATTTCCCTACCATGGTTTGGGGTAGCCCCTTTTATACAAGATTTGATAAAAACATGTTTCTGCCCATGCCTGAGAATTCTGTATGTTTCCAACACCCTCTATTATTACTTCTGTTTATCCAGCCACTTGGGTGTTGAATGTTTTTGCAGAGGTTGATGAAGATTTTCAAATTATGTGATTCCCTCCCTCCTTCTCTGAGCAAAGGTAGTAATAAACACAATGAATCTGGACTCCTGGTGACCCACAGCTAATTCCCAAACCGACAAGCATCTGCTAGTTTCCTTGGTAATTGCTTATTCTCAGGTGGCTGAATACTACTTGTCCCTTAAAAAACTGGATGCTGACCATTTGGGATCTCTTAACTACAGTCGTCCCTTGACATTCATGGCTTTGACACTCATGGTGTTGATCATTCCTGAGGTCAAGGCTATTGTGCACACACTCCTCCTCTTCCTCCTCCTCCCTCCCGGGCTTTTCCCCTTCGGAGGGAAAAAGCCCAGGAGTGAGAAGCTGAGAAGGCTGCATGTGCCAATCCTATCCCTTTCCAGGAGCTGCCTCTTCCAAAGGGTTTGAGGAATTGATCCCCCACCCTCCTCCAGGACAGAGAGCAGCCTGAGGAATGAGGCAGCTCTCCGTCCTGGGAAGGGGCAGGGAGCCAGATGATGGGACGGGAGGACAGAGAAACAAGAGGAGCATGCATGCTCCTGCTCCTCTTCTCTCACCCACCTGTCCCTTTAACTGGCTTCCTGGCAGGGGGAGTTATTTGTGGTTTTTCCTCATTTATGGAGGTCTTGTGCCCCTAACCTTCGCAAATGTGGAGGGACGACTGTAATTTGCATGCTAAAATTTCATTCATTATCAGAATTAACTACACAAATCACTCCAGAAGCTAGGGCTATGGCATGTATTTTCAGAATTTTCCTAATGCCGTGACACTTTAATACAGTTCCTCATGTTGTGGTGAACCCCAACCATAAAATTATTTTTGTTGCTATTTCATAACTTTAATTTTGCTACTGTTATGAATTGCATTTTCATTGTTATAAATTGAATATAAGTAAAGCATAGTGATTAATCACAAAAACAGTCTCAGAGGATGGCAATGGCCAATCCCCTCTGAAGAAACCTGTCCAGAAAGCCCCAGGATAGGTTTGCCTTGAGCCTTGGGCATGAAGCCACACTCTCTCAGCCTCAGAGGATGGCAGTGGCAAGCCCCCTCTGAAGAAATCTGCCCAGAAAGCCCCAGGATAGGTTTGCCTTAAGCCTTGGGCAAGGAGCCACACTCTCTCAGCCTCAGAGGATGGCAATGGCCAGCACCCTCTGAAGAAACCTCCCCAGAAAGCCCCATCATAGAGGGGCAGAGGGGTAGTGGTTCAAAATGAAACTGGATCTCTTTGGCTGTGCTGTCTCACTTCCTTTTTGCAGAGCTCTATGTTCCTAGGAGAGGAAGGAAATGGGATGCTGTGGGCTAAGCAACTGAGGGGCCTGAAGGTGGCTGCTGCTTTAATGAGCTTAGCTTGGAGGCCGTTTGTTTGGAAGTGATGCTCTGAGGGGGGTCCCTGGTGACCCCTGGAATTCGACCCCTAAAGGGGTCCCGACCCTCAGGTTGGGAACTACTGTCCTAAACTGTGGAACGGCCTACCAGGAGAGATCCGTGTTATTACCACCTTGGATGCTTTTAAGAAGGCACTTAAGACAGATCTCTTCCGGCGTGTTTACCCACCCAACCCTGTATAGGAGCCTTATTAAATGAAATGTTCCACTCCTTTGATTATGAATGCCATGTTTGCTATGATTATTACGTAATTTTATTAACAATGTCAGTATTTTATTTATTGTATCCTGTATTTGTAATTTGTACCTATTTTATCAGATGTAATCCTGCCTCGATCCACAGGGACAAGCGGGAAATATAAATAAATTATTATTGTTAATATTATTACTTTAAACGTACTTTGATTATACTCTTCTAAGTGTTTTCCCTTTTAGTATGAGTGTTAAATCTGAACTATCAACTGTAATTTCTGGTCTTTGCTGTTCTAAACAGCCTCTATTGTTTGTTGTTCTTGCATGCCTTCAAGACATTTCGTTATGATGACCCAAAGGTGAACCTATCACTGGGTTTTCTTGGCTAGATTAACCTTCTCCGAGGTTGAGAGAGTGTGGCTTGCCTATAATCACCTGGTGGTTTTCCTTGGCCAGGCATGGATTTGAACCCTGGTCTCTCAATGTCCTAGTCCAGCCCTCAAACCATTTGTATGTGTGAATCCTCAGAGGATAGATTAAAAATACAAACATTAAATTGTTTGGTTAAATGAGTGGCAATATAGGTACTCAGCCTAAATACCTATAGCAAGTTGGAGGCATGTATGTGTGCACAAAAGGTAGGTGCTCATCTTTGTTTCAACTAGTTTGTCAGCCATAATGCTTTAAACATAATGGAACCTTACCGGGGGGGGGGGGGGGCATTCCTGTACCACTGCTTTCCTTTGACTCCTAACTTCTTCAAAGAAAAAGCCACAGAGCTTTCAGGATAACCCCAGCCCATGATGAGAGGCAACTAATAGCTGAAGTTCTCCCATCACTACAAGATAAATCCATTCCATCCATTACTTTCCTTCCATTTGATATAAGCCTGTAGCATGAAAGAGCAATCTGGCAAATGGTTCTCATTGCACTTGAAAGACAAACGGAAGAAAAAGTAATTAATTATTTTGAAATCCATATTGCCATATGAAGGTACAAACAATAAACTGTGCACATGTTTTGTCAACTTGCCCTTATTAATTATTATGGCACCTATGAATGCAGGTTGGATTTATTTATGACACTATACATAAAAAAACCCAAGGAAATTTATAATCACAAGATGGACATTTTCTTTCTGTGTTACTGTTTTCTGCCATGCAGAACACAGTTACTTGCATTGTTCAATGCAAAATTAAGGAGGGAATAAAAAACATATGACATCCCCATTTTAATGAAACTGCCCTGTGTGAAGAAAATGCTGCATTTACCTCTGTTTCATGTATTGAAACATGATGCTTTTGCTTTTATAAGTGAATTGGCATCACCTCCATACTAGAGAGAGATAGTAGTAGATTTGGGGAGCCTCAGATTTGAAAACATATCAAAAAGTAGGGAACAGCTCAATGAAAACTGAATATTAAGTAGCTGCAAAATATGGATTGACTGTTGGAGGAAACTTTGATGGGGAGTAGAAGGTAATACAATATATAAATTTGAAATACTTATCAAATGAATAAACAATAAACTATCCTGGCGGATGGCATTGAATAGGAATTTTCTACACTGCAATATTTTTTGCACATCATTATAACAAAATCTGTCCTTAAAGTATATATGAGCTATACAAAAATAAGACATGCCTTCCTGGATACCTTGGGAGAACTACATTGTGCTATTTGCTTATATTTATATGAACACAGTCTCAGATCATGGAGCTAAGAACTTAAAAAGAAGCTCCCTGGATACCTCCCAGTGTGCCATAAAGTGGGAAATAGCTACACACATTGGCAGATGCTTCAAAGCAAAAGTACCTCTTTACAATTCATGGGTCTTCCCTTTTGGTCTAATAATTTATGGAGCCTCTGCTCTTCTGTTCAACAGGGAGGAAATTGTCTCTAAAGCCCTCTAGTAGCAGAATGATATTTTAGTGTATGGCTTTGAATTATCAAAATCAATTTGGGGAATCCTTATTAATTTTATTTCCAAAGTTAATAAAAGTTATTGTTACCAGTTATAAAAGAAAACCTGCTTTTCTGTAGAGCATATTAGCTGTAACATTGATTTTGTGTTGAAAGTGTCTGAAAAGAGAATTTAGAGCAAATAAAAAATCTGTGAAGGTACATGTTTTGCTTGTATTCATAAAGATGATACTTCGGGGATTTATAAGAAATAGAAAGCCTTCTGCAGATTCTATGACATGTAGTAATTTGTGTCTTAAAACATCCCCAGTTTGTCTATAAAGGTCTTATCTCACCTCTGTAAAGAATTTATATATTAATGCATATTTTATATTTTTCTGTTTTCGATCTTTGGTTGCTTTATAGATCTTGTAAATGGCAGTTGTATTGTATTTTGGAGATAATGAAAATATACGTATAATTTGATGTTACTAGGTTGACCATTCTGTTGAACAGTAAGGATGCAAATGAGAAGGGAAAAGTCTGATTGTAACAAAAGTTGAGAGTTTGCCACCTGAAGCAGGCAGAGAAGTCCTGCCCCCATTTCCTTCATTGCCACTGCCTCATCATAGCCCTATTCATATCTTATGCTTCTCTCAAAGAGCAAGAGAGCAGGGGTGGGTAGGCTCTTGGCTAGAGCAGCAACTGATGTACAAATCAATAAATGGTACTTTCTACAGAACAGACTGCACAAGTGTCCTTCTTAAGAGCCAGGCAATGTGGGCAAATTCCATGGTCTTGTCTCTCTAGCAGAAGCTGCTTGAAAAGGGGGAATATAGCTGCAGATGGACTGTGCTGTTGATAGTTGAGAAGCAATTTGGGATCCATGCTCAAGATAGCGTAGTGGCCTCCATGAGTAATTATGTCACCTTTTCTCACTAATATGGAAATTTGATTATTTGAAAGCTTAGTCCTTTCGAAGTCATTGAGAAAAGGCAGGACAAAATTATTTTAAACAAAATCAAGAAGTAGGCCAAGCTTTCAAATTAGTGCCACTTCCACAGCAGGAGTGGCGTAACCCATATGTGAACAGAGAAAGAAGTATCAGAAGCAAACTCTGAGGAAGGGAAATTCCATGCTTAAGCCTGCTCCTATTCATGAGACACAGTGTGTATTGTATTGCATTAATTTTTAGGAAAGCTGCCATGTTTGGATGTCTCCATAAACCACATCAAGAAAATATGCTAGAAAAAGAGGCAATACTAAGTATGGTATCCAAAACATTAATATTGCTATATCAGCACAATATGAGTGGGAAGAGGGGGGAATTGCACCAAGAACCATGTCCAGATAGCATATTACATTATTTTATTATTATTATTAACCTTTATTTATGAAACGCTGTAAATTTACACAGCGCTGTACATGCAATCTTTTTAGTTAGACGGATCCCTGCCCTCGGGCTTACAATCTAAAAAGACATGACA
>NC_056525.1:71092632-71097301 GCF_019175285.1 Sceloporus undulatus | reverse complement strand
GGCGCACTGTAGTTTTCTGTTGGACTTAATCTCTATTGCTCTTTAGCTATCGTTTTCAAGTAATCTGGAAATGACCTTTTACTCATTTAAACTGTTGGTCAGTATTTTCTGTGCTAATTAGCAGTGGTTCCCCAGTCTTTTAGTGAGGAAATCCAACCTTACCTAATGGTGCCCTGGGCAGAACCTCTTTTGCTTGCCAAGAAAATGCTCTGCTGCTGAGCTACAGCCTCTCTATTTCTTCTTCCCTACTCCAGACTTTCAGCTCCATATGTAAACCACATCTGATCTGCCAAGCCTCAGCTATTCCCTCTGTCACCACCCTAGAACTCGGCTATTCCTAGTAACCAACAACAGTGCCAGGGAAAGAAGGGAAGAAATCACAAGCGTGATGGTGGCACTATCAAGCTTAATTAAGTAACATGGCTCTGGTTACTGAATTGGCCTCAGTCAGTTGTAGGCAAAAAAGCAGTAACATAGGCGGGATACAAACCGGCGCTTTGCGGCGGTCTGCCGCTGCCGCCTGTTAGTCCACGGGGGAGCCGGAGCCTTCACACGGCGCAGCTCCCATGCAGACTGAAAAAGAAGCTCCAAAATGGAGCTTCTTTTGGAGTCGCGTTTGCGACGTAGCGAGGCGCCAGGGGCGCACTCGCTACGTCACAAAGGACGCGACGCGTACGGACGCTCAGCGTCCAATATGCAAAGATGGTGCTGGCCATGTAGAAGGGCCGGCGCCATCTTGTACAGACAGAGTCCGTATTAGGCTCAGGGGCGTCTAGAAGAGACGCCCCCTTTTTAAAATGGGACGTCCTCCGGACGTCCCAAATGCCGGTTTGTAACCGGCCATAGTGAGTGGCAAGGTCCTTTCCTGTTGAGCCAGAGAGCAGACAAAAGTATACACATGTGTGCACACATACACTGTGACTTGATTAAAATGAGGACCAAGACAGATTTTCAAGCTTTGACAGTGCTGCTATGAAGCAGTTCTGCTCAAACCTGTTTCAGTACTAAATGTTATTATGTTTCTAGGATTTTAAATAAGGAGTATATTCTACAAATTCCTCCACTTTAAAAAAAAAAAACAGCTACTAAAGGCATTAGCTTTCCACTCAAGCTTCTCTTAATCTCTTGCCTTTAGATGATTAGTTGTTCAATGTAATAATACAGATGTAAGCATAATTCATTTCTAGAGTGTATATAAAACAACAAGGAGGCCAAATTCAACACAGGAATTCAAGCGGAGAAATTACTCTTCCCACAGGAAAGCTCCCACTTGATGCTGCCACCTGATCACACCTATCTGAACACAACTTTATCAAAAGCCTATATATAACTGGACATTAAATGGTGACCAGAAGATCAGGCCCAATGGAAGAATAGCATGGCAAGCCAGTCTGGAAGGAAATGAGTCATCATTATCACGCAATAGGACACAAGTGCCTCCTACGCAACCTGTGGTTATTCTGCCTTATTGCTTTGTATTTTTAAATACCATCTCTGAAATTATATTAACTTGTATAGTACTGACATGACATTTTATGAGCTGCATGTCGAAGCTAGTCAGCTGACTATTTTTGAACCTACAATAAAAATAAACCCAAAGAATGCATTTCAGCTATGTTTTCCACAAATACAGATCTTGCTAATATATTCTGTTTAATCTTAAACATTATACAGCTACTTTTGACTATACTATTAAACAGAAAGCTAAAAGAAATTGACTTTAATTAAGGCTTTTTTTTTAACGTACCAAATATCTTTAATGGTCTGATCCTATAAGTCAATGCAGCAGTTCAGACAACATATTTTTAAAGATCCTAGTATTTTCCCTTTACTTTGCCTCCCCACTTTAGATAGTAGAATTGTGTATCAGAAGGCTCATGGTACTATTGTGTCAGAGAAGTAACATGTCTCTGACACAGAATCCGAGAGTGACAAAACGTTGGGATAGTTTTTGCATTTGTAGTCTCCCAAGTCGTCTTTGTTCATACTATAGCCTTTCTCCCCGCCTCCTACTGCATGAAATGTCATAGCGCCAGCTATATCAGAGGTTATGATCCTGTGTTGCATTTTGTAAAAAGAAAAAGAAAAGGCAGAGAAAGGGAACTGAGATTAGAGATGCTTCAAAGGCTCAAAGGATTGCTTCAATAGGCTGCCATGAGTTATCATTGAAATATTTCAGAAATGGCTTCCATGCTTCTTCAAAGGCTTCAAGTTTATCTGTTTTCTCAAATACTGTTATGTGTTGCCAGTGAAGATAAATAGTAAAGGAAACCGGAATTCTTGAGAAACTCTAGAACTCCAGCTTTTCCTTATTATTTATGTATTATACAGTACTTCTGCATGTGGGATCTGCCTCTTAATGTTGGAGTGCCCTTTTCAGTGTTCCAGCCACCTGCCATGCTTTCTGCTGGGTACTCCATTCCAGTCCCAATTCCACCCTAATTATTCTCATTCCTCATAATTTTGTAACACTTAAATATGATCAATTTTCATATGGCATCTGTGGGTGTTCGTTAGACATACCACCACCACCACCACCCTAAAAGCTTCCCTCTCTTTCTCTAAACCTTCATGCTACTGGACATAAAGACACCACTTCTTCTCAACCAACCCTTTTTGACTTAACAGCCAATATACAGAAACAGAAAACTCAGCTCTCAAGTGCAAATTGTTTTAATGAGAAAAAAATAAATCAATGCAGAGTAGGCAGATACCAGCAGGTATGTAGGAATGACACATTTGATAGAATAGACTTTTTAAAAAACCTATAAAAAAATCTTAATTGGGACAGCAGCCCAAGGAGGTATAAGTATGCTGAGTGGCCACCAATGCCAAACTGACTTTGGGGGGAAGACAGAGAAAGGGAATGGAATGGGTTTTAAACTGGCCAGATGGCTGGCAGGCATAATGAATAGAAGCTGCTTACACTGCACCATGTGATTTCAGGTCCCACTATTTAGTAAATGGGGTGACCCCATCCTTCAATGCAAGATGGTACAACAATATTACCAAGTAAGAATATAAACTCATAAAAGAACAACAATAAATGAGCAAAACAAAGCAGCAGTTAAAACCAGCTCATTAAACTGTTCAGACAGGAAAAGTGTCATCTGGCAGTACTGTACTCAGGAAAATTGTCTGGCAGTAGACAAATGGAAGCTGAACTCATAGAAGATGAAGGTTCTGATGGATAGAAATTCTAGTGATCTTTGAGCGTTTGTTGTTATTGTGTGCCATCAAGTTGTTTTCAACTTATGACGAACCTAAGGCCAGCCTATAATGGGGTTTTCTGGGCAAGGTTTGCTCAGAGGAGGTTTGCCATTGCCTTCCCCTGAGGCTGAGAATATGTGACTTGCCCAAGGTCATGCAGTGAGTTTCATGGCCAAACTGGGAATCAAAGCCTGGTCTCCAGAGTCGTAATCCAACACCCAAACCCACTACACCACTCTTACAGCTAGCAGGTTTACACTTTGGGAATGCTGGTTATATGATTGCATCCTGTATGTATGTATGTATTCAAATTTCAAAAATCCAAATTCCAAAATACTCCAGAAATCAATTTTTCCCATGGGTGGCTGAGATAGTGACACCTTTGCTTTCTGGTGAATCAATGTACACAACTTGGGGCCTTTATGCATAGGCAAAAGGACCATGCTCCTCCCAGCCTCACATAGCATACAGACCCACTGTTTGCAGCGGAATATCTCATTATGTACATCTATGCAAGTACAGGTATTCCAAAATCCAAAAGAAAAATCCAAAACACTTCCCATCCCAAGCATTTCGGATAAAGGAAATAAACCTGTAGTGCAACATCATCCTGCACCTAGATACTGACAGAACAGCAGTACCCAAGTATGTCTTTGAATCAACTTGGATTTTAACACCAGTCTTGTACTTGGGGTGGAATGGAGGGCAGACATTCCCTGAGTTAACTGTGCCCTTCATTATCCTGGACTAGATTATAGCAACATGCTTCATACAAACTTCATTTTTCACCAATGTTACTGATTACTGATTTGATTCAGATTCAGGTGCTGCTCTTGCTCTTTGGAGTTGGGGTTCAGTACAGTTTAAGAATCATAACCCTTTTCCCTCCCCACAAGCCTGTCTGTAAATAAATTAATCCAAGTTCCTCATCTGAGATTTATAACCATCATTAGATGTAGAAAACATGAATACCAGAAGATGGTCTTTTCTTCCTGTGGTGCCTAAGCTCTCAGATACACTTTAGGTTCACAAGACTGCCTTCAAATGGCCAGGGGACGAAACGTCATTTCAGAGAAGTTGTACTGGAGCTTAATAAGGAATTAATTGCTACTGCTTGTTGTTTCAATGTATTTTGATTTTTTAAAAATTAATTACATTACAATTGCAAATTTGTTACAATTAATTACATTTTTCTCATTTGTTTTTGTCAGTTTTGAACACTTTTGTAGAAATTAGGAAAAATTATGGAACAGAAAAATTCAAATAGAAGGAAATACTTTATCTGTACATGGATAACTATTTTCAACATATGATGTCAAACGTCACTTTCAACCATTTTCTACACAGCCTAGGAACATTAAATTTAATATACCGAGTGTTGTAGCCTAAATAATGTTAAATACTGTAATATGTGCTGCCAAAGTGAAATTGCTTTTGTAATTTATTAACTGCAACAAAT
>NC_056525.1:71089199-71092532 GCF_019175285.1 Sceloporus undulatus | reverse complement strand
TATTATTATTATTATTATTATTATTATTATTATTATTGAGAGGTTTGCTATCTTGTTGTTCAGGTATTATTTCCCACAACTATATTTGCTTCTTGTTACACCTACTGTTAGTTCATAATGCAATTGTTCATTAGTATTAGTAGACTATACATGCTTCCTAGATTGTACTAATTTTCTTTATGTTCAAGGCTCTGGTTCTCTTCCCCTTCTGTTTTCTGAGAATGGTGTAGTGCCAATGATCAGTAATTTGCTATGAATATCTAAACCCTCAACACATCTGTCCATTATAAAACATAAGTTTAACTCATGCCGGTGCCTGATTTCAAGGCTATTAATCACCAACCGGAATTAGACACATCACTAAATGTGCCATGTTTCCCTCTTGTTTTATAATCTTTTCAGTTTTCTAACTGGCTTGTAAAATTATTTGGCCTTGCTAAAACTCAAGAATTTGTCCTTGGTAAACCATTTGATTCCTCAAGATATATCAGACTCTCAAACCTCTGCTTCATTGGTGGTTCACTGGAGGCAGGATCTTCACATTCTTTCTTCAGTCCTTCCTTTGGTTCTTCAAGGCTACCAAAGCAACTTCAAGAAATGAAATTTCCTAATGTAAGGGATTATCTAATTCCCTCCTCCATCCTGAAGGATCCTCAGGAAGCAGCAAAAAGAGGTGGGAAAAGACTCCATCTACTTCCCTCCCAGCCATATCTCAGCCCTGGCACAGATCATCTCAGCCCCCCCCCCCCCGCTTTCCAGAGGGAGGAGAGGAGAAAACAGAGAGAATGGACAAAGAAAATCAAACAAGGAGCCAGAAGACAGATGAGAGACTAAAATAAAGAAGGTCATGAGAGGGGAAGGGAGGAGGAGGGAGGAGAAGGGTAGGGAAACAGTCAATTCAACAATAATGCAGGGGAAGGGAGAATGATACAGGAAAACAACTACTGGGCAGCAGCCGTAGTGGTGGGTAAAGAACAGCAGTGAAGAATGGCAGTGACATCATAGCTAACACTTGTTAGCATTGCGCACAGTGAGGTGTAGAGGGTCCTTCTTGTGTAACCTCCCCCCACCTAGAAAACCTTGTGAGGAGACCTCAAAAGTGTCACATAGGCAGGACAAGAATGTATAAGGCACTAACAGATAGATAGATAGATAGATAGATAGATAGATAGATACTAAAAGAAAACACACTTGCAAGAGCAGCTAAGGGCAGTCAGATATGAGAAGCAAGCAGTAAACACTCAGAAGGACAAAGCCTATCAGAAGCAGCACCACATGTAAAATAGGGATGTAGAGTGTGAGAAGCATGAGCCAAGGGAAGCTAGCCATAGTGAAAATGGAAATGCAGCGCATGAACATAGCAGTACGGGGTGTGTGAGATAAAATGGACAGGAATGGGCCACTTTGAATCAGGCAGCCACACAGTGTTCTACTCAGGGAATGAAAAGACAAGAAGAAGCAGGGTGGCTTTCATACTAAGAAAAGATGTTACAAAAGCAGTCAGAGGATACAATGCAAAATCAGACCAAATCATCTCAATAAAGCCCCACGGGAAACCTGTGAACATCACCATAATTCAAGTATATACCAACCACTGAGTCAGAACAAGAAGAAATTGATAGATTTTACAAAGGAGTACAGGAAGAAATTGACACCACATCAACACAAGATGTCAAACTGATAATTGGAGATTGGGATGCAAAGGTTGGAAGTAAAGAAGAATCAAAAACAGTAGGCAGATTTGGACTAAGCAAAAAGAATGAAGCAGGTGAGCGTCTGATAAATTTTTGTGAAGCGAACAACCTATTCATTGCAAACACATTTTTCAAACAACCAGAGAAAAGGTTATACACATTGACATCACCAGATGGCCTATACAAAAACCCAATATATGACATAATTGGAAGTAAAAGATGGCGAACCTCCATACTGGTGGCCAATACTAGACCAGGTGCTGATTGTGGCACAGATCACAAACTACTCATTTCAAAAATAAAAGTAAAACTCAAGTAGAGAACAAAACCAGTCATCATACCAAAATACGATTTAAACATTTCCACAGAATTCATTGACAATATAAGAAGCAGATTTGCAGTACTAATAGATTGTGAACCAGAAGAGCTTTGGTCTGAAGCCAGGGCATAATAAAAGAAGAATGTATAAGACACTTCCAACAGACAAAAATAAAGTAAAGAAACCATGGATTACAAATAAAACACTACAAGCAATAAAGGAAATAAGAGAAACAAAATAAAAAGGAGCTAGGAATAAACTAAGAACCATGAATGCAACAATACATTAGTTAGTGCGCAAAAATAAGAAAAAGTACTACAACGAGTAATGTAGAGAAATAGAGGACGATAACAAAAAGGGAAGAATGAGAGACCTATTCCACAAGATTTGAGAAATCAAAGGAAAATTCAAATCAGCGACCAGGACACTCTACAATAATAAAAATAACACAGTTCAAGACCAGGAAGGAATAAAAAGACAATGGATACAATACACAGAAGAGTTATATAAAAGAGACGACAACATGAAGGACACATGGAATGAAGTGACATAATAATAATAATAATAATAATAATAATAATAATAATAATAATAATATTTATTTGTATCCCGCCTCTCCCTGTATTGGATCGAGGCGGGTAACAACAAACATAAGAACAATAAAAATAAAACACAACAAATCATAAGTAAAAACATAGCAAAACATATAAAATCCAATTCCCTATCTCCCTCTCACCTTAAAATACCATTAAAAACGACAATTCCCAACTGGAGAGTGAACATTCCGAGGAGGTCAATTAAGGAAGGCCTAATAAAAATAACACAATTCAAGACCAGGAAGACATATGAAGATGAACCCCCAATTCTAAAAAACTGAGGTGGAAGCTGCAATAAAGAAAATGGCAAAAAACAAGACTCCAGGAACAGATGATATCCAATAGAACTGTTG
This sequence comes from Sceloporus undulatus, assembly GCF_019175285.1. Classification (NCBI taxonomy): domain Eukaryota; kingdom Metazoa; phylum Chordata; class Lepidosauria; order Squamata; family Phrynosomatidae; genus Sceloporus; species Sceloporus undulatus. Next base: position 71,089,570 of record NC_056525.1, on the reverse strand, counting down.
CAATCCACTTTGGTAGAATCAACTCTAGTGCTAACCAACATATGTCAACAGATATGGAAAACAAAACAATGGAGAACAGATTGGAAGTGATCAATATACATCCTCATCCATAAAAAAGGAGACACAAGAGAGTGCAGCAACTATAGAACCATAGCACTATTCTGCCATGCAAACAAAATCATGCTCAAAATTCTGCAACAGAGGCTCCAACTATACAGGGAGAGAAAAATCCAAACAGCGTTCAGGAAAAGAAGATGCACCAGGGATCACATTGCCAATATATGCTGGATAATGGAGTGTAGCAGGGAGTTCCAAAAGAAAATCAGCATATTATTATTATTATTATTATTATTATTATTATTATTATTATT
>NC_056525.1:71082507-71089099 GCF_019175285.1 Sceloporus undulatus | reverse complement strand
TGAATAGAAATGTTGTTCACAAATGTTGGTCTGTTGTTGAATGGCAAGGCCTCAGGACAGGGAGACAGAGAGGGAGGTCACTGCAGGTCACTCAAGTTACCCAGCCCTTTAGGGACAGTTCATGGCATGTAATGCTGGCCATCAGGAAAGAGCTATGATGACGTTTGTGTACTACCCTAAAATACCCTACAACCTTTCTGTCTCTCAAATAAGGATAATTCTTTATAATAAAGGACACCTGGCAACCCTAGTTCTACCTTCAGGTTTAGTGTAGGTAATTCAGGAGTTACATTTATATATTAGGCTAGTAATGCATCTGAGGAAGTAGACTTAAGTCTATGAAAGCTCATGCTGCCAACTTCTTTCTTTTAGTTAGCCTCAAAGATGCTACAAGATCTCTCTACATACTGATTCTGCAGATTAACATGGCTATATGTTTCACAAAGTGCCTGGGCTCCTTGAGTATAGTGGACAATGATGACATTTATCACCCTCCTCCAGCTTTCCTGTTAGCTCTGTCATGGCAGCAGTTGGAGTAAAACCTGAAGCAAGTTGTTCTGAGAACTCTCTGTTGAAATGCAAAGGATATCAGGGTGGCTTTGTCATGAATGGCAATAAAGACCCTTTAGCATTATTTTAAAAATGGGTCCTGTCCCAACTGCAGTGGCAACTGTTAGAGCAGCATTTTAATAAGATGAACAGACACAGCTGCAGGCATTTCTGGACTCTGCTTGGGAGATGCAGCCATAGATAAACACCTGCACTTCAGAACTGATCACTCTATCACTTGTTTTGGGGTGTGGAATAGCTATCTACTTGGTCACACATACCCCACTACCTCATACCCCCATTGTTGTTGAGGTTGTTGTTATTTTCGTTGCTCTTTTCTTTTTCCTTTCTTTTTTCTTTTTCTTTTTAATCCATGCTCCTTCTCTATTGCATCCTCAAAGAAATTGAGTAATCAAAGGGAAGCTTAGGGTGGGTAAATCACAACTTAGAACCAATTTAAAGCAAGGATCAAATTTATTTAGATTACTAGAAACTACTCTAGGAATATACCTACTGTTATTGAATTAAATAGATCAATTTAATATTCAATATTTAATATTTTGATCTAAACAAATAGATTTGTGCCTATCTGTGCTTACATTGGAGAAAATGCCTCTGCAATCAATTGAAGCTCAACCGAAACAAATTCTTATTCCAGGTGATTTCTTTTTTTCTTCTCTTCCTTTTTTTTCCTTTCCTTCTTCTTCTTTCTCTCTTTTTTCTTCTCCTTCTTTCTTCTTCTCCGTTATTCTCTGCCAATTCAAACCTAGAGTAATACCCATTCTCCCAGATTTTTTTTCTTTCTTTCTTCTTCTTCTTTTTTTTTTCTTCCTTTAATCTTAACTTTCTTATTTTCCTTAATTTTCCAAGATGGCATCAGGCACACGGAAAGCCACGGCCTTAAATCAAGTATCAGCTACGAACCATAGAAGGCCTTCATTTGAAAACTCAGTGAAACTACCAGAATCATATGAGGCTTTGCTGGAGGAAATGAGAAGATTACAGGCAGAGACGAATGCTGAAATATTCAGATCCAGCGAAGGGGTCAAACGCGAGTTTAAAGTAGAATTGAATGAAGTGAGCTCAGGTTTGGACAAAATAAACGAAGATATAAATAAAATCAACGGAAAAATGAAAAGTTTGGAATTGCACACAGGAAAAATGGAAAAGAAAATCGATGAAGTCAAAAATGATTTGCTTGAGGACCAAGAACAAATTTTGAGATTACAATTGAAGCAGAGGGAGAACTGTTTGAAATTGCGCGGCTTGCCTGAGAAAATCAACGAAAATTTATACACTGAACTTTCCCCAATTTTAGCAAAATTTATCGACGAATCTGAAATCCAGTTCCCGTGGGAGCTGGATCGAATCTACAGACTTAATTCTCATATTGCTAAACTTAAAAAATTGCCTAGGGATGTAGTTGTGTATTTTGTGCGCAAGCAAACACGGAACCTGGTCCTACAACAGAGCTATAAAACCAAATTATTAATTGATGGCAACGAAATCATGATTTTGAAAGACATACCTGGGAAGATACTTAAAAGGAGGAAAGACTACAATTTCCTAATAGACAAGCTGAAAAAGTACGAAATTTTCTTCAAATGGGAAGAAATTGAAGGTGTGCAAGTAACATGGAAACAGAAGAAAATAAGGTTAAACTCCATAGAGAAGGCAAGAAACTTTTTAAAAGACATCCAGAAGGAATTTGAGAGAGATGGAGATGGAGATGGAGGCGGGGAGGAGGGGAGAGGGGGAAGTGATTAAGCAAATGTGTCAAATTACCTGAATGTAAAACTTGTGATAAACCAACCTCCTCACCTATTTACTCACCTATATATTTATATATTCATTTACACATTCATTTATACATCTATAGGTTAGTTTGTTTTTCAAAATTTGGAACGAAGACAATTTTATATCTTTATATCTATTCTAAGCTAAAATCTAGATATAGGAGTAGCTGTACTAACTTAAATTAGTGTCTCTGGGACTTAGTGGGCTTTGGTACTGGATTTGCATTTTATTCTTTGTATATTAAAATACTCTTCCCATTGCTTTAATAAACTACCAAAAAAAAAATTCATATTAAGCTGTTTGTGCATTTTAATTTGATCTGTTTGGAGAAGGTTAAAATATTCAAAATGAGGATAATGTCTTGGAAAGTCAGGGGCCTAAACTCACCCCAGAAGAGAAAGAGAGTCTTTCTTTTTTTGGAAAAAAATAGAGCAGACATCGTTTGTCTCCAGGAATCTCACATTAGGGCAAAAGATGTCAGGTTAATCAAAAATAAAAAATTAGGGAAAGAATACTGTACAACATTTAACAAAAGTAAAAGAGGAATCATAATATATGTTAAAAATTGCATTGAGTCAAAAGAAATATTCAGGGACAAAGAAGGTCGATACCTGGGAGTCGAAATTTGGTGGAAAGGGATTAAATCCCTCCTGATTGGTATATATGGCCCCCAAGAAAACAAAAACAACTTCTATAACAAATTAAATGCTAAACTTGCGGAATTTGATTACGAGAATATTATTATTTTAGGCGATTTTAATGGAGTAATGCAACCCCAATTAGACAGATCATCGTACAAAGGTATAAAGGAATCCCAGGGTAAATTACCCAAATTTTTTTTTGATTTATTAGAAAATTTTGATTTGCTTGATGCTTGGAGACACTTATATGACAAGGAAAGGAGCTATACCTTTTTTTCGGATAGGCACCAATCACTTTCGAGATTAGATATGTTTTTTGTTTCGCAATCATTGATTAAGGAAATTTCCCAAATTATTGTGCTAAACAGAGAAATCTCAGACCATAATCCTATAATTTTAGATCTAAAGGATAAGATTAGGACTAATAATTGGTATCTGAACGAAGATTTATTGAATGACAAAAAAGTTATTGAAGAATTCAGAAGAATGTTTCAACAATTTATTAAAGAAAATAAAGACAATGAAATCCAATTACCAATGGTGTGGGACGCAGGTAAAGCGGTAATTAGGGGGTTTTTCACGCAGCAAAATATTAAATTGCAGAGACAAAAGAAGCAAAGAGTGGCAGAACTGAATGGACTACTACGGAATAGAGAAGAAGAACTTCAAAGATTTCCAAGGGACAAGAAAATACAAAGAGAAATTAAAATGTTGCAGAAACAATTAGAGATCGAAGCTACCCAAGAACTAAATAAGAAGCTTAAACTAGCCAAACAAAAATATTTTGAACAGGCAAATAAGACAGGAAAATGGTTGGCATACAGATTAAAGAAAGAAAGAGAAAAGAAAATGATTAATAAAATAGAGTTTGGGGAGAAGGTGACAACGCAACAGGAAGAAATCAAAAAAGCCTTCACTGAATTTTATAGAAACCTATATGAAGAGCACCCGATAAACCAAGAGCAGGTGTTAAGATACATAGAAACATCAAAAATAATAACCTTATCAGAAGAACAAAGGATACATCTGAATCAACCAATCTCTATACAAGAAGTCTGGGATGTGATAGACTCGAATAAACCAGGGAAGGCACCCGGTAATGATGGACTAACTGCAAAATTTTATAAAGTTTTCAAAACGGACTTGGCGGGTATTTTACAAGAAATAATGAACGGAGCCCTGGAGGGAAATCTCCCAAACTCATGGAAGGAAGCGGAAATAATAATGATACCGAAAGAAGGGAAAGATAATTTGAAACCTGCAAATTACCGCCCGATTTCTTTACTAAATAATGATTATAAATTTTTTGCTAAGATTCTAGCTAACCGTCTAAAACACTGTCTCAAAGATTTAATTGATGTTGACCAGAGAGGATTCCTCCCACAAAGATATATGAGAGATAATTCTAGAATTTTGTTGAAACATTTTAGAGTACTGTACTACGAATCTCATAATGACAAACAATTAGGCTTATTATTTCTAGATTTGGAGAAAGCCTTTGATTCTGTGGATTGGTTTACTCTAATAGGAATATTAAAGAAAATTCAGGCTGGACCAAACTTTATTAACTGGGTAGAGAAAATTTACAATAATCAAAAAGCCCAAATTAAAATAAATGGAGAAAAATCTGGATTCATAAGTATAAAAAGGGGTACCAGACAGGGATGCCACCTATCTCCACTTCTATTCTTATTGGTTATAGAACTCTTGTTAAAAGAGGTTAAAAACAATGATCAAATTAAAGGCACAAGAATTAAAAACCAAAGTTACAAGATCAGAGCATTTGCGGATGACTTGATTATGATTGCAGAGGATCCCCTTGTAAGCATAGAACCGGTTATTGAAATCTTAGATAAATTTGGATTAATGACAGGCTGTAAAATCAACAAGACGAAATCGGCAATATTAACAAAGAATATGAAAGAATTTGAACAGAAACAATTGGAGAACAAATCAGGAATCAAAATCGAGAAAAAAAGTCAGATATTTGGGACTTCAATTTACAAACAAAACTAGCTCTTTATTTGAAAACAATTATAAGAAGGCTTGGGCCAAAATCAAACAAGATTTGGCAAAATGGAACAATTTGAATTTATCTCTAATGGGAAGGATTGCCACCATCAAAATGATGGTTTTACCAAAAATTCTATTTCTATTTCAAATGCTCCCTATTATTACATTGGAAAAACCCTTCAAAGAATGGAACAAGGATTTGTCTAAATTTATTTGGAGAGGCAGGAAACCTCGAATTAAACTCAAAATAATGCAAGATACTAGAAACAGAGGAGGTTTAGATTTACCAAATCTTAAATTATATTTCGAAGCCTGTGGACTGATGTGGCTTAAAGATTGGATGACTCTAGAAAACATAAATTTATTAGAATTAGAAAGCGAGGGGAATACCTATGGTTGGCACGCTTATCTAATATATGGGAAAGATAAGGTTAATAGAGCCTTTAAAACACATTGCATCAGGAAACCACTAATCAGAATATGGAATAAGCATAAACGAAGAATAATAGAGTCTATTGAAGGTTGGGTTTCCCCCCAGGAAGCTTTCTATAGGAAAGAAATGATTATGAATTCAAAATGGTACAGATACAGAGATTTATTGTATAGTAGTGAAGGTAAATTATGTTTAAAATCTCAGGAGAAGCTTAAGGAGGAAGGCTGGCAAATTAATTGGTTTACATATAATCAGATTGTTACGAGATATAAGCAGGATATGAAAGAACAAAAGGTAATAAGATCCCAAGGTAATTTGGAATTGGGGAAATTATTATTAGAAGACCATGAGAAAGTAATTGGAAAGATTTATAAATTGCTGCTATTCTATGAAATGGAACAAGAAGTGGTGAAGGAGGATATGATCAAGTGGGCACGGGAAATAGGTCATCCAATTGAAATGCTGCAATGGGAAAGAGCATGGAAAAACAATCACGAACTCACAGTTTCTCAAAGTTTGAGAGAGATCTTCCACAAATTATTTTTTCATTGGTATATAACGCCAGCAAAAATTGCAAAAATTTACAAGGTTAAAAATAATCTATGTTGGAAGTGTAAGAAGGATATTGGAACCTTCTATCACTGCTGGTGGACATGTAAAGAAGCTAAGAAATTTTGGAAAATGATAAATAGCCAAATTGTGAATATCTTGGGGGAAAAGGTACAATTGAAACCAGAGACTTACTTGTTGGGCATTTTTGATGATCAGATTAAAGGAACTGATAAGAAAATTCTTTATTATCTAACAGCTACTGCCAGAATATGCTTCGCCCAAAAATGGAAAAATGATAAGGTCCCAAGGTTAGAAGATTGGATTATGAAAATGTATGAAGCTATTACGATGGACAATTTAACTCAAACGATAAGAGATAATGGAACAGAACAGGTTAGGGACGAATGGGGAAAGGTGATTCAGTTTTTAGAGAGGCAATGGGGTGAAATAGCGGTGATGTCTTTTAAATCTACTAGTGCTCAGGCTCGCTAGGTGATATATATATATATATATATATATATATATATATGGGGAAATAAAATCCCGATAGCTAAGGAAAATCGGATCCACTTGTGACAAGGTTAGTATCAGAAAGTCATATGCCCTG
>NC_056525.1:71007391-71079507 GCF_019175285.1 Sceloporus undulatus | reverse complement strand
TCGGATCCACTTGTGACAAGGTTAGTATCAGAAAGTCATATGCCCTGCAAATTTAATATAGGTAGGAGGAAGTCAAAATGGAGAGATTGGTAGGAATGAAGAGAGAGAGAGAGTGGTATGTGTCTAACCAATGAAGAGTAACAAGGTGATGATAAGGAAGAAGATAGAAGATAAAGTAGGTGAGGAAGGTGTGTGTAGGTAGATTAGAGTAGATAGATAGGATAGGACTGGAAGAGGGTATGTGAGAGAACAGATCAGAGGGATGAAGAGAGAGAAGAGTTAGTAGACTCAACAGAAAGGAAAGTGTGAGAAGTGAGATTGAAGGTTACTCTTTATTTGGAATAATACACTATAACGAATATTATAATACTTAATAAGTAGGAATATATATGAATGAGGTGTGTTTGGTGTAAGTGTGTATGTGTTGATATCTATATATGTATTGTTTATGTATTTTTTTTCTCTTTTTTGTTTCTTTTTTTTTTTGGATGTTGTTGCAATTGTGTATAATTGTGTACTTTTTAATAATAAAATAAAATTAAAAAAAAAAGAACTGATCACTCTATCACTGAAGATAAACTACCTCCTTGACATGTACACTTGCTGATTCCAGATATTGGGATCATACTGTGGTTAGGTGAATACGAGGACAGAAATTCACTTGGCATGTGCTCATTAAGTGCTTCTGAAAATTACTTTATACATTATAATTTTTAATGCTACTTTAAATTAACCTGGGATATTGTATGGATGTGTGGTTAGAAATGCATTCCAGAATGGAGGGTGGGAATTGTCCACTAGCCCAGATGTGGCTGAATGGAAATTCCCAGCATTCAACATCTTTGCCAATGCTGGTGAGGGCTTCTGGGAGTTGAATTTCAACTGCATCTGGATTCTGACCTCTGCTTAAATTAGTATTTTATTTCTGAATGTGATGTATGTTGGCTGAACATCCACCTGATCTCCTTCCTAGCAGCAAGTGTAAGGAAGACCGAACAGGACCTATAATTGCTATGATACTAGTTAGAAGATACAGATCAGACGTAGCACTTGGTTGGTTAACATACATGCACCAAAAACATTGTTTACTTGAAGTAGTAGAATGTAGTCCAGCATAAAAAAATAATATCCTAGTTAAGAAGATCCTGATTTAGGAGAGAATGTGCAACTTCAGTGAGTGTAGGAGAGGCTCATTCTCTTTGAATGTAGATTGGTTTAGGTAAAGTGGGATTCAAATGGCTTAATCTTCTTGGTAGGGAGGCATTTTCCTCCTGTGGCTAGCTATACAAAAGAAATTCAGAAAGTACATCTATAAGCCTTTCATATTTGATGAAGTTGAAGTTTTGACCTGTGCTTTGGAGAATGTGTTGAATCACTGTGTGGATCTTCCCTTCAGGTGGTTGAAATGCGGCAGGTGAAGAAAACGTGGTCGATGTGTTCCCGAGCGACACTGTCCCAAGAGCAGTCAATGGTGCTAAATGCAGTGCTGGGTGGGAAGAATGTCTTTTTCACAGGCAGTGCTGGTGAGAGAAGAGGGTCAAGAAGAGTTTAAGTGTGTCTCACTACGTTCTCAGATCTCATGGTCTGGCCCTTGGTCTCTGGTCCTCAGGGCAAGGGAAAGAATCTTAGTGCGAGAGTGCCGTCTTGAAAACTTTGTGTGTGTGCATGCACACGTGCCTGTGTGTTTTCCTCATTTGGTAGATTTCATGGTTGTTTTTTTTAAATAGCTCACTCTGTGAAACTGCAGTTGATGCTTAATGCAGCGTACTTAATGACATTACCAAGGGTTGCCTCTTTTAACATCATCAGGGCCTGTTTCCTGTGATGGTTGTTATCCATGGTTTAGTATTGCAGTCTCCCACAAAGAAGAGTTTGCAGTGACATCTTCTTCTTAGCTTGGCAGTGTTGGGGATTAAAGCAACCCATCTCTCACTTTGTTCTTCATGTATCTCTATGTATGAAGAAGGAGAGATATCTTTATTTAGACTATCTTTTCCCTCAAAGCCAAGACTCAAGGGATCTTACAGAGTACAACAAATGCATTATAGTTAAAACCTACTGTTACATAAGGTCCTTCCAGCTTAAAGAGAAACCTCTTTGGTGGATCATCTCTATCTTGTGGATGGGGAGACTTTCTTCTTCAGTCCAGGTCTTGGCACACTTTTGAATAGGAATTTGTTGTGGGATCATAAAAGTGGCATGGGGGCAAAACTGTTGAACTGTTATCTAGATTGTGTGCATCTAAAGCCAACTCTTCTCTCCAAAGGTACTGGAAAATCCTATCTGCTAAAAAGGATTGTGGCCTCGCTACCTCCAAACGGCACATATGCTACCGCCAGCACGGGAGTAGCAGCCTGCCAGATCGGTGGCACCACCCTCCATGCCTTTGCAGGTATTGGGGAGTTGGAACCCTGGGGAGGGGGCAGAGAGCCTACTGGTGAGAAGAGCTTGTGGGGGGGGGGGCAGGATTTTTTTTTTTTAATAACAACTCCCAGAATATCCTAAGGGCTTCCCAAACTCTGCCAATGAGATATTACCAACATACGTTCTCCATCTCTTTACAGGAATTGGCTCAGGAAAGGCTCCCCTGTCACAGTGCATTGAGTTGGCTCAGAGGCCTGGTGTTCGCCAGCAATGGCTGAACTGCCGCCGTCTGATCATCGATGAGATCTCAATGGTGGAGGGTGATTTTTTTGATAAACTGGAGGCAGTAGCTAGGTGTGTGAGGACATTCTCTGGGATTATGTTTGCCTTTACAATAAATCCTACTTGTTTTGGACTTAAAATATTTACAGGGTAGAACACAAAACCTCATTCACTGTAGAATTTAAATCAGAGGTTGGATGGACTCACCTTACACAGGTACTTTAGCAATTGATTCCTGCAGTGATTGTGGACTAGACTAGATGATCCTAAGTGTCTTTTCCAACTCTATGGTTCTGTGAATAGTTACCATAACTGTTGCCTAAGGAGGTTCTTGATACAGCTTTGTGCATGACTACTCAGTGGAGAACACAGAGCTTTCAAGTTACTTTTTCAATTAGGTTTCAGTTGAATCCAGATTCTCTCTGTCATTATGGCCAGCTGTTATGCTGGCTGGGGGTTTGTGGGTGTTTTAGACAAAAAAAGCTCATTTTCTTCTCAGCCTCCTTCTAGAGCTTGCAAAACTCACTTTTTGGGGCACATTCAGTTGGGATCCTGGAAGGTGTAGTCTAAAACCTGACTTATGTCTCTGGTTTTCACATCACTTCCTTACCTCCCAATTATCAAAGCATTCAGAAGCTCCTTGTAGTTTCTGGCAAGCATTATTTTCATAGCATCTTGCATTTAGGTTTGTGGACTTATGCATGAAATTTAAGGGATATTGACAATTAGGAGTGTGCTGTGTAACCTCACTGAACCTAATCTAAGATACAAAGTGTAGAGGGCACAGCAGTAAGAGTGAGTTTGCTACTGTAGCTGGCTGTAGAATACTGCAACCTATTCTCTAGGATCAGAGTAGAAACAACTGTTAAAGTATATGCCCATTCCCTCTGCTTTCCTGATAGAGATGTAAGGAAATGTGAGGATCCATTTGGAGGAATCCAGCTCATCATCTGTGGGGACTTCTTGCAACTGCCTCCAGTCACCAAAGCCACTGAGCAACCCAAATTCTGCTTCCAGGTATTCTGCTGATCCTACTTCTCAATACTGTATATACTTTGCCCTCAACTGATCTACATTTTAAAACCAGGGTATTTTTTCACAGGCAAAAAGCTGGCGGAAGTGCATCCACTTGAACATGGAGCTGACAGAGGTACGGAGACAGACTGACAGAGAGTTCATTTCTCTTCTAAATATGGTCCGCCTTGGCAGGTGAGATGCCATATCCCCCTTCCCTAAAGTCACTAGCTTAAAGGTCTAACCTCTTGGAGTGAAATTACCTGTGTCTGCTTCTTCTCTCTCTCCTTGGCTGAATACTAAATGCTGAGTGCTTTTGTCAAGAGAGAACACTGAATGACCTGCTTCAGTGGTCTCTAGTAATTGCTTTTAATTTATGACACTGACTGAAGTACAGTATGTATATTCTGTACTTTGAAAAAAAAATTGTTGGAGCTTGGAAAAGTTATTTTTTTGGACTGCAACTCCCACAATCTTCCATTAAAATAGTTACAGTCACAGGGCCAAGGTCCCCAAACTACAGTAGTTAGGTTGTGCTCCCCATTTCTCAAAAGTAACTTAAATAGTTACTTCAAAAACTTTTCTGAGTGCTAGAAGCTTCTGATATCATTCTGTGGAGCATGTGGTAGCACAAGGCACAGCATGAGTCAACACCTGAACCATGTAATATTCCTCTTTCCATCATTTAGTGAGGCAATACCCCTTAGTTACAAAAGTAACTAAAATGTTACAATTATATCACAAAAGGTATGAAGATATCCCTTGTCAAGCTAGTTATAGTGTAATAGAATCAATCATATCTTTGTTACTGGGGAAAAAATTTTAAGTACAATTAGTTTCTTCCAAGCTGTGCATATCAGGTGGCTAGTTGAGGATGATGGGGATTGGAATCCAACACATTGGAAGGGCAGCATGATGGGGAAGGCTAGCTTGAGCAAATGGACTTCTTTAACAAAGAGGGTAGTTAGAAGCACTGTATCCGATAATTATAGGTTTGTTTTTTTTAGAATTTACTACTAACGTTAGTAAATACAGTCAAGTTTGGTCTATATGTTTTGATGATACAGTCAGGGGTAGCCATGTTGCCTATGTAGCAAAGTACAACAATATCCAAAATCCATAAAACAGTGATACTTTCACTGGGACAACCAAAATGCACAAAATACATGTTGCAAGCTTTTGCATCTCCATTGGTTTCTCAGGGAAAGTGTTAAAAAAGTTATATAGAAGATTTTTCCCCACTGTGTTAGTCACAAGTTATGTCAGAGCAGCAGTTCCATAAAATCCTTTTATAGCTTTAGTTACTGCTGTTCAATTAATACTGGTTTCTGTCTGATAAATGTGTGGCTGGCTAGCACCATTTAGGGACAATTTAAGTCATTTGAGGTAAAAATAAATTCAGGGTGAAAAATTTGAGGTGGATGAGGGTATGTGAATCAGATGAAGCATACTGGGTGTCATATGTGGCCTTCAGGCTGCAGTTTGCCCATGCTTGTATTAGGGTAGCTTTGCCAACCATCTCAAGATACACAAGGTTAGCAGATAATCTGTGGTATTTTTGATCAACATCTTTGGGCTCTCTTAATGTTTAAATATCCCTGTGACTTCCTGCTAGATGCACAGAAGATGTCACCAGACAGCTGACTCAAACAGCTACGCACAGGGTGGAGAGAGATGGAATCCTAGCTACCCGGTTGTGCACCCACAAGGATGATGTGGAGCTCACAAACACTAAACAGTTGCAGCAGTTACCTGGTGAGAAATAGGCCTTTCGTTCAAAAGACTTAGGTGAGAGAGGGACCTCTTGCTGTGGGAGGACCTGCAGATGATGGGAGCCAGCACTGGGGTGTATTCCATGCCTTTTTCTTTCTGAATGAGACAGCACTGTGAGACATTAGCCTAGAATCAGACAATGCCCTCCACTGGTAATGAACTTGCTTGTCCTGGGATTCCTTCACCTGTGTTTGGTAGGGTAATGAGAAGATTCGTAGATTCAGCAGAGGCAAAGGGGGATTAGCTCTGTTGTTACTACCCAAAAGCCACAAATCTGTGGCTGGAATAGGGAATATGTAATATGATACCTCCCATTTGTAATTCTGGGAGATGTTGTTTTACGCTTCAGGTGTGCCATGTAGAGCCTATTATGTCTAATACCTGGACTTCATTGCAACCTGAGACTGTAAAAGGATGGAATTCCTTACAAGTAATTTAGTATTAGGACAAAAGTTAGGAAAGAAGCACTTTCAAAAGATAGTAAGTAGTAAACCATGAATGGACAACTATTGTTTTTCAGATTTAAATGAACTGCAGCTCTCATGATTCCTGATGATTGACTATACTGGATAGGGCATCCAGAAATACAGTTCAACAACACAATTACTCACCCCTTGAGTAAAAGTGCTGTAAATTCTTACCTCTGAGCCTATCTTTTCAGGAGAGCAAAGGTCCTTCAAAGCAGTGGATAGTGATCCTACATTGGTGAAAACCATTGATGCACAGTGTCCTGTGAGCAGCATTATTGAACTCAAGCAAGGTGCTCAGGTGAGCAAATACTGTTAAGTTCTGCTGGAGCTAGAGGTAATTTTAATATTCGCAAGAGGATTTGGCTGTACCCAAAGAGGTGTTTCTCTGTTTTTCATCCTAGCATTATATTTCCCTTCTGGTGCTAACAAACAAATACTGACGGTATCATATTAAGAGCAGGCAAGCTGAATATTGTAATCTGTTACAAGCACCCTTTATATGATCAGTCTGAAAGCCTGTAACTGTACATCCACAAAACTGCAGTTCAGACTGTAAGAGCAGCAGATCTGTGGACTTTTTATATATGCTCCATACTGATCCAGTTACTCTTGTTAATGTTGGTTCCTATATGATAAATATGTGGTTGGTTAGCACCATGCATTGCAGGGATGGAGAATCTAAACTAAAATTCCTACAGTCCTTTATCACTGGCCATGCTGGGAATGGGGGCTTAAGGGGTTAAAAGTCCAAACCATTCAGAGGGCAGAAAGTTCCCCAACCTGACTTACAGCTTCTTGGTATGAATGTATTAGCTGAGTGGATTAGCTGAGTGGATAGAAACCATTTCATCTCTGGAAACCTAACTGCTCTTTTCAGGCCAAACAGCATTCTACTTTGGGAGGCTCTGGGAGATACCCCTTACCACATGGCACACAGAATTATTGACTATAATAGTTATACTGAAATAGTTGAGCTCCTCCAAGATACTTCCCTGTCACCAAGAATTTTGGGAGAAGGGACACTGCTGTCAGTGACAGGTTTAGATTCTGCTGAGGATGCTAGCAGGGGAAAGCAATATGTCTTCCTGTGTGACATCTACATTTCTTTCACTAGGTGATGCTTACAAAGAATCTTGATGTGTCCAGGGGTCTGGTGAATGGGGCTCGTGGTGTTGTGACTGGATTTGAAATGGAAAGAAGAGGTTAGTTTCTTTTCCAACAAGCACACTTCAGAGTATTGTCTGGGTGTAGTTGATGTCTATTGGTCTCTGAACTGTTCCTTTAGAAGTTGATTATTGTGAACATCTCTACTTTGTGATAGGTATGAAAAGAATATTCATAATTCGCCCCCAGGTTGAAAAATGAATTTCTCAACAGTTGAAAACCTCATAAGAATAATAGATCTATGAGAATTCTGAGCCATTTTCTCTTAGCATCAGATGTCCTGAAGTAGTGCAAAGGAATTGTTTACTACACAGAAAACAAGTTTCTGCAAATTAAACTGCTAAAAACAAACAAACCCTTTTTTGCACAAAACTCCACATGTTTTTCTCCACAGAGTAATTCCTATATAACATTTCAGGATGTTTGAATTCTGGGAGAAGTGGTATATTCATTATCTCCAGCAGTAAGAAGAAAAATACTGTAATTACTCTTCCTCACATACAAGGATGAAATAGTTGATCACTTACTTCTCTTCTTTGTGACACAGCTACCAAAAATATAGTTTCTACACTCATTGTCCTGCTTTTACTGTCATTGAGCTGCTGTTCTGTAAGTTCCAGCTGAATGCAGACCTATTTCAAGTGTTTCTACTTCTGGTTTCCCAAGAAATATGATAGTTGGGAATCCTGCTCCTAGCTATGAGTAGTTTGAGCTATTTCCCCTCCTACAGGCCTGCCAAAAGTGAGGTTTTTGTGCGGTGTCACGGACGTTGTTGGAATGGAACGATGGGTTTTAAAAGGACCAGCAGGAACCTGTCTGAGTCGCCAGCAACTGCCCCTGAAACTTGCCTGGGCCATTTCCATCCACAAGAGCCAGGTTAGTGAACTTCTTTCAGCCAACAGGCCAAATTCAATTTCAGAAAAATTATTGCAGGCTGCATCCAGCAATTGACTGAGCCAAAGGAAAAAGTGTGAAGTTAAAAATGTCAAGTTCTGATATTAATCAAGCTTTAGAGAGGCCTTTTCCTCTTTATAATGTGTGGAAAGAAAACCTATACCAAAGCCAGCAAACCACCACCACCACTTTACGTCCTGCCTTTCTTGCACACTGGGACTCCAAGCGGCTCACAAAATATAGAAACTGTAGACTATTTCATCAGATGCATGAAATATAACTTGGAATTTCAGGGATATATTTCACTGCATCTGGAGTGGTATTGTGGCTGGTCTTTTAAAATACATTGGGTTTTTGAACCTATGGTAGTCCTAGAAAAATGTGGTCCTTTTACGGATGAATATGTGCTTTCTGTTATAGAGGGTCGATAGAGAAAGCTAAAAGTTAAAACTGCTACTGCTCAATAAGCAACCTTGTGATAAAATATCTCTAAGCTGCATTATGCCCCAAATACATAGTCTATCTAGGTTCTTTACTGTTACTACTGTAGTGATAATCATATTCCTGACCTATTTCATTGGCTATTTACTCCTTTACTGTTATCTCTTTCCTCTACTAGGGTATGTCTCTGGACTGTGCTGAGATATCCCTGGCTCGTGTCTTTGAATATGGGCAGGCTTACGTAGCACTTTCTCGAGCACGCAGTCTTTTGGGTCTCCGTGTTCTGGATTTTGATCCTAAGGTAGTGAGAGCTAATCCATATGTATTACAGTTCTACAGACAACTAAGAAGAGACAAATTTCTTACTCAGGTAATGTGATAATCTGTCATCAGGCTGTTCTAATCACTATGCTCCTGTATAAACTATGGTATAATGGGCATTACAGGAGACTGAAGCAGGGCTAACAAATGGCATTGCAGTCTAATGTCTGTCCATCAACACACAAGAAATGCCACATGCTCTTGATAGGAATCTGGTCTGAAGTTTTCAACAATTACAGAGCTTCTTTTCTTACATACTCTATAGAGTGCAGTAAACGCTACAGGTCAGCCCTTTAAGAGATAAAATAGTGGAACGCCAGTGTTCCTTCTAAATAGCTGAAATACTTCTTTTGGGGCAACATGGGATGTGACTTCATGTACATTTTTTCTTTCTTTCTAGGGTTTTTGCATTCAAGTCAACAAAGAAAACATAGAAGGTACCTGAACTATGTGGGCTGAAAATTCTGGGCACTATTTTCCTTTGTCCTTTTTATTAAACAGGCTACAATGACACGTGGGAAACAACTTTTCCTACTGATCATCAATATGTAGGTTTTCAAGCTTGCCAGCTCAGACTTCCTCCTTCTTTAACAGCAAATAAAAGTGGGATACCATTTTTCATAATTAAACAATCCAAGTGTCATAAAAAGTAGTTTGCTAGAGATGGAGGTGAGTCTTATTTGAAGCTCTTCTAACAGAATATCCATCATTTTGCTACTATGTCTCATTTAAGTCTTTGGCACTATTGAACAAACAGATAGGAATTAGATATTTCTTTGAAGTGCCACAGGAGAGTCTACCAAATAGCTTTTAAGGCAGAGAAGTGACCACAAACAACCAAAACACCTTTGTTTAAACAGTCATCTGTACTGCTTTTATGGATCTTATGTTACATAGCTTCTCAGGAGTGATGGACAACACTATTAACAAATCTGTTAGATGATAGACAAGTGGGAAAAAGATAGTCATGGTAATTGTAACACAAATTAATCTATGGACTCCTATGTTGCTTGTCAAAACATCATGTGAATGAAGCAAGTTCAATGTATTTCCCCAAATCTGAATAATGTGTTTGAAACCAGCTGCTAATTAAGTCACATTGTATGGTATTGCTAAATGTGTATTCTCTTCTCCCCTGTAAATATCATTGAGACAGGGTGATGAACACAACTGTTAATAAAATATTTTATCATACCGTAATTTATATTTGACTGTTACATCATGGGATGATTATCTCCCACTAGGATGGTAATTTTAAAAAATTACATGCTTCAGCTCAGTTGTAACAATGGATAATACTTTGCAAGATTATCTTTTTTGATGCTCTCATCATAATGTTGCCTAAAACAAGAAAATATTTTAAAAGCAGTACTTTGAAGTAAAATTTCCGTAACTAAACTAACAACATATGAAACTAGTAGACCAACTCAACAGGAACCCTCAAGGCTAGGATTCTGCAATTAAAAGCAACTGGTAAAATGGAGGGAAAACATTAAGGTAAGAACACAGTTTATTTATTGACATTAAACAAAGGTGTAAAAAACAGATCAGGCTACTTAATACTGGCATGAGGAGACTATGATCCCTGTACGAGTAAGGGCTATTTCAGAACACCTGTGAGAAGACTTAAATACAAGTTTTTTCAGGCATGTGTAGCACAGAATGCACTTTCCTTCGGTCAACAGTTTCTCCTTCTCCGTGGTCTTGGAGCCTCACACATTAAAGTTTTGTGCCTGTGCAGAGACTGCATGGGGGAACAGTTTCAGCAGTTTCTCCTTTCTGTGCCAAAAGATCCAACGGAAACATGAATGAATTCAAAGGGCAGATACCCAGAGTCTTCCAATTGATAACAGATGATGGTGTTTCATCACCTTTGGAAGAGGCAAGAGAATTAGTACCCTCTTGCTCTTGAAGGCAGCTGGTTTCTGGATGCATATGGAAAAGTTCGTCACATGAGTCTTTACCATTGTTTACAGATGGGCTGGCCTCTGCTTGTGTTCTGCTTTTCTCTGTGTAGTGTCCATTTAACTCCAAATAGCATTTGTACATATGATTCTCCAGCTTTTTAAAGTCTAAGCATCCCAACTCTTCTTGTAGTGACAATAACAAATCTAGGAGCACAGCTGACTCTACAGAAAACAAGCAAAACATAGAGGGGGGGGGGGAAATGAGGGTTAGCTACTTAATCTGGCAGAAAATACATTTTATTATAGGTTTGTTTCAACTCCTGTACAGCAGCTGTGGCAAAGAGTGGTGTATTTCTTCACATGAAATGGTGAACATTAAAAAAACAGTATTTTATATTAGAGGTTTTGAATAGCTTTCAGTATAAACAGTTAAACTTCAAGAACTTGAAATGAAGTGTAACTTATAGCATCTTTTACACCACAAAGTAATCAGCAACCACTCTTACTTATCTAGAAAACCTTCCTGCTTCGTTCCAACTATATCAACACTTTACTTTGTTAAAGTGCTTCTGTATCTGGTGCTCCAAATGACAGCTCAGTTAGTAAGCACTCTTGTCCATTGCATCTATCAGCTTTGGCTGATATACCAGCTACACCCCTACCTACAGCTGGATGACCTAAAGATGGTAGAGCATGCACTGGTAACCTCAACACTGGACTTCTGCTCTGCAGAACACAGTAACTAGACGTTTACTGGGTCATCCAAGAGTGAACTTATTACACCAATCTTAATATCACTCCACTAGCTGTCAATCAATTTCTGGGCAAGATACTACATGGTTTTGGATCCAGGTTACCTACAGGATTGCCTTCCGCTCAGATCCTCTGGTGGACATTTAATCCAGTTAGCCAGGACTAGGTTGGCAAAATAGACTGCTTTAAAATGTGTATATCTTATTTGTCCTCTTAAACTGTTGCATGTTCTAATTAATATGTTTTAACTGTTATTGCAGCCCCCCAAGACATAATTATCTACCTAGTGGCATTTAATAGTTTAAGCATATACAGATGGCAAGCCGCATTGCCCCAATGGCTGTGCGTGCACATGGCAGCAGCAAAATGGCTGTGTGCACACATGATACTATTGAAAACCATAGGACTTGAGGTCCTGCATTTTTTTTTTCATCTGTAGTGGTTCCAGAAAGAAACCCACATGGATACTAAGGGCTGGCCGTAATTGCTGATTTGTTGCTCCCCACCTCAATCCATGGGGAGAGGTGGGTAAGAAATAAATATGTCATCATCATCATCATCATCATCATTATTATTATTACTCATGGCCATCACTTCAGCATGTAAGGGTTTGGAATTGGGAGCATTTCTTGATTTGGAAGGACCTCTGCATGATCAGACTAGACTCAGTGATTCTCTCCCCAAGGTCAATTCCACAGAATACAGTTAATTATTCCATTTTTTCTGCCTGTGATTGGCCAAGGAATTGGAAAAGATATGGCACACTCTCAACGTGAAGAGGGCCATCCAAATTTACTTAACAAGAACCAGAAGATTCCGGTCCTTTGAAGAACATTTAATTTCAACCATGGACCATGGGAAAGATGGTCTCCACATCTACTGTAAGCAGGTGAATCAAGTCCTGCATCGTAGTCTGCTCCACCCCCCCTACCAGTACTGTAGCGCATTCCACCAGAAGGGCAGCCACAACAGTAGAATGGGCTACTAGCGCTCCACTGGTGGAAATCTGTAGGGCAGTCACCTAGAAGTTCCTTTCCACCTATGTCAAGTATTACAAACTGGACACCTTTGAAAAGGCAGAGGCTGCATTCAGAAGGTGAGTCCAAAAGCAGGTAATGCAACCCTATAGTATTTATCCTACATCCTCTTTAGAGAGGGTAGCTTTCACATGTCCCAAGTTCCAGGATGTTCCACCCTTATCTACTGAGACAGAGAATGTTGGATCCTACCTGTGTGACATTCATTTCCAGTAGTATAAGGGTTTAGTATAAGGGTTGACCGACCTGGATTCACCAAGGACTCAAGGGCCCCATGTTCCCCATGCAGCAAAGATTCCAGGCTCCTGATTTCTATGGGATGTCTCTGCTTTTACCCTCTGTTACTGTTATGTTGGCTATGGTTAGTTGTTAATTTTTGCTCCTTTTCCCCACCAGGCCTGTATTCCTTTGGGCAAGTGAATTTCCCCCATGTGGCTACAAGGGGAGGGCCCCTTTAGATCTTTGTCTTGCCTATTGGGGCAAGTGGGAGAAGCATCCCAAAGTTCCAGGATGTTTGACCCTTTCCACTGGAAATGAACATCTCACAGATAGAATCCAATGCTCCTTTTTTTTATTTAACTGTTATGTTGCTGTTAACACTAAATGATTAAAACTTCTAGATAGATGAAAATGTCTAGTACAAAAAGATTCAAAGCTCCAGTGATACTCTAGTGTAGGATCCAGATTTAGGTCTCTTTTGCACCAGAGTTATAGCAGTTTTTAACTGTCATGGCTGCATTTTATGGAATCCTGGGACCTGGCAGTTTTTTAAATACTTCAGAAAACAACAGTTCCCAGAATTCTAAAGGGTACAGTCTTGGCAATTCAAAGTGGTATCAAACAGTGTGAAAGACTTTAGTCATAACAGTAGACTCCTCAAAATCAGTCATGATTAAAGACCTAGTAACTCCAACGAGTTTGAGTTTGCCTGATGTATGGTTGGACTGGATGGCCCTTGTGGTCTCTTCCAACTCTACGATTCTATGAATCTATGGTGAAGCCTGACCCAAACCCAGTCTCTTTTCCATTAACTAAAAATGTGGGGTTTCCTGACCATTATGTGGAAGTGTAGTGACAAACCATGGCTTAAAAACATAGCTGCTGCTATGGAAATGTGCTTCCATCTTTCCTCATGACCTTTGTGTAATGAAATATGACTACCCAGACCTAAGAGTAATATTTTTAGATTGCTTAATCTTATGAAGCACAGCATATGCACTTCGTAATGGAAATCCACCAAGTGACCGTGGGCAAATCACACTTTCTCATTAAACTGCCTCTGAATAAGTCTTGCCAAACCCCTCCCCCATTATAGGGTTGCCATAAGTTGGAGTTTACTTAAAGTCCCACAATAACAAAAAGCAATTGCCTAGTCTTTCCGCTCATGATTGGAAAAACCGTAACTTACCACCTGGTGTAAGTTCTGGTGCTTTAGATCCACGTGAGATCACAGAGAGGTACTTGTAAATCTTTTCGAAGTCTACTTGAAATCCACCGTTTTCCACAGGGGCTGGTTCCCCCAAATTTGATGACATAGCTGTTTCCTGAGTTTCTTCATTTGATTTATTCTTGTTATGAAGAGTTGGTGACGAACATCTAGTGTTTTTGGCTTCCACAGGCTTTGGGGGCACAGAATGGAGGAAGCAGATTGGCTCAGCAGATGCAATTGTCAAAGCCTAATGAGTGGATATACACAGATAACAGTAAACATTCCCCTGCACAAAGGGCACTACCAGTTCTAAGCAGTCAGCGATTTTCTGAATAAGAATCCAAAATACACTTTGTACTAATACATTTATTTATCAGAGGCAGTAAAAGAAATGCCATAAAACTTCCTTCTCTGCTGGTAGCAACAAAGTAACTTTTTGCAACCTTAAGAGACTGTCAATGAAATGACTTGTAGTCTCACAAAGGGTAAGAAACAGACTTAGATTTCAAAAGGAAGTACTTTATTGCTGCTAAAGGAAAAGGAAATTTTATTGCATTTCTTTTACTGCTTTTGTTCCCAGTCCTCTGAATCGAACCTCCCTCAAGACCACCTTAAGCAAGTATCAAGCAAAATGCAAATATGTTATCTTAACATTGTTACTTTTCTTCCCCTGTATGATGTTTTTTTACTTTCTTTGACTGGTGAAGAACCCACTGGACCCTGAAAGCTAGTATGATTTGGTTTGCATCCTTTGTTGTTGTTGTGTGCCTTCAAGTCATCTCTGACTTATGATGACCCTAAGGCAAACCTATCATGGGGTTTTCTTGGCAAGATTTATTCAGATGAAGTTTCCCTCCCCTGAGGCTGAATGAGTGTGACTTGCCCAAGGTCATCCAATGGGTTTTATGACTGAGTTGGGAATCAAACACTGGTCTCCAGAATCATCATCCAACACTCAAACCACTACCCCACACTGTATTTAATATCAATCTTGGTAAGATCACATAAGGTACACTATTTTTACCTGGGAAAAAGCAGCTGTCACAGCATCCTCAAGGCATCCTGTTAATTTCTCAGCTAACTCAGTCCACACCTAGAAACAAATGGAGATATGACTATCTTTTAGACTATTTAAGCCATAATTCCTTACCTATGCTTACCCCTTCTGTACCTCAATAGGTGCTGGAATTGGTGCATCCTTCTGTTTACTCTGACGGTATCGATACTGGTCCTTGACTGCTTCTCTTGCCACACGTTCTTTCAGTAGATCCACAAATTCCATGATCTGCAATATCAGCACAATTTAGTCACAATATTTGAAGTGTTTTAAAAACAGGGTTAGCCTACTTTCACAAAACACTAAAACTTGTAATTCTCCCAACAAACACAAAGATGAGAAAAAAACAATGAAGTATGAATAGTGTTTATACTTTGTCACATCTATTCTGCTGCGCTCTCATGAAAAATAATTATAATGCTCCCATATCACCATTAATGAAGCTTGTTTGGCTAACAAGGGACACGCATTTCATTTAAAGGTGGTGACACATCAGACCAAACGCTACATTTTATGTTTATAAAGAATATGACACAGCTCTTGTGGATGTTTATTTATGCTAGCATCCCTAAATGTAACCCAAACCTGCAAAGCACCTGCAAGAGCTTAATCCAACTAAGGGCCAGACCACTGTAAAAGCTGGCTTCTGGGCACAGGATTTTGAAGCCGCAAAGCCCCAAGACACCCGGAAGCCGCTCAGCCAACTACATGTGAATAGAAATGTACTTGCTATTGCCCTAGTTTCTGGAGCTACAGAACACAAGCTTGCTTCATTTTCCATATGACATCCTCTCAAATATTTAAACATGGCTATCATGTCACTTCTTAACCTTTTCTCTAGGCTAAACATACCCAGCTTCCTAAACTGTTCCTCATAGGACATGGTTTCCAGACCTTGCTTGCTCTAAGGGACATTTCTACTGTATTAAGAAGCAGTTCGTTAATGATCTGTTATAAACAAAAGACTGCCAGTATTAAGAGCCCTGGTGGAGCAGTGGTTAAATGCCTGTACTGCAGCTACTCACTCACAAACCATAAGGCTGTGAGTTCAATCCCAGCCAAGGGCTCAGGGTCGACTCATTCCTGCATCCTTCAGAGGTTGCTAAAATCAGTACCCAGCTTGTTTGGGGCAATTAGCTTACAGTTGTAAACCGCTTAGGGGAGTTTATCACACTAGCGAGATCCTGCAGGGAAAACGGGATTTAAAGGAGAGTTAAATTGGGAGAAAACCCAGAAATATCTAAAGTTTATCACACGACGTCACTGTTAACATGAAATAATGTGAAGTTAAACCAAAGTTAAAAACGGCAGCTTTTTACTTTGGGTAAATTAACAGCAATTCGGTGTGATGAACTTCCCGAATTCATGGGTTCTGTTTACATTCAAATTTAATGTAACTCTCCTTTAAACTCCCCTTTTCCTGTGGGATCTCGCTAGTGTGATAAAGCTGAGAGACTGCTTAGGTGGCATGAAGTGGTATATAAGTCATAGACTCGTAGACGTGGAAGGGACCGCAAGGGCCACCCAGTCCAGCCCCCTTCTGCCATGCAGGAACTCTCACTCAAAGCATCCCCGACAGATGGCCATCCAGCCTCTGCTTAAAGACCTCCAAGGAGGGAGACTCCACCACAATGAAGCTGCTATTGCTATTGCTAGCTACTTTCTGATTTACTTCATATGGTTTACTATTTGCTTCACTGCTATAACAAAGCCATGCTCTGGACGGATATGTGTAGGAAGTGTCTTGGGAAAAGAGGGCCTTTGGTCACCCTGAACAGAAATGCAAACTCATCCGTCTCAGTGAGGCTTCAAAGGGAGGGCATTTTGGAATTCCTCCTGGTCAGAAGGCTCAAATGTAGGACACGTCCTGGAAAAGGAGGACGCCTCGTGGCCACAAGCGAACCCAGCCTTCCATCTTCCAACTCACTTCGCCTTCCTCCTTCGAAGGCAGGTACTTCTTCAGCAGCTCCGGCCGCAGCGAACCCGGAGCCTGAGCTTGAGCCCTCAGCGCCTGAAGGAGGCGCCGCTTCTCTCGGTCGCTCCAAACCCGGGGAGCGGAGCCCAGTCGGTAGCGAGCAGGGGCCGAACGCAGCCTCGACGGCGGCTTCATATTGGCTTCTCCCCCTCAGCCTGCCCTGAAATCCCTCGAACTAAAGCACCTTGGCCGCCATCTTGAGTATGCGCGACACACGCACAGCGTCGCACGGTGATGACGCTTGACGCACAAGGGCGGCATGACGTCAGCAGGTCGCCTTGCCTAACAGTCTTGAAAGGGTTCAGGAGTTCGAACGCTGTGACGTCACCAAAGAGCGATAGGCAGCGTCTAGCAACCTGCTGTGTCGCATTGGAATTTTGTGGCTGGGCGCCTAGGCCTCCCCTGGTTGTCATGGCGACAGAAGCGGGGCGCCCTGCAGCAGCGCAGTGGGGCGGATGGTCCTGGAGCCCGGCTTCATGTCTCTCCTGGTCCTTCGATGGATCCTGGTCCTGTTGCTCTGCAATGGGGCCGGTATGGGGAGGCAGGGGCTTCGACAGGGAGGACGGCCCCTGCGGTGTTGCCTTGGTTTTTAAGGCCCAGCTTGGTTGGGATTGGACTCTGGGAGACCTGGGTTCGAATCCTGACCTTTGAACATAAAAAACCCACTTGGGCTGCATCCACATTAGGGAAATAACCTGGTTTGGCACCACTTTGTCTGTCTCTTTGCTATGGAATTCTGGGAGTTGGAGTTTGTTGTGGGCCCAGAGCGGAGCAGAGCTCCGCTCTGGGCCCCACAGCAAACTCCAACTCCCAGAATTCCATAGCAAAGAGACAGACAGAGAGTTAAAGCAGTGCCAAACCGGGTTATTTCTCCAATGTGGATGCAGCCTTGGGTGAGTCACACTCTCTCAGCCTCAGAGGATGGCAACGGCAAAGGAAAAACCTGCCAAGGAAACCCTATGATAGGTTCACTTTCTGTTCTTGTTGTTCTACCTTTAAGTCATTTCTTGCGGCAAGCCTATAATGAGGTTTCCTTGGCAAGATGTGTTCAGAGAAGGGTTTTTCGGGGCTCTGTGGCCATGTTCTGGAAGAGTTTATTCCTGACGTTTTGCCAACATGTGTGGCTGGCATCTTCAGAGAATGCTGGCCTAGAAGAGAGCTGGATATATATGTATATATACTGTGTGACCCTGGATAGGGAGGAGTGATTTCTATGTTAATCTGTGTATTTTTACCATACATCAAAGGAGTCACAGACAGAAAGACCTGAAGATGCCAGCCACAGATGCTGGTGAAACATCAGGGATAAACTCTTGTAGAACGTGGCCACAGAGCCCGAAAAATCCACAAAAAACTATGGATGCCGGCCTTGAAAGCCTTTGACTTCATAGAAGGACAAAGGAGTCACATTGAGACTTCCTGCATGGCAGAATGGGTTTGGACTGGATGGCACTTGTGGTCCCTTCCAGTTCTATGATTCTGTGAATAGGGAAAGTGGTAAGGCAACACAATCTCCAAATGATTTACAAAGTGACCAAGAAAATCCAGCAAATGCTGTGCTCAGCGAAGGACAGGAGAGACCCTCTCACAGCCACAGGAGTTTAGCGTATACCATGCAGCTGTGGACAAGTCTACATAGGGACCACCAAACGCAGTGTTCAAACACGAATCAATGAACACGAGAGACACTGCAGGTTTGATCAGCCGGAAAAATCAGCTGTAGCAGAACATGTTATAAACCATCCTGGGCATAAAATGCAGTTTGAAAACACTGAAATTCTGGACCATGCCAACAACTATTAGGTCAGAATGCACAGGGAAGCCACTGAAATCCACAAACACCTTGACAACTTCAGCAGGAAAGAAGAAGTCCTTAAAGTTAGCAAAGTTTGGCTACCAGTCCTGAAAAACACTAAAATCAAGACCCAGCAAAATGCAAATCAAAACTGCCCAAGGTCATTTCAGGTCAGTTTTCTGCCTTTCCCAGCAGAAAATGATCACTGATTAAGCAGACACTAATCCTTTTTGCATAGCCTCCCACCCTGAGGCCTTGCCATTCAACAACAGAAGAATACACAGATTAACATGGAAATAACTCTCCCTACCCATATATACATACACACACACAGTGTGACCACACACACACACACACACACACATATATATATATATACACACACACTTAATTCTCTTCCATGCCAGCATTCTCTGAAGATGCCAGCCACAAATGCTGACAAAACATCAGGAATAAACTCTTCCAGAACACAGCCTCACAACCCAAAAAACCTACAAAAAACTGGATACCGGCTGTGAAAGCCTTCAACTTCACATTGTTCAAAGGAGGTTTGCTGTTACCTTCCCCTGAAGCTGAGAGCGTGTGACTTGCCCAAGGTCACCCAGTGGGTTTCATGGCCAAGCTGGGAATTGAACCCTAGTCTCCAAAGTCAAACCCTCAAACCACTAGGCCTTGCTGTCTCCTTGAGTGTGGCTAAGAACTTCAAGTTGTTTCCATCTTATAGCGTCCTTCAGGCGAATGTATCTTGGTTTTTTGGGGGGCAAGATTTGTTGAGAGGAGGATTGCCATTGCTTTCTTCTGAGGCTGACAGAGTATGACTTGCCCAAAGTCACCCGGTGGGTTTCATTGCCAGGCTGGGAATTGAACCCTGGCCTTCAGAGGTGTAGTTCAACTACTCCATACTGGCTCTCTTTAAGGTTCACCTTAGGGTCACCTTAATTAAAAAATGACTTGGAGGCACACAACAACAACTTTCCACCAGGACCTGGACACCCAGAATGAGCAAGCAAATGGACTGCATAGAATCTGGGCTTGGAAATGTTACTTTTTGGACTACACGTCCCTGAGTTTGGGTTGCTGGAGTCCAAAAAAAGTACAGTAAGGCCTCCAAACTGTGTACTGAGTGAAGTGGCCTTACCTTTGCTTAACAGGCAAAAATCCCAAAGTGGAGCTTTCAGGCTGCTGCCACACCCCAGAATTAATACAGTTTGATGCTGCTTTAACTGTCAGGGCTCCATCCTATGGAATCCTGGGATTTGTAATTTGTTGTGGCACCAGAACTCTGACAGAAAAGGCAAAATATCTCACAAAACTACACATCCCAGAATTCCATAGCATTGAGCCATGGCAGTTAAAGAGGTGTCAAACTGCATTAATTCTGCAGTGGAGAGGCATACTGACTGCATGGTTGAAGGTGCTACTTCCCCTGTTGGTTTCTGTTTGCTGTGCAGATAGTGAACAGGAGGAATGGCTCTGGATCAAGGTGACTAGCCTTGTTAGAAACTTTAGCTAGCTGACCTCAGGGAGGTTGTAAAAAAGCAAACCAATCTTTTTTTTTTTAGGCCTGGAGCTGATAGACATGAAGTGTGTGGAACCAGCTTGGTTTTGTAAGATACTCCTGATATAGACATCTGGGAGTTGGGAGCTTGAGGTCAGACCTCACAGTGCACTCCATGGAGTTTATCACATGGAAGGAATTTCTCTTAATTTTGAATGAAGAGAAAGGGGCCAGAACGCATTCATGTGAATTTGCTAGTTCAGCAAATTTACGTGAATTCGAATTGCGTTTGAACTGACATCCCATTGCCTGAAAATAGCTTGTCATTGCCCGAAATTGCGTGTGATCACCTCTCACTCAATAAAATGAAACCTCTGTGTGGTAGTCTATCACTTCCAATTTCCCTTGTCCGATAAACTCCCATTATTGGTGCTTCCTAAACACCACATGACATCTTACTAAGGGTTTATGTCCTTTTCAGGCTGCGGACAACATTCCTCTGAAATGTTCAACAATGAAACATTTTCAGAACCAGAAGCTGCTCATCAGGCAACACCTACTGAACATATGGGTGAGAACATAGAAAGATACCATATATACCTGACTATAAATCAACCTCATGTATAAGTCAAGGGTAGATTTTGGAGCCAAAATTATGGATTTTGGTATAATCTGTGGATACATCAAGGGTAAAACCTAGGGGCATGTAACAAACCATGTAAATAATAAAGCAAAGGAAAATTATGCAAAAGAACTTAGACAATTCCTTCCTTTGAAGAGTGTTTGGAAACTTCGGCTTGTCCAAAGAGCTGCAGCCAGGCTGTTAACTGGGGCTATAGAGATCACACAACGCCCCTGTTGAAACAACTCCATTAGTTGCCAGTTTGTTTTCGGGCACAATTCAAAGTGCTGGTTATAACCTATAAAGCCCTGTATGGCTCAGGACCACAATATCTGGCAGACCATATCTCCCTGTATGAACTGGCCTGAGCCCTTAGATCCTATGAAGAGACCCTTCTCTCCATGCCAACACTATCACAAGTACGGTTGGTGGGGATGCAAGAGAGGGCCTTCTCGGTGGCTGCCCCTAGACTTTGAAATTCACTTCCAGGGAGACCAGAATAGCCCCCTCATTGACCTTCTGCTGGCAGGTTAAAACGTTCTTATGCAGACAGTTTTTTTAAAAAACAGAATGTTCTTAAAGGACCAGCTAGGCCGTTGTATCATTTTAAGCGTTTTAAAATTTTTATCTTTGTAACTATATTTTTATTCTTTTAATAAGTAATCTGTTTTAATATTGTAACAATTTAATTCTGTTTTAATGTATCACTTTTCTATGTTTTAATTGTATTGGTGTGTGTTTTTTTAATACTGTATTGTGAAGCCACTCTGAGTCCCAGTTCTGGGGAAAGAGTGGGAAATCTCTGGCTTTGCTTCGCGAACGAAGATTCAGGAAGGACTCATCCCGTGCTTTGTACAAGCACGTTGGTGACTAAAAAGGCCAATCCAGGACAAACAGGTCCGGTTGCAGAAAGCACAGCGGAAAGTCTCTTTGGGTGATGTTTCCGGGTTGTGGTTCTTTCTGCGTTGTCGTTTCTCTTTGAGACTCGTTTGCTGTGAGCTTTTGAAAAAGGCTGCAGCATCATGGATAGTGCGTCTCCATGCCTCCTGATGCGAGGCCAGGGTGGACCATTGTTGGTGATCAATTTGGCCAAGCCTGAGATGTTGTTGGGAAATAATACTAATACTACTACTACTACTAATAATAATAGTAATAAATACTTTATATATAACCTGCTTCTCTGTTAGAAAACAACCAAAATGGCTTACATATTAAAATTACCATACAAAATGCAATGCAATGCATTATTCCCCACTTTCCCCCATAAAAAAGAATTAAACATATCATAATGAAAACAATCAGTTAAGATCAACCATTTAAAATTAAATTATATTAAATTAAGCAAATAATAGTAATTCCAGCAGGCTTAACTGTTTTGCTAATCTAACGGCTGGAGGGATGAGGGAGTAGAGCGAGGTCAGTGCTTCCAAGACAGACTAAGCTCTTGTCTTTTACGAGGGAATGGTTCCTTTTTAAATAAGAGTTAAAGTACAGTATTTCCATTGACCTGTGAATTATTATTATTATTATTAACCTTTATTTATGAAGCGCTGTAAATTTACACAGAGCTGTACATGCAATCTTTTTAGTTAGACGGTTCCCTGCCCTCAGGCTTACAAGCTAAAAAGACATGACACAGAAGGAGAAGGGAGTGGTGATGGGAAAGGGTAAGAGGTCCAGCAGTTCCTCTCAACCTCCGAGGCCTGGACCAAGGCAGATGGACTGAAGGGAGGGCTTGAATAAGTTGACCCAGGGATTTTGGCTCAATTTTTTGACTAAAATTTCTAGACTGTACACCCTTACACATATACATGGGTATATAGAGTAAGTTCTGTACGTTTATCACTACTTTAGGGTCCCAGATGGGAACGTCACCTCATGTTGGGGTCATTCCCTGTTACCTTAGACAGACAACTGTGTAAGTCTGGGAGTTACATTGATTAACCCCTTCTCCTTGAGACCTTGTACCCTGCTGTGGCTGCAAAATAATAATAATAATAATAATAATAATAATAATAATAATAATAATAATACTCCACAAAACCATTTTTGTCTCACAAACACCCTTTAGGGGTTTGAAGGGCATTTTGCCATGCTTTTAGCCACCCAGGCCATTTTAGGGACAGAAAAGGCTTTCTTTAATAACAGGCAGCTAGCACACATCACTTCCTGTTTACTTCCTTTATTTAAAAAAAGGCCTAAAACATGGTGAAAATACCCTGTTAGATGGCACATTTTCTTTATTGCAGGAGAGGCCACAAAAAAACCTTTTGGCTGCTCCATTTTGCCTACCCTTTTCTAAACCAATGGCAATTTATTTCTCTTTCTCATGAACTGGTACTATTGATTCTTGCAGAACCCATCTTTGTCCATATTGGAGCCAAGGAAATCACTCTACCTTGCAAGCCTGCAAAATCTGATATTGTATTTGGTTTGAATCCCACCTACAACTGGACCATGGAAAATGGAGGTTAGGTATTGTTGCATGGGGATCTAGATTTTTCTGTAGAAGCCAGAAATGGCTCTCAGTTTGAAAGATGGAGTTCTTGAGGTAGAGTGTCTTAAACAAAGACAGCTATGTTGATATGTGGGGGGAAACCCCAATTCCACAACTGTGCAGTCTTTAGGTGGACCAAGTGCAGTACAAAAGTATGCAGTTTTCCAAATTCTCCAGAACTCTTAATCAGCATAGGTGATGAAGACTGAAGACTGAACACCTATGGAGAACTCAGAAGCTTATGCTCTTTTGTGGAGCGTTTTTTTTGGAGGGGGGTTGATATTACTTAGGTAATGGGGGAAAGATGGAAAGCATTTGGGAGGGGTTACCAGGTTTGCCAATATGTCATTAGAATGGCAAGCTATATTATCATAGGTAGAATTTTATTTTATTTATTTTTGCATCCCAAGCAGTCTTAAACATTAAGGTGCAAGAATTTGTTTTCCAAATATTTGGTAGCACAATGTTATACTTGTTGAGTGGAATCATTGTGGTGTGTACTGCACGGGGTGAGACCCCGGGGGGGGGTGTACACCTGGTGAGGCAGTACATTCTGTGGGGCTGGCACGGCAGCTGGCAAGTGAGAAAGGGCATAGTGTCTTGCTTGTCCAGCAGCTGTGCAAGGCCCAAAATGGCCATCTGGAGCTGTAGCTTTGTACCTCCTAGCAGCAGCTGCTGCTAGGAGGGGATGGTGCTTTTCATTTGGGATCCAGCGTGGCTTCCAGGAGCAGCCTTACTGGATCTCAAATGGCTGTTGGAGGCCCAGGGCCACCAGTACCAAACAGCAGCTGCTGCTTGAGTAAGGGGCAATGCCTTTTATTTGGGGTCTGGTGTGTCTGCTCCCAGGAGCAGTCATGCTGGATCCCAAATGGCTGCCAAAGCCTCCTGAGCAATGGTGACACCAAGCACAGGGACAAGGTTCATTGCAAATAATTTCTATAATAAGAAATATTCACAGAAATTTGGGGCTCATAAAAACATTTTGTTTGGGCATTTACACACAGCAGCAGAGTTGCAAGAGAAGGGTCTGGTTTCATGAACAGATATGAGGGTAGGGGACAGATGAATGCATTTGAAGTTGAAATTCAAGGGGGAGTTGGAAAAGTGTTAAAGAACAGAGGTTTGTCTTAATACCTTTCTGCACGAATACACATGCTTTGTCTGATTGGCTGACTGGCTGTAATGGAATGTTTTTCTTCTCAGACTATATGATTTGACTCTGTTTCCAGGAACCCATTTCCTTGTTGGTGGTGCTACCCTGACTTTACATACATTTCGTGCTGAGGACAGTGGACACTACATCTGCACTGTATCCTACATGGAAGAAGGCCAACTCCATACCAAGACTTTCCATCACATTGTGGCAGGTGGGTGTATTCCTGCTGGCCCCTAGTTATGTCTGTGTATATGTTTTGAGGGATGTTGCGCAAGGAGATCATTTACCTCCTTGTGAAACGTTTCTCACTTTGGGTACACAACAGCAGCTGAAGGGCTTGTGGGTGCAGCTCAATCTCACCTTCTACTAATTGACTGCAAGGCACTCAAGCATTCAGTGAAGCAATAACAATTTTACATTGCTGCTCTTTCTCCCTGGTTGCAAGAGTAGCTTGAGTGCACCCATGTGCATTTTCATAGCCAATCAGTGGCAAAGGAGTTGAGTTTTATCCACAAGCTTACAATACAGAACACAGTCTGCTCCCTAGGCAATGGTATTAATATGCTTGTGAAGACTTATAGTCTGTCACCATGCTTCTTGGATATTGTGTTTTCCCTCTGTGGGCAACTAGCCAGATAAGGGCATATACTATGTTCAATTCATGTGCCTGGAACTAAAGTAGTCTGCAGAAAGTTCATATGTAGAAAGGAATGTGAGAGAAGCTTTGGCCTGGAACTAGATCCTGTGACTAAACATATCTGGTTATCTTTTTATTCTCTTGAGAAACCATAATATTTTTCAGCACCTGAAGTGGGAGTTATGTGGACTGGAGTCCCCCATTTGCCTCCCCCAGTGCCTACTAGTCTGCTCCAATGTCTTCCTTTAAAAAAGGAAAAGAAAAAAAGAATAGCAATAGCAGTAGTAAGTACATTTCTATACTGCTTATCGGTGCACTTAATCACTCCCTAAGTGGTTTAATGGGTGTAAGTTGATTGCCCTGACAAGCTGGGTACTCATTTTAACTACCCATGGAAAGATGCAAGGCAATCCTGAGCCCTGCAGGATTGAATTCACAACCTTGTGGCTGTGAGAGGCTGCAATACTGTACCGGCATTTAACCACTGCATCACCAGGGCTCCTTATAGCAACTGCTTTAGCAGCAGCAGCAATAACAGCTCTAGCAAACCCTGCTCACCACTGAAAGAAGAGGAGTGGATGCACAGCTGCCATGTCTTTTTAAAATGCCTTGCTTGCTCCCAGGTACAGTAGTTTCCCTGGTCACCTCTCCCAAGTGTTGTTGCTGTTAGGACATTTGGGAACAAACAAAACATTTGAAAAAGAGCCAGTAACCTCCAGCCAACTCTTGTCTCTTCCCTTCCTGGCTTCCAGGGGAAGGAGATTTTAGGTCTTTGGAATTTCTGACTCCTTTCTTCACAGTAGATACGATGTGACTTCCATAGTGTTCCATATTTAAATATTTGAAGGCATGTCACCGGGGGTGAGCAAGCTTGTTTTCAGCTGCTCCAGAGAATAGGACACTGAACACTGATTCAAGCTAGAGGAAAAGAGATTCCACCTAAACAACAGGAAGAACTTCCTGACAGTAAAAGCTGTTTGACAGTGGAATAAACTGCCTCAAAGTAATACAGTCTCTTTAGAGGTTTTTAAACAGAGGCTGGAGGTGATGAGGAATTGTGTACTTCTGCATGGCAGGGTTGGACTAGATGACCCTTGTGGTCTCTTCTGGCATTATGATTTTATGGTCTTAATATTTCTAAGGCAAATTACTTTCTCTCTTTTCCTCAGGCTATCACATACGTGGAGAGCTTCAGGTGCTCCTGGTTTTTCAGAGCAGCTCCTGTGATGAGGAATTGACTCGTTCATTTTTGAAGACTCTGCATGAGCATCTGACTGAAGAGGTGTCTGACTTCCACTCTGATGTCCTAATTGGGGAAACCACTTGCTTCCCAACTGTGGATAAACCTATGGATGAATTCAACCTCCAGGTAGAGCTAACAGGTCAGAACCAAGAAATATATGACTTTGAAAATAATGGCACAGAGTGATTGGATTCATTGAAAATGTGGGGTGGAAATGAAACTTAGGCATGGTACAGATCGCTCCAAAGGGGCAGCCTGCACCCACCCCTTTTTGTGGTGGATTGGGGCCAGGGCAGCCTCATCGGCAGCCCTGAGGCCACAATCCGCCATTTTTCCAGGCCAAAGAGAAGCGGCAAAATGCCTGGAAAAGGGGTGCCCTTGCACCTTAGGTGCCAATGTCACCCCAGTGTTAAAGAAGAGAAAGGGGCAGCTGTAGCTTTCTCCTCTGCATCGTTGGCACGGCTGTTTGGTTGCCACGCCAACAATACGTAGGCCCGAAAGGAGCTCTGTTTTGGAGCTCCTTTCCATGCCTCCGCCAGGCCGCGGTAAGCAGCCAGGGGTGGCACGGACATGTTATACGCATGCCACGCCATTTGGACGCGGTGCATGCGTGACATCGTTACGCGTGCTGTGTGGTCAGCACCGCATAGCAATGGTGCTCCCCACAAGTACTAGGGTTAGGGACTGCGGTTGGTGCGTGATCCTTAACCTTAGTATCGCCAAGAGCATGCCACATTTAGGTGATCTGTATCGCCCCTTAAAGCAGTGAAAGGTTCTGCAGAAAGATGGGATTTACCAGCTACACTGCCTAGTGAAACCATCAGAGGTAACTGTTGTCTAAAATGTGTCTTTGGTCCAAAATACACTACAGAAATAATCCAGATGCCATTCCCACTGGGCAAAAAAAGCGGCTTATTTTGCTGCGATTCTGACTCAGATTGTGACTCAAATCTGACCCATCGTTCCCATTAAAAAAAGGGGTAAACAGACCCGGGTTTTTTTACCCCTGTTTTTGTTCCCATTGGTATTTTCCCTGTGGTAATTTGAAGCGGTTTATTTTGCTTCTCGTTCCCA
Organism: Sceloporus undulatus; assembly: GCF_019175285.1. Lineage (NCBI taxonomy): Eukaryota > Metazoa > Chordata > Lepidosauria > Squamata > Phrynosomatidae > Sceloporus > Sceloporus undulatus. Next base: position 71,052,104 of record NC_056525.1, on the reverse strand, counting down.
TTGCCCTTCCGGAACCTCTTTTTTTTAAAGTAGCTGTCAATCAAGCGCCTGAGCGCTTGACATCACAGCCAATCAGCTGCTTAGATGCTTTTCCCCTCCGGGAAAGGAAGAAGGAGCCTCTATTTGCCCCAAATCTATTCTCTGGAAGAGAGAAGTAGCCACTATTCCTCCTAAACTCCTCTGCATCCAAGGCTCTTCTGTGTCTTCCCATAGTTCCTCTGGAATAGAGAAAGAGCCACTATTCGTCCTAAACTCCTCTGCATCCAAGGCTCTTCGTTGCCTTCCCATAGTTCCTCTGGAAGAGAGAAAGAGCCACTATTCGTCCTAAACCCCTTTGTATCCAAGGCTATTCAGTGTCTTCCCATAGTTCCTCTGAAAGACAGAAAGAGCCTTTATTCTCCCCAAATCCCCTTGCCTCCCCTATTGCTCCCTGGGCTGTCTGGTGGGGGCGATCAAGCAGGCATGTACTGCAAAGCCCATTTGCTGCTCAGGCGCTCAGGCAGAGGTGAAAAAAGAAAAAATAATAGTTTAAAATGGTGTTCAACGGCTCTCCTCACACGTTGGTCTATGAATGTGGAGCAGGGAGGAGGTTGCAGGAAGAGTAATGTGTTTACTGCATTTGGAGCTCAATGTAGTGTGACCGCCTTACCCTGCTTCCCACTCCACTGGGGGAAAGGCTGTGCGAACGGAAGAAAATGGCGCTGGTGATGCAGAAAGAGAACAGAGGGTGACATCCCCAGGCCAGCCCCTTGAGCGCTGCTCCTCCCATCTCCAGGTTCCTGAATCAGACACCCTTTCGTTCCCATTCATTTGCCCCGAATCAGACTCAGAAGGCACAGGAAAACTCACTTTAAAACCACTGTTTTTAAAACCAATTTATCGACCTATAATTCGGGTTTTCCTAGATAAATCAAATCAGATTCAAATCTCAATGGGAACGATTTTGGAGCAATGCAGGTCAGATTCGTGCTCAAATGGAAATGATGCACTCATGATTCACATCCAGACCCGCATTATAGGCCAGTGGGAATGACCCTCCAGTTTTACACCACTTTAACTGCCCTGGCTCAGTACTAGGGAAACCTAGGAATTGTAGATTATTGTGGCAGCAGAGTTCTTTGACAGAAAAGGCTAAATGTCTCACAAAACTACAGTTCCCAAAATTCCCTAGCATTGAGCCAGGGCAGTTAAAGTGGTCTCAAACTGGATTATTTCTGCAGTGTGTTTGGGACCTTTGTTGAATGGTCCAGGATGGCAGATTTTGGATTCAAGGATATTCCCTGGAGTAGTGCGAAAGCCATTTGTTTCAGTAGCAAGGCCAGTGTTGGAAATGTATTATGAAAAGAACAGACGAAGTGTACTAAACTGAATTATCATGTTACTTGTTACATTGTAAATCTAGTGAATAACAAGCAGATGAACATATTTTGCTCTATTAATATTCTGGAGTGAAGTCTGGAGTTTGAATCTGTGTGCTCTGGTAAAAAAAATGGATTCCCTGGTTGGGACAACTTGAAGACAGTAATATATTTGTCTTTGTTTTTTAGTGTCTCCCTTCAAGGAGGGCTGGGATGCATCCTGCTACCCCAAGATTAATGAGTTGGCATTACAGTGTTATCGCTCAGCTATACATTCCAATCTTCAGAAGGTGTGTCAGCAGAGCTTATCTCTGTTCTATTAGAAAATAGCTTGACACAGTTTTGTATTTATGTATGTTTGCCCTAAATGTCTGTGGTGGAACTATTGTTCACAGGGCAAAACTATTTTATTTGTTGGATCAACCACACTGGAAACCACCAGGCTCTGCATGTGAATGTGTTGCATTTGCTGCCCATGCAATATTTGTGTTTTTCAGAGCAAGGAGAGCATATCTGCTCTCTTCTACTTTTCTCACATGTTTTGGTTCCAATCCGCAGCTCTTCTACAGTACAGAAACAAAACCCTTTGATACCACTTTAACTGTCATGGCTCCATTCTGTGAAAATCAGGGATTTTGTAGTTTGGTGAAGTATTCAGCCTGGTCTGGTGCCTCACCAAATTACAAATCCCAGGATTCTTAGCATAGATTCATGGCAGTTAAAGTGATGTCAATCTTGTATTTCTGTAGTGTGACTATGGCCCCAGTGTCTGCCAGTTTTTGTGTATGTTGTACCCACAAATTGGCACTTGGCAGCAGCTATCCTAAGATAGTGGGACCATTTGGGCAAGACCAAAAAGTTCCATGCTCATTTAACAGATTTATTGATAGAGGAAAGCATTTGTTTTGGAATTGCTAAACTTTATGCATTCGCTTTTATGCGATTCCCTTTTCTGCAACTTGACATTGTCTTAAAATCATTATTTTCCTGTGTATTCACTGTTTTCATTCTTTTTTAGACATATACATGCACTAGTGTGATAATGCAATGCACCTACTACCCTGTCTGGTTCCTGGATTTCTCATTCCCCCCCCTTTCCTTCACTGACTACCACAGGCAAAGGAAGCCATGACTGAATTCCTCGAAGAGAATAAACACTTCCCCCTGGAAGAGTCACAAGCTTCCCATGCCTCCTTTATCAACACCTTTTTCAACTTCCTGGAAGATGGAAAATGCCAGAGCGGTTATGGACAGACCCAGGAGCTAGAGGCACACTGTCCCGACTGCTGTAGTGAGTGGAGCAGGTGATCTATGAGATGCTGCCTCATCCCTCCTCAGACACTGCCTTTGGGTCCACAAACTGCAGTTTCTATTTACAAACTGCAGCTTGGAAAAAGCTTACCTTCTGGTTATTTATTTATTTAAAATAACCCTTGTGGTTATTTTATTTATTTAAATAATTTATTTGTTGCTTCAGCCTACCAAGAGATGCACAACCAATGAAAACCTTAAATATAAACAGATACATATATTATTTAAAAGCAAACTAAAACAATATATTTCAAAAATATGAGGAAAACACACAGAGTGAAAACTGCCAGAGCAGTCACCCTGGGTTTAAGGACCAGCAGCAATGTGAAATAAGTGTTGGCTGCCCACTGGAAACTCCAAAAGAAGATCCCAAGCTAAAGTGGCACAACAGAGAAAGTCCTTTCATGTGTATTCACCAACTTAGCCTCTGGAGTGGTGGGACACACAGCAGAGCCTCTCCTGAGGTTATCAGATTTCAGGCAGTCTCATTTGGGAGGAGGCAGTCTTTTAGATATCTTGGCCCCAAGCCATTTTACTTTTTCTATGTCAAACCAGTGTCCTCAGTTGAACTTGAAAGCAAATGGAAAGGCAGTGTAGTTTATGTAAAACTGGTGAGATGTATTCTGTAAAGTACATACTCAACAACACTTGTTCCATTTACATTATCTTTGTCCTAGAGCTTTTTCTGCTACTCTGCTAATATAGTCTGTGTTAATAGTCCTGTACCAGATTTTATGTGTTTGGGTCCAGTCCAGTAATTGAGCATATATAAACTAGTGCTGAAAAAAAAATATCTTGGGCGGGCCTATTCTGTAGGTGGCCAATTTGAATCCCTCCATCTGGGACTTGATTTTGGTATGAAACTGTCTTTCAAAAAAACCATGCTTTGCTATTTTCACTTTACCATCCTCTCTCTGCTTGTATCTGCTATTGTGCTTGACAGCATTGTGTCCTCCTGGGACATACAGCGAGGCCACAGTTGACGACTGTGTTCTTTGTCCAATTGGGACCTACAGTCTGCATTATGGAGAATCCTCCTGTTTTCTCTGCCAGCACAATGGGCTTACTACACATCCTGGTGCTAGCAGAGCTGAGGATTGCATGAGCCTGAGAGGTATGTATTAGGTTGGAACATTGTGACAAGGCACAGGATTTTATTTCCTTAGACTCCCCTCCAGAATTTTTCATAGGAATTCTTGAACTGCCAAATTTTGAAGGCTAAACTTGATGACCTATAAAATACTGAGATAATTTTGAGGTTCACAGTCAGCTGGGAGGACAAATTTAATCCCCCCCCCCCCCGGGTGTTGCTGCACTGGATGATTTCCACCCAGCACAAATACCAACTTCAGAGAAGGGATTTTTCTTTAGACCTTAATAGAGAAGTGTCCCCTCACCCTCATTTTTTCTCCAAACATAATTATCATCAGCTCTGTAAACTGGTTCTATTTACGTTTTAAGTACTTTTATGTTAAATGCTAACATGCATTTAAAGTTGTATTTGAGCAACTCATTATCTTTTTTCCATTTGTGGCATAGACATGAGGAAGAAATGAGAGCTAGCATTTCAGTGGTTTCTGAGAAAGATTATAGGGTATAATGGATTAATCAAAGGTAGCTATGAATTAATATCCCTAAATCCCAATCTTGTGATCAAAATCAGTAGGTGAATACTTGTGAGCATGTACAGAAGTGGGGTTTACTGCTAACAGTCGTTATGTATACTTACTGGATATATGAGCCTGTCTCCCATTTAACTATATATTACTTAAAAGACTAGGTACTCCTACTAGATGGGTGGTTTGGCTCTGGATGCTATGACTGATAATATGACTAGCCAATGCTCTTGATTGATTCATGTCTCTTTACACAGTTTCTCCATCTCGCCGGTTTCCTATACTGATAGTGGCCTTTGCCTTACCGCCACTTGTTTGTCTCTGCTTCATTGTGCTGTAAGTTCTGGGGTATTTTCCTTACCTATCTAACCTCACTCCTTTAAAATATGATAGGTGAAAGAGATTTATAGGTGGATTGCTGGGTAGTATTAATCCACTGAAGAGTCATGAGAGGTTCTGAAGAGGTAAAAATTGGATGAATTATAAAGCAAATATTGACAAAGGAGACAATATCTACTGCAGAGGTGTAGAATCTTTGGCCTTCTGGTGAAATTTGCCCCACCAGATTAGTCTATTTACTTCCAATACTACTTGAAAGGAATTTATGCAGAGGGCCTTCCCAGAGCCCAAGAAGGGCAATGTGGTGTTCTTACTCTCTGCATTCCTAAGCTGTATCCCTGCCCAATTTTTGTTTAGAACAGCTCAAGGAGCTATGTCAGCTATGGTCCACATATGCTTTATTGTTCTAAAAGGTTATCTATCACCTTCTACAGTTTTTGCTATTGCTTCCGCCGTCGCTGGCAGAAACAAGGTATTTCTACTACAAGTGATGAACAGATTGAGCAGGAGGAAGATGCTGCAGCCTCTGCTGAAGATATGGTCCTTCTAGACACCCAAGAACATGACAGTCCCATGGTGCCTTCCAGTCTGGAAGATCTTGACAATGAAGCAGCCATGTTCTCACCTCCTGTCAATGAAGCAGCGATGTTCCCACCTCCTGTCAATGAAGCAGTGACGTTCCCACCTCCTGTCAATGAAACAGCGACTTTCCCACCTCCTGTCAATGAAACAGCAACATTCCCACCTCCTGTCAATGAAACAGCCATATTTCCACCTCCTGCCAGTGAAGCAGCTGTGTCTTCTTCTACTACTACAGGCAGTGTTATTCTGGGTCCTCAGATACAAGAATCCCCTGAGCTGTCATCTTCTAGTCCAGAGCATCCTGCTGGCATTGAAGAAGTTGTGATTCCACCTCCTACCACTGTGGAGGAAAAGCCTGCTGAGGTTATGCTCTCACCCCCTCTTGGGCCAGAAGGGCCCCCTGTTATGGAAGACATTGTGTTCCCACCTTCTTCACCTGTCTCTGATGCAGAAAGTGCATGACTTCCAGTAAATTGTTGACTAGCTAGCAGGTCTGCTCCAGTGTTCTTGTAGGCTGCTTATTTACTTATTAGCTGGGGCAGTCTCTATTCCGGTGTTTAAACACTTAAGTCCTATACAGTCCTCTTCTGCAATATGTTCATGTACCAGGATAGGATATGTTAGTTCCCCGCAACTTCATTTTGTTAGAGAATCCACATAGACCTAGATATAAAGTTTAGGAAGCATTGTTAACCTGAATAGTTTGTAAATGATTTTTTTCAGATTCAGTCTCTTTGCCATGCCACAGTTTATACCCCTGCCTTTCTTCCACCATGGATCCAAATTTTAAACACAAGTTGGCTTAAAATATACAGTACTGTTGTGTGCCTTTAAGTTGTTTCTGGCTTAGGGTGACCCTAAGGTGAACTTACCATGGTTTTCTTGGCAAGATTTTTCAGAGGGGATTTTCCTTTGCCTTCCTCTAAGGCTGAGAGAATGTGATTTGGCCAAGGTCACCCAGTGGGTATCCATGGCCTACCAGGGATTTGAACCTTGGTCTTCCAGAGTCTAGTCCAACACTCCTTTTTTGAAAAGGTGTCATATTGAGGATGGAGCAAGCCTGTTTTTTTGCTGCTCCAGAGAATAGACATGGAACAGTGCAAGCTACAGGAAAAGATGCAAGCTAAAAGAAAAGAGATTCCACCTAAACAGTAGGAGGAACTTCCTGACAGTAAGAGCTGTTTGACAGTGGAACCCACTCTCTTGGAGTGTGGTGCAGTCTCCTTCTTTGGAGGTTTTAAACAGAGACTGGTTGACCATCTGTTGGGTTTTTTTTGATTGTGAGTTCCTGCATGGCAGGGAGTTGGACTGGATAGGTCTTGTGGTCTCTTCCAACTCTGTGATTCAAACTACTACATCTTGCTGGCTCTGTAAAATATACTTTACAAAAGTAAAATAATTAAATAATAATACTATTAAAACAGATACCGTATTTTCTGGCGTATAAGACGACTGGGAGTATAAGACGACCCCCAACTTTAAAAATCAAAATATAGAGTTTAGCATATACTCACCGTATCAGGCTACCCCCTTCCTCAGAAGCCGGCAGCCGGCTGTGCACACGCGCGCTGGCTTCCAGGGGCCTCTGGAGGCCCCTTAGAAGCTGGTGTGCGCGCTCTCGGGGCTGCCGACTTCCCAGGCCTCCGGAAGCCTGAGAAGCCGGCAGCCCCGAGAGCGCGCGCCCCCCCGCCTCCCAGGCCTCCAGAGGCCCCTTAGAAGCTGGCGCAAGGCTGCCAGCTTCCCAGGCCTCTGGAGGCCTGAGAAGCTGGCGGCTGAGCGCGCCCAACCTTTGACCCAATTTTAGAGGGTCAAAATGTTATCTTATACACTGGAAAATACGGTAGTTAAAACAGTTTAAAAAACGCTTAAAACACAATTTAAAAAAACACTATTGCACCATATAATTTAAAAATCAGTTGTAGAGCTGCCTAAATCAGAAGGTTTTAACTGTCCAAAAATGATTAACTGCTAAAAACATTCCTGGCCACTGCCAAAACCTGGGCATTGAGGCTCACATCTAAGTCCAGGAGTACACTCAAACTGAACATAAGATTTCAGCAGAAGTGTAACCCCATCCAGCACAGGATCAATCCCTATTCCCTGATATGCTTTTGAGCTGATTAGGAGCACCTCTGTCTTGTCTGGATTACATTTCAGTTTGTTCACCCTCATCCTGGCCATTACTCACTATAGACACTGGTTTAGTACAGATACAGCTTCCTTGGAGTTAGGTGGGAAAGAGAGAGAAAGTTGGTGGAGACAACAATCCTCCAAATTCCAAATGCCCACTCCCAGCAGTTTTGTGTAGATTTTAAACAACATGGGGGGCAGCATCGATCCCTGAGGAAACCCACTTGCCTTGCTACAGTAAGGAACACATCACTCAACTTGTCCCTCTTTAGCCTCTTTTAAGAGCCAGGAAGGGCACATATCCAGTATGAATGTGGTGGCATTTGGACAAGGATCCTGTCCAATTCTCAGGTTGCACAGACTGAAACATGTCCAATAACAGGACAAGCAAGAGCTAAGCCTAGAGGGAAACATCCAGACAAAGCTTCCAGCCTTCTGGTTGAAAAACAAAAAGAGCTACACCCATGACCTCGATGGTTCCAATCACATGAGGAGCCTCCACAGATAGTGGAGACTGCCTACTTCAGACCAATTGCTGTCACATAAAGAAGGTGATGGGAAATTGAATAGACATAATGTCTCTCCCATATTTCCTAAGATTTGCCCACAGTATCACCAGAGAAGCAGCAGTGTTTCCTTGTTCTGTCTGTTTCTGACTATCGCCCAACTTGTGAGAAGCCAAGCAGCCATTTTTACACCATATTGTGAGGGGTGCAATCTATGGCTTCTAATTGTCCTCTAAAGATGGTTTCCAGCTGATTTTTCTTTATGTCTATTCTCTTATGTCTTCCTTCTGGAAACCATTTACTGTGGTTTTGGAATGATTAGAGCAGCAGGTGAAAAATGAAGCCAAAACCACAGTAAACACTGGCAAACATTTTCTTGGAAGAACCCATTCCCTTTCATAAACACAATAGAGAAACCCCAGAAGGAAGACATAAGAGTACTCTAATTCTTACAGGGTAGCCAAGAAGGACATGCCCATTAGTCAAGAATACTGTAATCAAAGGTCATAGAACTGGAATGTAAAAACATTCTAGTCAAAATTCTTCCTCCTTGACTTTAAAACACTTTCCACAAAACACAAGGAGCCCTTATCTGAAAGGCAGATGTTCCCTGTTTTATGACCTTATCACATGAGAGAGAAGCGCCCAAATCCTGTGGATAAACGGAGTTTAAATCCAGGTTTCAGACGATTGGTTTCAGACGAAAATCCTGAAAGTAAAAAGCAGAGCGATTTTACCCACTTTTTGCCCTGGTTAATGTTGTGTTAATGCTCAATTAGCCTGAAGTGTCTGAAAACAATCCCACTTTTGTGGGATATTCCTGGGATCTAAACCCATTTATCCATGGGATTTGGGTGTTTTGCCTCCTGTCTGATAAGGTCTTTAGTTTATTCTACAAGATCTGTAATCTTGCAGATCAAGGAAGTTTGAAATCTTGCATATATGCATTAATTGGACACCCATATCAAAAGTATGCTAAACATAGCAGAAAATGGAGGAGCCATACCTGAGGTGCTGATATTTGGGATCAACTAAATTGAATAAGTGGATAGTGAAAACTGAAATTTTTATTGTGAATACTACTTAACATCAGAGATGTGAACAATATCTAATTAATAAAAAGTGGCCCAACACAGCTCTATTGCCAAATTACAAATGGAGCCAAAAAAAATTCATGGTAAAGGCAGGCACCACTATATGGATCAGAATAAGAAGGAAAGTGAGGGTGGGATAGCAGAGGAATCCACTGGCACCTTTAAGATTAACTAACAGAAAGACACCTGTGTGAAATGCTAATATGGGACAGAGAGAAGGCAGTACTTTGCCTTAGTCTTCTACCAAAAGGAAAATGTTCAATCTGAATAATATAGATCAAGTTATGCGATAAGGAGACTGCAGCCCAGAACAGGTAAAAAGTTGGTACAGGAATACTTAGCTACTTTAAATGAATTGAGATTGACAGGGCCAGATGAACTATATCCAAGCGTACTAAAGGAACTTGCAGATGTAATCTCAAGGCCTTTCTCTATACTCTTGAGAATTCCTGAAGAGGAGCGGTCCTAACAGACTGGAGATGGATAGACATCCCTTTCTTCAAAAGGGGTGGGAAGGGAAGAGGACCTGAGCAACTACTAGCCAATAAGATGAATGTCAATATAAGGAAAATTCTAGAACAGATGACTATTCAGCCTGTGAACACTTAGTAATGCTGTGATTATTTATATATTTGTATATTTATTTATTAAACTTTAGGCATTAAAATATTTATATCCGTCAGCTGTATTAGAGGGGCATTTCCAGTGATCTGAGTACATGGATTTCATATGCCCTTGGGGCAGTGCTTCTCAATTATTTTCTGTCATGCCCCCCCCCCTAGGAAGAAGAAAACATTTCGCGCCCCCCCGCGCAACTGTAAATAGTATCATTTGTCTATAAAATTGTTATAAGTACACCTCTGCATAACAGTGCCTCGCGCCCCCCTTTACAGAGCCTCGCGCCCCCCCTGGGGGGCCCGCCCCACTATTTGAGAAAGGCTGCCTTGGGGGAAGGGATTAGAATATTTATCCCATGTAGTCTTGTACTGCACATTATATAAAGATGATAGATAAAGACTGGTTACACCTCTTTTAAGCAAATTCCCAGGAAGAGTTTTAGAATGATGTCTGATATATTTCCTAGAGGATACTAAAAAAAAGGGTACCAGAGTACTGTTTTTTTCTCTGTTGCCAAAACTTGAAGGGCCATGTTCCAGAAACATGAATAATTTAAGGATGCCCTTTCTGGTCCAAACATACGAAGTGCTAAATGGCAGTCATAGTTCTAGGAGTAGGAGGGATATTAAGTTTGCTTACTAGTAATATGGTTGCACAGTTTTGATATATATTTAGGTCAAATATTTTATATGTTTTAATCATATTTGTTTTGTAATTAATTTTAAACATATTTTACAAGGCTGTTTTAAAATGTATGTATTTGCACTTAATTATATCCCACTATTTTATTTTAATATGGTTTGTTCTCAGTTCTCAATATGGAGTACTCACAGTTTTGTTTATAAGTGTGTAAGATGTATATAATTGTTGGGATTTTTATTTATTTTTAAGTATCATCATCATCATAATCATCATCATCACCACCACCATGCCTTATGGTTTGTTGACTATAATAAAGGATTGGCTGACTGACTGATGTTTATATCCCACCTTCTATCTAAATGCCTCAAGGTGGCACACAGATTATTAAGAACTAGCATGGGTTTCTCAAAACCAAGTCATTCCAGAACATTTTTTTAAGTTACAAGCTTGGTAAATCAGGGGAATGGTGTGTATGCTTTGCAATTGGTTGACCAACTGAACTCAAAAGACTGCTCACCAATGGTTCCTCTGCATCCTGGAGTGAAATGCAAGTGGGCTGCTTTAGGGTTCTGTTCTGGATTCACTGTTATTCAAAATGGCTGTATAAATGACTTGACTGATAAAATAGAGAGCATATTTATCAAAGTACATCAAATTAGGAGGAATAGCTATTTCATTTTTCTTCTGGGCCATGGAAAACTACTGGGTGAGCTTGGGCAAGCCACACTCTCTCAACTTTAGAAGGAGGCAACAGCACACTTTTGAAGAAATCTTGCCAAGAAAACCACATGATAGGTTTGCCTTAGGGTCACCATAAATCAGAAATGACTTGAAGGCACATGACAGTGATCACCATTCCTAAAGATCTTGGCAGATTGTAAAGCTGGGCCAAAATTAACAAAATGTATTCCAACAGGTACAAATGTAAGGGGATCAGTGTGTTATGGTTTGGGTGTTAAGACTAGGACACTGGGAGACCATAGTTCTAATCTCAGCTCAGGCATGGAATCCCACTGTCTCAGACTCTTTCAAACTCAGAAGACAGCAGTGGCAAACCCTTTCTGCAGAAACTTGCCAAGAAAACCCTATGATAGGGTTGTCATAAGTCAGAAATGACTTGAAGGCACACACCACCACCAACAGATGTTAGGTACTACATGAAAAGCACACGTAGGAGTTTATCAGACGCAAGTTTTTGGCAATTTTTCCTGCCTATCGTGCAATGTTTGCACCACCAAAATTGCGCAATAACATGATAGCGCGATGTTCTTCCAGACGACATTCATTTCTATGGGAGCCCGTTGCGCAATGCTCCCGTAGTTTTAGCGTCATTCCTCCTCTTTTTGGGCACTACGGGAAAAAAGGGAAATCAGGCCTTTGTCTCCCGTTACCCTTGCGAATGCGTTGCGAAATGGTTTGGTGTGGTAGGCAGCAAAGCAAAGCACCGCAAATGTTACTGATTGCAAAGTTCCCATGATGCTGAGCTGCTTTTTCACCCCATTCCCTTCTGGTGGCCTTCCTTTTTCAGGACAACCCTGGGGGAGGGGGATGGGAGTGGGGGGTACGTACAACTAATGTATGCAAGGGATTCCCCCAAGGGTCATTTGGTGCAGCCCCTTCTTCAGTCCTGCAGGAACACGTAGGATCCTAGAAATTAAAGGGACCCCACAGGGCCTTCCACTCCTGCCCTCTACTCTGTCCTGAAGGAATACATAGGAGGCTAGACATTAAAGGGACCCCAAAGGGTCATCCATTCCAGCCCCATTCCTCTGCCCTGCAAGAACACCTAGGAGGCTAGAAATTGAAGGGACCCCAAAGGGTCATCCATTCCAGCCCCTTATTATGTCCTGAGGGAAAACGTTGGAGGCTAGAAATTAAAAGGACCCTAAAAGGTCATCCATTCCAGCCCCGTTCCTCTGCCCTGCATGAACACCTAGGAGGCTAGAAATTGAAGGAGCCCCAAAGAGCCTTCCACTCCTGCCTCGTACTGTCCTGAAGGAATACATAGAAGGCTAGAAACTGGAAGGGGCTTCTCCCCTCTCTCCCCCGGAAGCACAAAGGTCAGGATGCCACCAAAACCTCCAAGGAGCATGCGCAAATATGTTGATGCAAAATGTTCAAGACAAAAGGAAGGCGTGGTGTAGTAAAAGGTTCCACTATGCATGGTTTCGCATCACGCAAATCGCAACTATTGCGCAATTGTAGTGCTAACACAACGTTTCGGGAAATTGACAGAAAAGCAAGCAATGTGGTAGAACATCGTGTTAAACGGTCATTTTGCAACGTTTGTTTCACATCCTTAGTGGAATTGAGGGTCCAAAAACTCGCGTCTGATAAACTCCATAGTATTATGATGGGTAATACCTGGCTTGACAATAGTATATGTGAAAAAGATCAAGCGGGTTTAACAGACTGCATACTAAATATGAGTCATAAATGTAACACAATGGCAAAAAACAACAACAGTGAAATTCTAGGCTGCATCAATAGGAATTTAATGTCCAGGTTGAGGAAAGAAGTAGCACCATTTTTTACTCAGACCTCACCTGGAACACTGCAGTTCTGAGCATCACAGTTTGATCTGTCTAGAAGGTGTTGACTGAGGCAGTACAAAGTCTGGAAACCAACCCCTATCAGTAATGGCTGAGGGATATTTAGCTCAGAGAGGAGAAGACTAGAAACTGATATGGTAGCCATCTTTAAATATCTGAAAGGTGGTCAGGTAGAAGATACAGCAAACTTGTTTTCTGCTGCTTCAAAGACAAGGACCAGAATGGATTCAAATTACAAGGAAGGAGAGCCACCTAAACATTAAGGAGGACGTTTGATGCTAAGAGCTGTTCAACAGTGGAACAGATTGCCCTGGGAAATGTGGATTCTCCCTCATTTGAGATTTTTAAATCTCATTCCTCCCCATCTCTTAGAATGCTTTAACTGGATTTCTGCATGGCAGGGAGTTGGATGGTGTGGGCCTTGAAATTACTTCCAACTTTATAATTATTTGATTCTAGCGTGAATGTTTATGAATTTCAGCCCATATCCTCAAATATACTGATAGTCAGTGCATACGAAGAAGTGGATTGAAATTCACAAAAGCTTATGCTCAAATAAATTAGCCTTAAAGGTGCCACCAGATCCCTACATTCCCATTTTTATACTGAAATCTATTAACAGAATTCTGAACCAGAGTTTCTTTTAGGGAGTTAAAAACCCCAATCTCTGTTATAGGTATCAAGCCGACATGTGTCACTTCTTTCTTTAATGCTGCTAAAAATAATGTTCTAGCTGATAGTCATGAAAGATGGTGAGATTCATAAAGTGATAGCCTAAATTCTTGGAGGGAGAACTTCCAGACCCTAAGGTGAGACATGAAGGAATAACCTCCTCAAGGAAGCCATTTTTAAAAATCATCCATGCCTGAGCTTTGCACCTGAGTGCATGTTGAATATAGCCCTATTCAGACTTACTAAGTTGTGGAAGGAGCCTAATTTTGGCTGGTAAGGAGGCATGGTGTGGCTCTTCCCACATGCCCCCAAGTCCTATATTAAAATGGTCCTTTAGTGATATAAAAAGCAGCCTTCACAGTACCAGCCAAATGAATGTGCATTGTACCTGAATGAGTTCATACAGGTAACACAACAGTGACATCTTGTGGCTATACTAATCCAAAATAACAATGTTTTGAAATAGTATACATAGGCCTTGTACAGACTGGCCTGAAAGGCCGGCCTGGGGGCAGCTTCAGGGCGCAGCGTCCTGACAACATATGCCCGACTCTGTTCCCCCAGGGCACCCTGATGGTTCCAGATGGTGCATAGTATCATGACACACCTCTGGCATTGTGTCCAGATGACGCAGCACCAAAGGAGCACCATATAGCCGCACCACCACAGCTATGGTGCTCTTTCAAGGGTGCAAAAAGGAGTGACTTTTTGTACCTCTTTTTTGTGTGCCTGGAAGACCGGATCAGGGCAGTGGCATGAGGTTGCTGCAGCCTTGATCTAGCTGAAGATCAATCCCTCAGTTGTACAGCCCCTCAGTTATTATAGTTTCTCTTCCAAAATAGCTCAGGGGAATAATTTGGGCTTTAATGATGGAAAGACAGTCTCTGAAACCCTACTTGTATGAAAATCTAACATAGCAACAGAAAATATGTTGTTAGTCCTGGAAGCCACCACCAGTGGGCAAGTGTGATTGTTTACCAGTGGCACCGATAAAAGGCACTGACTTAATGCACAGCAGTGATAAAATTACACTGTGATGCCAGATTTTTTTTAAAAAAAATTATCAAGCAGTCACACCACTTTTAGCAAAATGGTCCACGGTCCACAGACAGAAGCTCATCAGTTTCCTGTAAGTCATAGGAGGCAATATTATGTGAAGATAGACTCCCATCTCCTAATGGTGAACTAGAAGAACCCAATCCCTTTGTCCTACAGAGCAATATTCTATTTTTCATTATTAATATTATAACATGATTAAAATAATATTTCAAAATATTTTATACACAGTATTCCATATACAATATGTTATAAATCACAATGATCTATTCTTAATTAACTTAATTTTTATTCATATTAAACCCTTTAATATTAACTAAACCAATAATAAAAAACACATAAAATTATTATTGATATCTTCATTCTTATTTCTCTTTTTTTCAACATATACTATTCATAATTTCATTAAAATGCAATACTATTAATTTATCTCTAATTAACTTTATCTTTATAATCAAGTGTTCCCCGTCACCAGAACCTAATATCTTCATGTTGTTCTACCCTCCAAAATTGTAATTCTTCCTGTGGAGGCAAACCACCTTCCTCTTTTACTAAATAATAATAAGTAATAAATAGTTTATTTATATTTCACATCTCTCCCAGTTTGATTGAGGTGGGATTACATCCTAAAATACTTCAAAAATAGTCAATAAAAAAACAACAGCAATAATAATTTTAGTTAAAAAACCATCTCTATCATTAATAACAGCAGTAAAGTCTTTTGTACAAATATTTTCAATATTGCTTCAAAATCATTCCTTTTCATTATTCTTTTTTAACCTTAATTTCACATGTTAACATATCATTAATTGCCATTTGCCATACTTCTTTGTACCATTCTTATATTTGTAGATCTCCCCGAACTTTCCTTTTGTTGTTGTTGCTATAATTAGTGTTGCTGCAGTCTGTAAATTTGTAATGAAGTCCTTCATAGCCTGGGTGCAGTTGATCTTACCATATATAGACAATAATGCTATCTTTGGGCATATTTCTAACTCAGTTTCTGTTATCTCTTTTATCTTTTTAAATATTAATTGCCAAAATTTCTTTACAGATCTACAACCCCACTACACACAAATATAAGTACAAATTCTTGACAATCCCTCCAACATATCCTTGAAAAATTCTAAATATCCCATTCATAGCTAGAAGAGAGGTGCATGATCAGTCTTTGTAGCTATCTGAATCATCCAGTCATTTTTGTGAGTGGACAGGCATGTGATTCTGAACATAACAAGCTGCAAATCAGTGTTATATTTATTGTACCCACTGGGTCTGAGATTTTGGGTACTACCACTATTTGACAGCTTTTTTCAAATGATTCATTGTGCACAGAAACTAACTCTAGTCTAATCCACATCTGTTCTTGACAGTAAGTACTGTAAAAGACAATGCATGAGCTGACCAATGCACAGGGGGTATGGCTCTTCCCACATGCACAAGGGGCTGTGAAGATAAAATGGGACCACATACACCTTCAGTTCCTTGTAATAAAGGTAGCCTATAAATGCATTTAATAAACAGCACTGGACTCACTGCTCATGTATCCTTTCCTAGATCATTTTCTGGGAGACTGAACCAAGATTAATCCCTCTGTGATGTGCTGCCCTACTGAGCTAAAACATGATATAGGGCTCCTATGGATAACAATGATTTGCAGCTTGTTATGTTCAGAATCACACGTCTGTCCACTCACAAAAATGACTGGATGATTCAGAATGCCTTTCTTTTTCAAACTAATATAACTGAAGTTTATGACACAGGGTGGATCTCGTGCAGAAACTGAATTTAAACTGGAAAAAAGCAGGTAGATTTTCAGATGACATAAGGGTTAATGAGCATTAATGTGACATTAACCTGAATGGAAAGTAGACAAAACCTGCTCCTTTTTCCTTTTGGAAAATCCCAAAAGTAAAAAGGAGCAGGGTTTGTCAACATTCTATTGGGATTAATGTCACCTTATTGCTTATTAACCCCCATGTGTCTGAAAACCAACCTGCTTTTGTGGGTTTCCTCCGGATTTTAAAATCCCGTTTCTGCACGGGATCCATCCCATGTGATAAACTCCTTAATTTCCTTTCTATCTACCATACAGTAGAGCCAAAGTTTTTCACTGCACCATTTCCATGTGTATATGTAAGAAAGAATAATCTTTCTGTGTATATGTAAGAAAGAGTAAGAGAGTAAAAATGTTCATCTAGTAGAGCCAATGTGGTGGTGTCATTTGAACATTGGACTACAACTCTGGAGACCAGGCTTTGAATCTCAGCCATGGAAACCAGCTGGCTGATCTTGGGCAAGTCACACACTCTCAGCCTCAGAGGAGGGTAAAAGCAAACTCCTTCTGAGCAACTATTGCCAAGAAAACTCCATGATAGGTTGCCTTAGGATCAACATAAGTTGGAAATAACTTGACAGCATCTGCTTTTTAACAGAACCGCCCTCTGCAAGAGTAGTCTATTCATGTAGACTACTAAACAACTCCTGCTTCTAACAATTCCTCTCCTGTTCCATTACTCTTCCTAGATAGGCAGTGATAAAACAGCAGTTGCTCTATACTTCCCTCTCATGAAGAGCATTCATAATCCCCCACCCTTTTTCTGTGAGTCAGAAGAAAAGCCAGCTGTGCATTCACATCACAAATCAGCTGTATACGGATGTATGCATATGAGAGGAAAGTGTGTGTGTGTGTGTGTGTGGAAAGAGAGAGAGAGAGAGATCATCTAGTGCCTTTACAATAATGCTCTTAATGACAGGGCACTGGCAGAGGGGAAGTGTTGGCTTACAGTTTTTAGTATCACTCTAAAACTACTGAATCACAAGTACAAGACATTGAGATATATAATATTTACAATTTCAGCAGGTGTGTGATGTGTGTGATCTGTGATATCTGTGTTGGGCTTGCCATGAACAGTATCACATCTTTCAAAGGGGGGGGGGGTATAGCTGTTTTTTTAAAATATGAGTACTATTGGAATATGAGAGGCTCCCTTGAGTAATGCTCAGAAAACTGAAGCTGTCCAGGACTGGAGAGAGATGGAGAGTATGCTGTTAGCTAGTAGCTTTGAAGAGAGAATAAAAATATGTGACCACAGACACACTAGCAGTATGAAGAAAGGCAACCATCTATTCTGTCTTCTTTAGTTGCTGCATGCAGAGTCCTGCTCCCCTCCACTCACTTCCAAGGGTGAGGGGACACAGTTCGTGCTATTGATGTTCTACACATATGCACCAGAGCTTGGAAAAGATACTTGTTCTACTATATCTCCCAGAATCTCCTATCCAGCTGCTGGCTAGATTGACTGAAATCTCAGCAGGGATGGTATTTTGCTGCTTCTCCAGGAGTAGGAACTTTCTGTCCCCATGTGTCCGTCTCCCGCACAGGCTCTGCTGTTTCCCCAGAGTTGAATGAGCTCCTGAGCTACCATGATAAATACAGCACCCATCTGCCAGCTCTTGATAAAGAGCTCACAGAATGTCTTGCTAATGGGAAAGAGGATAAATGGGCCTGAATTGAAGTTCCATTTCAGACAAAATGCCTGATATTAATCTTGTCAACAAGGGATAAGAAGGGAGGTCGGTTTGCTGAGTGCATTGCTGGCAGAACATCAGGCAGAAACTGTGTTTTGCACCACTGTGTTGTTCTGCCCCAGACATGGGTCTAAATATTCATCTTGATTCCCAATTTGCATTAATAAGATGAATTGATCCACGAGATGAGCTAGGAAATGTTGCTTGTTGGAAATATAAGCCCCAGAATCCAAGATGCTGCCATGCGGACTGGTAGATTCTGGGTATTGTGGTCTAAAGTGTAACAGTTCCCAATTTGAGCTGCAGTTATATCCTGGATTTGAAACTGCCTCCTTCCATTTAGCTGCTCCATGTGAAATCTGTGTTATCCCACCAGACTAGGGCATATGTGAAAAGGACTTTAGGCTGGCAGCTGAGGAAGAAACAAAGCTTTGTGCAATGTAGAGGTATAGTAACATAACTTTTTGGGGGGAGATGGCAGAGGCAAAAATACTGTGTGTGTGTGTGTGTGTGTTAGGTGAAGGGCTTGGACATTGGTCAAGAGGTTTCTCAGGGGAAAAATGTTTCCAATAATAATGAAAAAAATAATTCCCAGGATGAGAAAGTATGTTGTGAAACTTCCAAGAAGAAGGAGGAGGAGGAGAAAATAGACAAATCTATATTCTTTGCATGCAAAACAGCTATATAAGCTCAATAACAATGACTGGGAAATAAATGTATATTGTGCAATTCATCTTACTATAAAGTTTTGAACTGTTAATAAAGTCTAATGAGCCAAGAAACTTCTCACTTGGAATGCCTTCAAATATGTAACTTTAAAAGTCAATATTATTAAGTGTACTGTATCATAGGTGAGCATGAGATTTTATGCTCAGCCACAGATGCACCAAAGGTAAGTCCTACAGCATAGTGCACATGCAGAAAAAGGCTTCCTTGAACATGTAACATTTTTGTAATATGGTGCTTAGGACCTTGCAGATTCCTCCAACTACTACAATAATTTAAATTTTCAGCTGAAAAAAAATACTGCATATAGCTTCAGAGAGCTCTATAATGCTGTTTTGGTGGGTCCTCCACCTTTAAACAGCAAGATCCTTCCCCTCAAAGGCAACTGACATCACTTTTGCTCATCCCAAATGGAAGCCATAATGGTGCACTGTGGCCCTACAAAATCTCTGAAAAGCTAAAGATTGCCTCAGTCTGTTCTCTGGGCTCCAGAGCATGCCCATCCTGCTTTACAAGAGCTGTTCAGATGCTCCAAAATAAGTTTAATGCTATGGATAGATCTTTTAGAATTTATAAAACCGGAAACACATTCACAACACCCCTAACACAGTAGCTTTCATCTGCTCCTGTCCCCAGTGCAATCAGTGCATTGGCTCCCTCAGTATCTGGGTGGCATAGCAGCATCCCTGCTGCAACATTCTATGATTAGTGCCTCTGGATTAGTGCCACTAGAGCTCTGTGGTTGCTAATTTGCTCAGAGCTCGGAAGTAACATCCTACAAATAGTATAGTGATGCTGCCTGTAAGCATGTTACTTTTTGGTGATGATCATAATGATGTCCCATTTGCAAAATAACTTAATGAGTTGCCATGTCATTATTTTTTCTTGTTACATTCAGCACTTTAGCAATGGTACTTTACATTTCTATACCACTTCATAGTGAACTAAGCACTCTCTAAGCCAGGGGTAGGCAACCTTTTTGAGCTGGCGGCCAGGTTGCTGTCCCTCAGACAACTGGGGGGCCGAAGCTGGGGGGAGCTTCCACCCTCCGGGGGCAGAGCCGCATGCCGGGGGCGGAGCTTCCACCCTCCAGGGGGGCGGGGCTTTCTTTGCTCCCTTTCCCGACCTCCAGCTGTCTAAGAGACAGCTAGAGGGGGGGGGGATTGGGAGAGGGGGTGACAGGCGCGCGCCTGCTCCTCCTGCCCTTCCTTGGCCCCCAGCTGCCTCTCAGAGACAGCTGGGGACCAGTAAGGGCCCGTGAGGGGCAGGAGCAACAGGTGCGCGACCCCTGCTTCTTTCCTCGGGGCTTTGCCAGGCCTGAGGTGTCCTCCGAAGGACACCTCAGGGCTGTCGAAGCCTCACGGGGAGGAGGAGGTGTGTGCCCGCCCTCTCCTCCTCGGTCCCTTCCTTCAGCCGAACGGGCTCCAAGGGGCCCTTTCGGCTGAAGGGGAGGGAGGCCGAAGGGAAGGGCTTGGGCACCCATCCCAGGCCCTTCCCTTTGGCTCTTCCCTTCGGCCGAAAGGGCTCGAGGCCAAAGGGAAGGGCTTGGACACCTGTCCCAGGCCCTTCCTTTTGGCTCTTCCCTTCGGCCGAAGGGAAGGGTGGCTGCTGGAGCCCTGTTAGAGGGCCCCGGTGACCGCAACGGGCCTCCTAGAGGCCCACTGTGGCCGCCGGAATCCTGTTGGAGGGCTCTGGCGATCACACCGGGCCTCCTAGAGGCCCGCTGCGGCCACCGGAGCCCTGTTGGGGGGAACCCTGTTGGAGGAGGACCCCCGCCCCTTCCTTCCCTCCCCGCGGCTGTCTGGCAGCCGCGGGAAGGGAGAGAAGGAAGAGGAGGACCCCCACCTCCTTCCTCCTCTCCCCGAGGCTGTCTGGCAGCCGCGGGAAGGGAAGGAAGGAGGAGGAGGAGGAGGACCCCCACCCCCTTCCTTCCTTCCCTTGGTCTCTTGTGCGAGAGGCCAAAGGCCCCCGCGCAAGAGGTCCTGCCGCCGATTGCCCCGCGCCGGCAGCAATCGGCAGCAGGACCAGGCTGGGGCCGGTCCCAAGGCCTCGCCAGGCCGGATCCGGCCCGCGGGCTGGGGGTTGCCGACCCCTGCTCTAAGCAGTTTACAATGTGTTGGCCAATTGTCCCCAACAAGCTAGGTACTCATTTTACTGATCTATGAAAGGATGGAAGGCTGAGTCAACCTGCAGCCCTGCAGGTTGAAATTCACAACATTGTGGCTGCAGTACTGGCATTTAACCATTGCACTACCAGGGCTCTTTTGGCAGGGACAAAATAATTTAGGAGGCATTTAGAGGGTTTTTTTTCTCTCTTACAATTTTAGATGAATCTCCACCCTTTAATAAAAAAGGAATGCTAAAATAATGAGTAACATAAGGAATTTTTCTGATGAATTTAACAGTAAAGTCCCTTGTGGGACTTTCCAAGTTACAAAATTACTTAGACTGGGTGACTTTTTAAGCTCTGTTTTTGCTCTATGGTGTCCCCCCTCAAAGTGGTGCATTTTCTTTTCTCATTCCTGGATAGTTAAGTGGGTGGTGGCCAATTTGATGCCTCTTATGCCAGCCGAGTGGTACTATATTTCTCCGCACAGAGTAACTGGGCTGTATTATTGTTCATTTAAAGTCCCACTGATTTCAGCAGGAACATTAAACATATGCTTCCATGGCGCTCACTGAAATTGGTGGGAATGAAAACATGTTTAGCAGCAGCTGAATCATCCACAATTAATTTAGAGGGGAAGAACAAGTAAGTCAATAAAACATGAGGCAAGGGGAAATATCAGCAGGACTGGAAACTCATAACCTCATTTTCTTTGCTAAAAGTGATGCCAGATTCAAAACCAAATACTATATGAAATGAAATCTAAGGAAAGAGGTGCATATGCCCATGAAAGTAATGTTATTTTTCACAATGCCTGAGGTAGTACAAGGACAGATTTTTTTTTTGTCATTGGGTTCTTTCACAATTCTTGGTTATAGTGTTATGATTCCACTTTAACTGTCATGATTGCCTTTTAAAGATTCCTTGATTTGTATTTCAGTGAGGCTCAAGAGTTCTCTGGCTGAGAATTATAAACACCCCGCCTTAATCCACAGAGCCCAGGATTCTATAGAATGTTGTTAATGGCAGATAAAGTGGCATTATAGTGTTAAAATCATGTAGTTTGCAAGGGCCCTTCACCAGAGATATGGAACTGGGACTAAGGAAGCTCAGCAAAAAGTGGAAGGTGTATTTGTACTCTCATTTTTAGAATCTCATAATTCTAAGCTTCACAGTCGTGCAGGGGGTACTATAGGCACAGTACTCATAGTAATCACAAGATCTTTGATTAAGATTTTCTGAATAGCAAGTTGTTCACCCCACAGGTTATGACAGATTCAAGGCAGGTTCCATACTACATGGTAGAAACATTTCCCCAGAGTTTTGATTATTACCCCAAATCTGCTCTGGGATGAGGCAGAAGACACTGAATTGGCTATAGGATAACCACATATTGCAACGAACTGAAGAACTATACAGTCAGCTGTCCATATCATGGATTTTTTATCTGCAGATTCAAGCATCCACAGTTTGAAAATATTTTAAAACTATTTAAATTCCAAATAGCAAACCTTGATTTTGTCATTTGATATGAGGGACACCATTTTACTATACCATTGCATTTAATGAGACTTAAGCCTCCATGGATTTTGGTATCCACAGGGGATCCTGAAACCAAACCCCAGTGGATACCAAGGACCCACTGTATCTCTTCCAAATATGGATAAGAGAGGACATTGATTTGCAAGAAGCAAAAAAAGAAAAATAGTCCATATACTTAGATACCAATACCAATAAAATATACATATATATGTCAGCTTAACAAGTTTTTATTTGTTGGGGAAAGGAGTGTTTTTCTGTTTTGATTTTCAGTATCCTTTAATCCTGGGAGGCTTGTATCTTGATAACCTTCTTTGCAAGGTAATCAGGGGAGGTCAGGAGGTCGCCCCAACCTGGGAAGGGGAAGTAATCTTTCAGCAATCCTCCTGGTCACAATAGACTCCAGCAGTTTGGCCTGAACCCTCCTTGCAGAGCGGGAATGGGAATGGGACTGTTCCCTCCTCCTCCTCCTCCTCCTCCGCTTCTCCCTTTTCAGTGCCCCCCCATCTGCCTTTCCTCCTGGGCTATTTACTTTGGGCCAGATGGTGAACATAGATTGCAGAGCACAGTGCCCCCGATGCCCAGCTCCCTCAGGCGTTCCAGAAGGATACCATGGTCAATGGTATCAAAAGCCGCTGAGATGTCCAAAAGCACCAACAAGGTCACACTTCCCCTGTCGATCCCCAGACGGAGATCATCGATTAAGGCGATCATGGCAGTCTCAACTCCATATCCCACTCTGAAGTCAGTTTGAAATGGGTGCAGATAATCAGTTTCATCCAAAACTGCATGGAGTTGGAAGGCGACTGCTCTCTTGATCACCTTACCTAAAAATAGCAATAATGAGACCGGTCTGTAGTTGTTCCTTACCAGGGGGTCCAGGGAGGGTTTTTTGAGCAATGGTTTGACTGTTGCTAGTTTTAAACTAGATGGAAATTTTCCCTCCCTGAAAGATGCACTGATTATGTGTTGTAATAAGATTACAGCATCACCACCCTGGGCGGTCAGCCAAGAAGGACAGGGATCGAGAGAGCACATCGTCTTCCTAACACTTCCAAGAAGCTTGTCCACTTCATCGGTATTAACAAACTCAAAATGATCCAGTTTAATGGAGTCCACGGATGCTCTGGACACCTCTGCTATTGTTCCTGTTGAAATGCCCGCATCGAGATCAGCCCTTATCTGAGAGATTTTATCTGCGAAGAAGTTGTTAAAATCATCACAGCAGGCCTTAGTTGGTTCTAAAATAGGGTTCAGGGTGGGAGGAAGCTGAGTCAACTCCCTGACTACCCTGAACAGCTCTGCTGGACGTGACTCTGTAGACGCAATATGCGCAACATAGAATGAATTCTTTGCTGCGCCTATTGCCACTCCATAGGACTTCAAAAGAGCCTGATGGAGTGTCTTGTCGGACAAGCTAAATATGATGATAGCCCTGTTTAAATATTTGAAAAGCTGTCATATTGAGGAGGGAGCAAGCTTGTTTTCTGCTGCTCCAGAGACTAGAACATGGAGCAATGGATGCAAGCTACAGGAAAAGAGATTCCAGTTCAACATTAGGAGGAACTTTCTGAGAGTAAGAGCTGTTTGACACTGGAATATACTGCCTTGTATTTCGGTGGATTCTCCTTCTTTGGAGGTCTTTAAACAGAGGCTGATGGCCATCTGTCAGGGATGCTTTGATTGTGAGTTCCTGCATGGAGGAATGGGGTTGGACTCGATGGCTCCTGGGGTCTCTTCCAACTCAATGATTCTGTGACTCTGTATTTGTTGCAAGTAAAAAAAAAATACAGTAAATATCACTGTAGTGGAAAAAATGAGATCAAGTTATCCATGCACTTGCTCAGTTTCCTAGTGAGGGCTTAACAATTGATGGGCAGCTTGCAGTTCTCTGATCTTTCTTCTTCCCAAAGTAGTGTTAGAATGAGAGTGAATCATAGAATCGTTGAGTTGGAAGATACCACAAGGGCCATCCAGTCCAACCTCCTGCCATGCAGGGAATCTCAATCAAAGCATCCCTGACAGATAGCCATCAAACCTCTGTTTAAAGACCTCCAAGGAAGGAGACTCCACAACACTCCGAGGGAGTGTGTTCCACTGTCAAACAGCCCTTACTGTCAGGAAATTCTTCCTAATGTTGAGGTGGAATTAGGAGGAACCTTCTGACAGTAAGAGCTGTTTGACAGTGGAACACTCTCCCTCGGAGAACTGTTGCCTTAAACTCCTTCAAATAGAAGACTGTCCTGTATAGTTTAGGACACAGGGACAGATTATTTGGAGGGTGCTAAGGGATGAAGCAGGGAGATTAACCCATTTTTATGCCATTTCTCTGGTCTAAATAACTTTCTGTAGCTGCTTCTTGCTTGGACCTGTAGTGTTGGAAAGAAATGCACCTGCTGAACCAATTGTACATTTTAAAAACTGACAGCTATCTGGGCTAAAGCAGTTGTGACAGTGCATTTAGGAAAGCATGTAGTGGAGAAACTTCCTCTTGAGAACCTTCTGAATGGGAGAACGGACACCAAGTAACAATTTCTTTTAAAATACCTTACCAGCATGTGCAGGAAAAAGCTTCATCTGCTCATTTTCTAGGTTGCCATGAATTTCTTACTGGCACAGGTGGCAACCATATTTTAGCGTTGATCAATAATGTGCAGGATCCCCTTATGAAACAGTAACAAGCCTCATGGCATATGTAGTACAGCAAGTTTTATCAAAATAATTTTCTTAAGGGGAAACTGTATAACAAGCGGTATAAGAAATGTAGAAATATCATTACTCTAGATATTATCTCGCCACCAGGTGGTGTTCTCATCTCAAGCTGTACAGAACCAATATTCTCTGCTTTAGCCATTTCATATGTTGCTGTGCTTTTCTAGCCCATGGGAGATTTATTTCATCACAAAAAGAGCCACAATAAGTTGGAAAAGCATTGAGTTATAATTTGGAAAACTTTGATGTAGATGGCAATGTAGTAGCTCTCCTTCCCCTGATATCTACAGATTCTGGCATGTTGCCTGTACCAGAGAATATGCCATCACAAAGAAGATGGGGATACAAAGGCACTGGTTTCTGGAAGTGGTGTCTCCCCCCCCCCCCCGCTTTCTTTTTGTGTGTGTGTGTGGGGGGGGGGGGGGGCTGCAGCTGCCAAAAGGCATGCTCAACCTTCTTCTTCATTACAGTGGTGGAGATCTCCATGTGAAGAGTCCTCCACCACTACATGCAGCAAAACTGGGAGAAGGGTACTCAGCCCTCTCCTCTACTGCAGTAAAGCTGGGAGGACCACAATGGGAAGAGGGCCCAACTGGAGTGTCACCCAGTACACCCACACACCCCATACCTCACTGGTGTTGCCACTGGTTTCTGGTACTGTCCTGGTATACTCCATGTCATGCCCAGCCTGGAGGATGACTCGGAGGACTCAGCCAGAACCTCTGGGACCTGAGCCTGCAATTGGGGAGCCTGAGGCTGGCCCTAGGTCTGCTGTAGCAGAGTCTGTGGCCTCTCCAGAAGTTCAGCAGCCAAGTCTGCCTGTGGCTGAGTCTGTGGATAGAGGAGGATCAGGGAAGTGTGCCTACCTCCAAGGAGCATCAAGCCAAAAGGGTGGGCCTTCTCATGTTGCAGAAGCTTTATCAGAAATGTGCTGGTAATCAGCTGCACCTGAATGCCTGCTGCCTGCCTATTTAGACAGCTGGAGAATGTGTGGCTAGTTGCCAGTGATTATCTGACCTTCTTGAGGAAAGACTCTGGCCCCTGAACCCTTGCTTCTTGGACTACTGACCAATCTTGATTATCTGGAATCCTTGACCTTGGACTGCCTTATCAACCTGCCAATCTGATACCTTGAATCCCTCTTCTGTTACTGCATTTAAACTCAAAGACTATATTGCTTGTACTGACTTTGTCAGACGGTGGTTTGTTTGTTTGGGAACTAGGCTGGTCTTATCAGCCATTTGGCCGCTTTCCTGGGCACTCCACTTCATTTAGAGGAGCATCTCATGTGTACCAAAGCATAATTCAGATATTAAGGAGTTAATATCACTATGAATGAGTAGCAAGAGCAAACAAAGTATATTAAAAACTCAGTAATAAGTAAAATTTCCATTATGAGAAACGCAACTATAACTGTGCAGAAAGAAAGAATAAGAAAGAAAGTAACTTGTTTACGCAATTTTGCAGCTGCTAACCAGCTGAAAGCAGCAGCTCCACATGCAGACTTTCTCTTCCATGTCATAGGGCTGTTTTCTTATGCTTCTAAGAGCATCCTGGATCCCACTCACATTACACCATTATAGCCCATGATTCCACTTTAGCTGCCATAGCTGCATCCTAATGCATCTTGGGGTTTGTAGTTTGATAAGGCATGAGAGATCTCTGGCTGAGAATTCTAAATGCCTTTTCCTAAACTGCAAGTGTTCAAGTATGTACAATATTTAACTATAATAACAGGAAGATCCTTTTCTGGTTTTCTTCAAGTGCTGTATGTCACATACTCATACATAGTACTTGGCTTTTTGGATTCTTTTAACTTCACAAACCCTTTCACTGTTGCTTCACCCCCGATCTGCTGTTTCAAGGCATTACAACAGCACCAAATTCTTGTCCATGCTTTAAAAACAAACAACAACAACAAAACAAAACCAGTTATTTGATTCACTTGTTTCTGAATACTGTAAATAATTTTGTTCTTCATTATTTTTCATCAAGTTATTTAATCTCTATATTATGGACATATGATATGAAATCCTTCTGAGTTAACATGCCACTAAAGCAACAAGCAAATTCTGACCTCATTTTGTTCACTACATACCACAAACTTCAAATGTTTTTAAGAATTCTACTGGTTCTTTCCATAATGACACTTAGGTTTACATGCTGTAGTCCTCTGCCTACTTACACAGGAGTAAATTCCATTGAAGTCAAAAAGATTTACTTCTGAGAATATATGAATAGATTACAATTTTATCTTTCAGACATAATGCTTACCTAAGAACTCTTCCTATAAACTGAATTGTATTGAATTTGTCTCATATATATGTGGATTCCCACAAGTGTTCTAAGGTAATGTGCTTTAGTTTGGCATCCATCATCACAGAAGCTAATATTCACCAAAATGGTTATTAGTTCCAAAGACAGTTTGAGGCGTGAAGGAAAGGTGATGCTAAAGATGCACAACTGAAATGCTAAGCTGAGAAAACATCTCTGGCGATAGAAAGACCTTAAACAGACAGTTCACATGTATAGATACAATGTAAGTATAGACACTACAAAGGCATAGCAGTCTAGTTTGGGATGTCCAGTTTGGTCAAGAACTCAGGATTCTCTTCTAGAAAGCTTTAGTGCTATACTTCAGAAGAGTTAAGCAGAGATCTCTAGTTGAGCACCTTAGTAAACCACAAAGTGCAGGATTCTGTCAGATGGAGCCATAGGCCTTTTCACACTACATAAATAGAATGCTGTGATTCCACTTTAATTGCCATGGCAATATCCTCAGGCATCCTGAGGTTTATAGTTTGGTGAGGTGCCAGAGCCCTCCGGCTGAGAATTCTAAATACCGCTCCATAAATTGCAAATGCCAGGATTTTATACAATGGAACGATGACAAAGGAAATGGAATCATAGTGCTATAATTATGTAGTGTGAAAGGGCCCCATGACAATTAAGATAGTCTCAGATTGTTATAATTATGCAGTATGGAGATAGTCTAGATGTCTGCCTGTTTGAAAGTGGCTTCTTTGTCTTATTACAGAACTGTTGAATGGACACCACTACAACAAATGAATGCAGGGATGTTTCTTCCCAAGGAAGTAACATGCCCCTTTAAATATGTTGGACTACTACAGGGCTGGGCAACTGCAAACAGGGCAGGGACCATTTTTCCTTCCTGTTTGGTGGGCCACAGTAGCTCACTTCAGCATGCTCAAAATGATGTGACTTCACATCCAGCTGCCATTTTGGCTGATTTTTGAAAACTATTTACAGTATTTTCTTTTTTTTGGGGTGTGTGTGTGTGTGTGTGTTCAGTTTTGGGAATGCTTGGAGGGGTTGGGAGAGCAAACAGTTGCGTTCATAGATGGTTTGGGGAGATATGCGATGATTTGGAGGCCAAAATCAGTTTTTTAAAAAACCAAATTTGGGAGGTGGTTCTGGAGGCTTTGAGAGCTCTGGCTCTTGTGGGCCAGACTTAGAGGTCCCAAGGGCCACATGCAGCCTTTGGGTTGCACTTTCCCCACCTTTCCACAGTAACAATCAGGGCCATGTGAGCTAGAGATTATAAGGATTTTACTCCAGAACATTAGGATGGTGTGATATTATAGAAAGCATTTGCAACATTTTCTTGACATAGTAATTTTCTATGGTTCTGAGAGGATTTATTTTTCATCATCTAACATGGCATATTTCAAAGGGTTTCATTAGCTGCTATGAATCAGCATCTTTCAGTTGATTTCAGTGAGGTGACACAAAAAATGTATCAACTTGGGATATGGCCCCCTTCGTTTTGAGGAACCTATCTACAAGTGACTCTTCTGACATTTCAGTGATTTACGGCAAGGCATATGGAAAACAGGACAAGAGCAGGTTTTTAGGTTGCCACATGACATCTTCCTGCCTTTTTAGAAATATGTGGAACAGCAATACTCCAAGGAGGCATTATCCTCAATTTAAAAACTGGGGAATTACCAATCTTTTTTTGTGATACTTTCATTTTGCAGATAGATTGTCACTGTGTTCTATACTCATTTATTCATAATTTCCATTGGTAGTCAAGCAAAAAGTCTGCATCTCTTCCCTCTAACAGTGAAACAGAAAACACCAGATGCTGGCGAAACGTCAGGAAGAAAATCTTCTAGGACATAGCCCGAAAAACTCACAAAAAAACAGAAAACATCAGACAGAATGAAAATAAGAACTGGTAATTGCTGTTAAAGCAACTGAATACTGGACAGGCATCATAGCAGTGATTACAGATTCTGACTGTCCATCTATGGACTTGATATATGTGTGTGTTCACTTAAGATAAAGAGGTAAATAGGTCAAGTAAAATTTGAGGGTTGGAAGAGGAGAAAATGCTAAAGCTTTGAAAAATTAAATTCTGTAACACAAACCTGTGTTGAGTTCAATGGGACTTGCTCTCCGCTGTTGCTATTCTTTCTTCCCACTGCTCTCTTCCTTACAGTGACAAGAAGAGCAGGTGCGCAGAGCACTTCTGTGCAGTACTTACAAGCACTAGCTATGGTGTCACTGCTGTTGTCTCTGAGAGGTCATCTGCTAGTGTCACTCCCCACTACTGCTGCTGCCCTGTATCTGCTTGGCTCACTAAGGGGCTTGACAGATGGGTGACTCAACGCCACCCCTTTGAGCCCTGGAAGCAGGCTGTGGCAACTTCACACTGCATCCTGCGCACGAAAAGCGACTTCTTTTTGTGCTGTAGAAGGGGTACCATAACCACTGGAGTGTTGCGTTATGACATCCCTTGTGTGCAATACTATTTGGGTGTTGCTCATGAGGGATGTCATTGTGGTGCATCTTGTGTAAACGGGCTCATGCCAAGATGGTGCCCTGGGGGAGGAAGAAGGGCTTTCAGCATGTGAATGCTCAGCCCTTCTTCGCCCCTACAATGTAGTCAGGCCGGCACAAAGTGCTGGTCTGTACTGCCTCATAGTCTGGATCCTCAGCAAAAGCCTGACATGGCAAGACGCTACCAGCCACACTGTTGCTGTCAGCATAGCCTCTTGCCTCACAGGAGCCTGCAATCCCACCACTGTGGAAAAGTAATGCCACAATGAACCAGGAAAATAGAGTATAATAATTTATTGAGTGAGTCAACAATTATAGAGTTCCAGGTGGGCTTGTCATAACAATACATGCTGTGTGTATTGGTTCTCTTGTATTATAATAAATAACTACCAGGTAATATACTGTAGCTTTTGTTGAATTATGCTATGACATCTGAAAAAAATGGAATTATATCCTGATCTGTGTTCAAAGCTGATATACCCACTTTGGGCTCTTGTAGACTTGCAAGCTGATGCCCAGTCAGGCAGATAATAGGAAGAAAGCACTTAGAACTGATGTACTGTTGCAACATTTTGGCTTTTGGCAGTGCTAAGGAGCCTTCTGGAAGCTGCATCCTTCTATCTTAATAATGTGTGACATTTTAAGGGCACTATCATGGGCAGGGACCTGATTGGAGCGGAGAAATTGAATTCTTCCCAGAGTCAAACCTCACGCAGACTGGGAGAATGCAGCAAGAAATGAATCTTTACTACAGCCACAGACTTTCCCACTATTAAACAAAACGTACACAATTCATGTTGTTGTTGTTGTTGCAACATATTCTTGATATACTGAGTCATTTAGTAATCTGAGTGTTGGATTAGGATACCAGGAGACTGTGGTTTGAATCACTGCTCAACCATGGAGACCCCCTTGGGTGGCAAGTCATACTGTCTCAGCCTAAAGGGGAAAATAATGGCAAGCAAAAATGTAGCCAAGAAAATCCTATGATAGGGTAGCTTTAAACTGGAATTGACTCACAGGCACACCATACACAACAGCAAATATCTGTTTAGCATATCTTACGTGCATCTATAGGTGAGAAGACTGAGCAAATAAAAAGTTAGCATCGAAAAAGTCCCTGCCCTAACTAATGTCTTACTTTATTCTTTTTTTAAAGGGTTTTGAATATTGCATGTAAGTCAGTGGAATACAAGTTTTAAGAGTGGAACTAATGTTTTTAATTGGCCAGGGATGAAGTCTGAATGGGCAATTTAAATAAATTGACCTTTGTGCAGCTTGGTTGAAGTCGGATGACAGTTACAGGGAATGTTGCTGAGAAATGCATGAGAGAAAAAGAAGTACCATCCCCTGGATGTCAGCAGGGTTTTTACACTTTCCTATGCTTGACTCTTTATATTTCTCTGAGAATGAAACTAGAAACCTAGACTGTGAATTCCCAGGAAAAACCAGCAGTATCCTAAATTATTTATTATAGAATGAAAGGAGCACAAGGAGTAGACCAGTTCCAAAGAGTGGGAGCAATCACCCAGAAACTCCTTTCCCATGTTCCCACCAGATGTGCTTATGAAGGTGAGATGATGAAGAGAAGAGCCTCCTGTGAATATATTAAAGCCTGAGTAGGCTCATAAAGCTCGATACAGACCTTCAGTTGCCTGGGCCCAAGTTTTATAGGGCTTTATAGGTCATAATCAGGACTTTGAGTTGTACCCATGAATAGAAGGATGGCCAGTGAAGGTTTTTTTTTTTAAATAAGGGAGTCTTATTCTTCCTGTAGCCTGTCCCATTCATTAATTTGGTGGTAGGTCCTTGGGCAACTGAAGGTTTTTTGAGCACCTTCCAAGGCAGCACCATGGAGAGGACATTATAGTGACCCTGGGTCCAAAAGTGTATGTCACTACAGCCAGATCACATATTTCTAGAATGGCACAGGCAGAGCACTAACTTTAATTGTGCATACACCTGGAAGAAAAGGAATATATCCATATGTGGTAGGAGTGTTGCAAATTACAAAGATTTTTGAAGGAAATAGAACAAGAAATTAATAAAATAATAGAAAAAATAAATTAAATAAATATGTATAACTAATAATGTTAGAAATATAGGATTACAGAAGGAAGAGAAATATTTAACTAAACAATTAATTATAGCAGCACATGCAGTGACTGCATATGGGTGGAAGAATAATGAAAGGTGGAACTGTAATAGGTAGAAACAATACATATCAGATTTAGAATTAGTGTCAGACTCAGATGACATTTACAGATATCTGCCTCAGGCCTCAGGAATTCCAAGTACTATGACTGATGATAAGAGGTTGCAGGAATTGTAACTCAAAACATTTGGAGGGCCAAAAAGGATTTATTTTGGTGAATTGAAAGAAGAGATTTGGCTTAATAATGGGAAAATAATGACTGAGTTTGTTAAGGAAGGGGTGTGAGTGTAAATGAAAAAGTTAAAATGATCTACAAAGGAAACTCTGTGTGTGTGTGTGTGTGTGTGTGTGATTATATATAGTTGAGCACAGTTTTGAGTTAGGCGGTGAATAATTTGTTGGTATGTAAGACAATATGTTATATTAATAAACTCATATAATTAAAGAAAATTGTGGGCACCCCCTCAGCTCCTGCCTAATCTGGATTGAGGGTTTAAATTCAGATGTACATCCAACCTGTGAACCTGCATCTGGAGGTGGAGTATAACCCCACCCAGCACAGATGGAATCCCTGTTCTCTGATATGACTTTTGATTTACCAGGAAACCCCAGACTTGTTGGATCAAACTTCAGTTTGTTTGCTGGCATGTACGGTATGTCTGATGACAGGTTCCAGTTTAGAACAGAAACAGGGGTTTTTTTTTTTTAGTTGGGCAGAGAATAAAAATAGAGCTGAGTGTCATCAGCATATTGGTGACACTTGACTCCAGACCAGCAATCCCAGTGGTTTCATATGTATGTTACATAGGATGGGGGACAAAAACAGAATTCTACAGGCCAGTGACCAAAGAGTCAAGCATAAATATTCTAGCATCACTTACTGGGCTCCCCCTCCAGTGTCTCTGTCACTGTAAAATAATGTCTCCAAATCTCACCTCAGCAAGGAAGCCCAGGAAGATGGTCAATGGTACAGAAAGTTGCTAAAATAAATCCAGCTGAACCAACACTGTCCAGTTCCTGGTGTAGGTCATCCACCAAATTGGCCAAAGCTGTCTGCACCCCACAGCTAGGTCTGAAGCCAGAATGAAATGGATGTAAATAATCTATCACATCCAGGAACCCCTGGAACTGGAAGGCCATCACACACTTTTATTTAATATGGTGGGAACCTGGAATGGCTTTTCCAGTAGAGGTCTTACAACAGTTTCATTCAGGTATGTTGGGTTAGGACCTTGCTTTGCTGTAGAGAGACACTGACTACACCCTTCATCAGCCAATCTTCCTCTGGTATGTTAGTGAGAAGATAGTCTTTAGAAAGGAATAACAAAGCAGTCCTCAGACATGTGCTTAAATAATAAAAATTGAGGGTGTTATTTTCCAGATAAACTGAAACATAAAATCATCTTGCAGTTTGCTAACAGAACTACCATAATTTCCAGAAGGGAACATTGATCAAATGCAAGGTGTTTTTCTCTGATAAGATTCATGAATACTCTTTTCACCCCATATCACCATGTGAAAAAAAGCAGACCTCTAGGATAACAATAAGAAAATGAATGGATTTCAAGTTAGGGACAGACATGGTCTAAAAAAACCTTAAACACCAAATTTGTTAAACATTGAAGGATGGAAAGCAGCAAAGACAACCTACTGTAATTCAATAATTAGCAAGATCTGGTGAAGACAAAATAGTCTGGATCCCAAATGACCTGCTATTCTGGCTTTAGTTCCCAGAGGAAATGGCTAAAGAAAACATGTCGATGATGATATTGTTCTAATTTATTGCATAACTTCTGGTCTGTCTTCCTGCCTCTTCCTTCCTTAATTAGTTAATGTATGCACTGTGCTTGGAAACTGTCAGTGGCTGGATAAGTACTAGAATTAAGGTCAATTCTTTGCTTAAGAGTCTAACTATGACAGTCTAAGCTATTGGTTCTTAACTCTTCAGTGGTTATGGACCCCTCTGACAGTTATTACTTTAATGGCTTAAACACCACGAAGTCACCAGACCTCGTCTGATCTTGAAAGCTAAGCATAGACAGGGCAGGTTAGTAATTGGATGGGAGACTGCTAAGAAATACTAGGTGCTGTAGGCCATATTTTAGAGGAAGGAAATGACAAACCTCCTCTGAGGATTTGTTGCCTAAGAAAACGCCACAAAATTTGTATGGTTGCTTTAAGTTGATGGGAAACTTGAAGGCAAACACACACGCTCTCTCTCTCTCTTTTGTTTGGAGTGAAAAAATACTTTAATAACATAATCTGAAATTTTAAAAGGATTTCCACCCATAAAGACAATTTGAAAGCAACAGAAAAAGAGACTGAAGCTGGGGGCAATCTTTTTGTGCCTGATTAATGGACCTCCTGAAGATCATAGGCTAAGAACCTCTGGCCTAAGCAGAATATGAATTCTGAATTCAACTGACATCAGTTAGTGCCAACCAATATTTAATCAATATTGTCAGCATGGCAAAGTGGTCGGCACTAATGTCAGTGCAGGCAAAGGGCTCTTCTGTGGTTGTATTCTCTCTGTGCCACATGCTTCCACATCTGTTTCATCTAATATGTTAGATAAACTGCATTTTTACAAGCAGAAGCTGATCTAAGTGGACTCCATGATGAACTACAATGATTCCATCATGACTGTGCTAAAAGCTTTTGCCTCCATTTCTTATGATCTGTTTGTACAGCAAGGCCATGTATTTTTTGTTGCCAGATTGCTTTTGAGACTGGAGACAGAAGTCTAGTCATAACACACAGCTTGTCACTCAGTGTGGAGGTAGATGGGTCTGGTTGCTTGAAGACTGAAGAGCAATGTAACCTTTGGGATGGATGCAGGGGAAAAAATATATAAAGGGAGACCAGGGCTGAATCTACACAGGGTAAATAATGCAACCTTACCTTGATTCTAGTTCTGTTAGAACACACAATGTTCCTCTTGCTTCAAAGTGAAAGCACTTCTTTTTGATGCCTGAGGGCTTTAAGATGATTTTTTAAAACCTCCAATCTAGTACATTGTTTTTGGAAAGAACATTTTTTTTAAAGTGTGTGGTTTGATCTCTGAATTGGGATCACAGTATAATCGGGGTGAGTGGAGGTGGGCCCAGGTTGGTGGGTGATCACCTAGGTCAGGTGGCCACCTTGATCACCTCATTCTTCCCATCATGGAAGGACAGTTCCCTTGTTTGTACTGGAGTCTAGAAAAGGTGGTGTCACTTCTTTTTGGGGACGGGGGGCAGATTTAATGTTTATATGTGAACCTTTGCATACACACTATTGCATGCATTTGTAGGTAGGCATTTCATTCCCCCTACTCTACTGGCTTCATTTTGTAGAAGCACAGATGGGCAATTAGGAAAGGAAAACAAAGACTGACTAAGCAGATATGCAACTATGCACATGTGTGGCAGGAATAAAAACAAATAAAAAAATATGCAGCTGTTGCAGTTGTATGACCGGATATAAAGTGATGTGGCAAACGTGCACACAGTAGAAAGACCCCTTTGCATCGATGTGGCTATGTAATGGGGTTCTGTATGGATGTGAGAAGGGATACTATTGCAGTGGAGCTGGGATATAGTCCTCATGCAGATGCAGTTTGAGTGAGATGCAGGAGGGTGCTATCTTGAAACCTGTTTGCTAGAGTCCTGGATGTTTTCTTGGTTTCCTTATCAGTGTGACAAGACAGGGACATGGTGTTAGGGATCAGGGTGTAGCTACTATTCCCGCACATAAGAATTCTGCCCCTCAATGAAATTTCCCTGAATTTCTCAAATTTCTATCATTGAATTGAGAATTACTTCAGCAACAACATCTAAAGTATCTGCTCCACCCCGGCTCTTCTCTTCTTGTAAAATTTTGTTGCAAGGAATGAAAAGGAACTAAACTCTTGTAACAAAAAAGTTTAAAAATCTAAAATAAATAAATAAATAGAAATAGCTGATATCCAGATTTCCTATGGACAAAAAATGTCAAATGATGAAAGAAATTCCCCACATTCCTGGTCTGCAATCTTATACGGTCAACCAGCAGTATTCCAAGATAACTCTGAATAGGAAAACTGTGACTCTAGCCCTGAGATGTTTCTGTTAAATATGATTGATTATGGAGACTAATCAGAAAGAGAATAGTACTCTGATTTGTTATATGATCACATCAGCAAGAGGACTATACGTAAAATACTGGAAGCAGAAAAAAAACACCTGTGAATGTTGAAGAGTGGGTAGAAAGACAAATGGATCTTGCTACATCAGATAAATTGACCATCCTGGTAAAAGAAAATTTGATTCAAGTTCATATGAGTATCTGGCAGCCCTTTATAGATTAGGTTAAAATAAAGATTGGGAGAGAGTGCAATTCCTGGTTTTGATGTTTAAATTCTTCTCAAAATATCTGGAAAATATGTAAATGTAAATGAAAGTTAATTAGATAGGGTCACCTTAGGGTTGCCATAAGTTGGAAACGACTTGATGGCACACAACAAGAAGAAGAATCAAAATATTATATTATGCTCTAAAGAGGTAAAAGACAGTTCAAGAGCACCTCTTATTCCCTTTTAGCCCTTTGGGTATAAACACAAGCAAGACAATCCTCCTAAGGCTCAGGCAAAACCAAACCACTGCAGCCTCTCCTACCTTGTGTGCTCTTCCTTGTGTTCTTTAAAATGGTCTGGAGATTTATTCAATAAAGATGTATGTATGTATGTTCTTCCTCATTAACAACTTTTGCCATCTTGACGACGTTCTGATGTTGCATGGCCGTGTTTTTAATCTGTGAAATAGTGGAGGGTATATATGGAGAAAGAGATGGATTTCATGCTTTGTTGGCAGCAAACTTTTCATCCCAAGTGCCACAGAGGAACAGAACTTCCAGGGCAGTGCATGGTGAGGAAAGGGAAAAGACAGTTACAAGAGTGATAGCCATGGGTCCTGAACAGCACCAATGGCAGGGGTTCTTATTGGAATCACACTGGGCTCTGATAGCTGCCTCAGAATGCCAGGGGGTGATGCCAGACCTGATCATTAGCTCTGCCCAGAGCTTGGGTACTTATTTTTCTAGACTGCAATTCCCAGACTCTTTCAGGTGCATTCTGGGAGCTTTGTTCCAAAAACAATACTTCCATTAGATGGAAATGGATAGAATCACCCATTGGTTGAAAGACAAATTCATGAAAAAAAAAACCTGAAGAAGAATGGACTCTCATTAAAAACTATTGGAAAACTAAATGTCCAAGCTTATAGCATTTTAAATAAAATAATTAATGTCCAAAACTGTACAAATGCATAGAAACATAGGACTATGTATTTTATCACATGGGGAAAATCAGGGGTTTAAACTGTGATAATCCTGGGGAAATCATGCAGTCGCAATCAACATTTTCACACGACGTTACAATTAAAGTGCCATTATCCCAGGAATAAACAGGCAATCGACAGCAACAAATCATTTATGGGGAAATCCTGTGAATGATTTATTGCTGTTTATTGCCTGTTTATTCCCAGAATAATGGCTCTTTAATCACGATGTGTGTGAAAATGTTAATCGCGATTGCACGATTTCCCCAGGATAATCCACTGTTTAAACCTCTGATTTCCCCCATGTGACAAAGTCCAATGTTAGATGAGAGAGAGGACAAACAAATAGTTGAAAGAACAGTGTAGAACAATGAACATAATTAATGAACATAAATATACAGACTGACAAAATTAAGTAGAAATTCAGTAAGGTTAGATGAGAAGTATATAGTTAAACCTAGACAAATTAGATGAAACTGAACAACAAAGATAGCTAAATGAAATGACCAAGGATAATTTCTTTCTACACTATGACATTTGTTGTTATTGACATATAGAATTTTTTAAAGTTGCATATATAGTAGCAGTTTTAAATGGAACATGTATAAGAAATTGGGAAAATGGGGAAATCACCAAAGAGGAATTCAAATAAATAGCTAACACATGTAAGGCTCCCAGGACCAGCCATATAACACCGGTTTTAAAAGATCTCCATTGGCTGCCCATTCGCTTCCGAGCTCAATATAAGGTGTTGGTTATTACCTATAAAGCCCTAAATGGCTTGGGCCCAGGATACCTAAAGGACCGCCTCTCCCCGTACATTCCGCCTTGCACCCTCAGAACATCTGGGCAGCAATTACTGAAGGTGCCTGGGGCCAGGTTGACCTCCACCACGCGGAGAACATTTTCCACGGCTGCCCCAGCCCTTTGGAATACGCTGCCCATTGAGCTCCGCTCATCTACCACCCTGGCCCAATTCAGGAAGGACTTAAAAACCTTCCTGTTTCAACAGGCATTCCCCGATTAAATATCCTGTGGGCCTCCCTCCTCTTCCGTGGCCAAGAGGTTGGGCTATGGGGCTTTTTCTCCTGTTATTTTCTTGATGTATTGATGTATTTGTATGGTTTTAATTTTTTGTATTGATAATATGGATTGTGTGTGTTTTTAATTGTTTTGTAAGCCGCCCTGATCGTTGGAAGGGCGGGGTATAAATAAAATTTTTATTTATTTATTATTATTATTTAAAGTCAGAAAAGCTGAAGTGCAGAATGAACTCAGGCTTGCTAGAGAGGTTAAGAACAAAAAGGGGCTTTGCTGGGGATGTCTGCAGCAAATGGAAGGAAAGGCAGAATTACTCAACACCTTCTTTGCCTCAGTCTTCTCAGAAAAGGCAAAGGGTGCTCAACTTGAGGATAAGGGAGCAGAGGGCAGAATGGGGGAATTTCAGCACAGAATAAGTAAAGAGATAGTACAGGAATACCTGGTTAATCTAAATGAATATAAATCTCCAGGACCAGATGAACTACATCCAATGGTATTAAAAGAACTGGCAAATGTAATATTGGAGCCATTGGCAATAATCTTTGAAAACTCCTGGAAAACAGGAGAAATCCCAGCAGACTGGAGGAGGGCAAACGTTGTCCCCATCTT
Organism: Sceloporus undulatus; assembly: GCF_019175285.1. Taxonomy (NCBI): domain Eukaryota; kingdom Metazoa; phylum Chordata; class Lepidosauria; order Squamata; family Phrynosomatidae; genus Sceloporus; species Sceloporus undulatus. The sequence goes on along the minus strand of NC_056525.1, from coordinate 71,013,108 downwards.
CAAAAAGGGAAAAAAAGAGTATCCCAACAATTGTTGTCCAGTTAGTCTGACATCTATACCAGGAAAGATTCTAGAGCAGATCATTAAACAGAGAGTCTGTGAACATTTAGAAGGCAATACCATAATCACAAAAAGTCAACATGGGTTTCAGAGAAACAAGTCATACTAGATAAATCTGATCTTTTTCTTTTCTTTTTTTTAAAATAAATCACCAGCTTGTTAGATGAAGGGAATGCTGTGGATATAGTACATCTTGATTTCAGTAAGGCCTTTGACAAAGTTCTGCATGTAATGGACTGCCCTAGGCCTGACTTAGAGGCACAGTCAGATTCAGATTCTGAAGATGTGGAGGAGTCTGAGGTAGGGGCAGATCTGGGATTGCCTGGATAGACAGTCGCAGAGAAGGCTCAGGAAGTTGCAGCTCAGGACAGGATCATAATTCAAAATGACCTCAGTAGAGTAAAAAGCTGGGTCAAAACTAACAAAATGAAATTCAACATGGAGCAATGTTAGGTACTGCACTTAGGGCAGAAAAATTAAATGCACAGATATAAGATGGGGGACACCTGGCTGAACGAGACTACGCATGAAAGGGATCTAGGAGTCCAAGTAGACCACAAGTTGAACGTGAATCAACAGTGCAATGCGGCAGCTAAGAAGGCCAGTGCAATTTTAGACTGAATCAATAGAGGTATAGTGTCTAGATCAAGGGAAGTAATAGTGTCACCCTGTTGTGCTTTGGTCAGACCCCACCTGGAATATTGTGTCCAGTTCTGGGCACCACAATTCAAAAAGGAAGTTGAGAAACTGGAGCATGTCCAAAGTAGGGTGACTAAAATGGTGAAAGGTCTGGAAACCATATCCTATGAGGAACAACTTAGGGAGCTGGGGATGTTTAGCCTGGAGAAGAGAAGGTTAAGAGGTGATATGATAGCCCTGTGTAAATATTTGAAGGGATGTCACATTGAGGAGGGAGCAAGCTTGTTTTCTGCTGCTCCAGAGAACAGGACATGGAACAATGGATGCAAACTGCAGGAAAAGAGATTCCACCTCAACATTAGGAGGAACTTCCAGACAGCAAGGGCTGTTTGACAGTTGAACACTCTCCCTCTTGGTGTAGTGGAGTCTCCTTCCTTAGAGAGCTTTAAACAGAGGCTGGATGGCCATCTGTCGGGGATGCTTTGCTTGAGATTTCCTGCATGGCAGGGGGTTGGACTGGATGGCCCTTGTGGTCTCTTCCATGATTCTATGAGTTTAATAAAAATATATATTTTAAAAAGTTTACAAACTTTGGTTCTAGTACAGTATCCTCCCTAGTAGAACCCACTTTCTTTGTGAATTGTGCTGTTTAAAACTGGCTTGTTAACTGGTTAAAACAAACTTACTGTCTTGTTACAAATGATAATGTTAGGAAGCTGACAGATTCATAAAACATTGTAGCTAAACAATATAAGCACATCAATTATCATTTGCAAGATCTTCTTAAATGTGGAGCCTGACACAAAATATCTTCATTGTTTACACCATCAGCAGCATGGAACATTTTTATGAGCCAGCACTGATTATCATCCAATTAAAATTCACATTTCAAATGTGCAAATAATGTGAATTAATTTGAATTAATTGACTAATGCTTTCAGCTCTGAATATTATTAAAAGCCTGGGAAGAACTGTTAACTAGAGAAAATGATTTATTAATTAGAAAGGTTTTTAGCCAACACAGCAACCTGTGTGGACTAGTTTAGGATTTATTTTGCTTTAATGACTTTGCCTGGGAAGAACTGTTAACTTGCAGAGCTTGGAAGAGGCACAAACAACATTGTTACCTGGAATTAAATAGTTTTCTGGTAATGAAGGCATAATTGTGGGTTGAATTCTATGAGTAATTCCAACCAGAATAAACTCTTTGAAACAACTGGATTTACACAAATGTTGATTCATTCAGTTACTGATTTAGTGGGTCTACATTAGTTGGTACAGTACTACCAAAAGGATTCAGGCCAAAACCACATTTCGAAAGCAGTGTAAGATAGGAAGAGTGAATTATTTACATGAATTTATTGATGTATCATGTAATGAAATCTAGTTACTGGAGAGCCAACATGGTGCAGTGCTTTGAGCTATGTCTCTGGAGACCAAAGTTTGGATCCGCACTTGGCCATGGAAACACACTGGGTGCCCTTGAGCAGGTCACACCTTCTCAGCCTTAGAGGAAGGCAAGGGCAATCCCCTTCTGAACAAATCTGGCTCAGAAAACCCCGTGATAAGTTCTTCTTAGGATCTTGTCATGAGTCAGAAACAACTTGAAGGCACATAATAACAGAAGATTACTTTCAAAAATTACTTTAAAAGGCATTTTGACAGAATTTTTTGAGGATGTGGAATTTTACTTCATTCTGTCATAGATCCTAAAGTCGTTTTCCTTAAAAAGTAACAGAAAAGCAACAAGTGCTACAAGTGACATAAATTACTTCCCTTCCCAACTATATAAGGAGACATGGCTCCATCCTGGCTTCTGAGGGAGAGAGGGGTGGGCCAATCCCATCAGGCCTCCCCAAAGGAACTGAGCCCTTCCCAGAAGTCAACTGGCTCCATCCTCCACTCCCTTCCCCTTTTGTATCATGTCTTCTTAGATTGTAAGCCTGAGGGCAGGGAACCATCTAATTAAAAGATTGTATGTACAGTGCTGTGTAAATTTACAGCGCTATATAAATAAAGCTTAATAATAAATGCCACTGCATTAGTTTTCATACTCTGCCTTATTGGCTCCAGGCATTGCATGATGGTAACTTCACATATGTAAGAGTGTGCCCTCCCTCATTTCATGTGATCTTTCTTTGCTGTGAGAAAATGTAGAGGCTTCTTTTCATTCTTTCCTCATTGGTCCTGAAAAAGATTCTTTTTTCCAGTGAAGAAGGAACAATATGTATGACAGCTGCTGCTGGGGATGGTTTTTCTCCTGTCCCTTCCCCCAGAGATCCTGATTCTCAGAACACTCTTTCCTCACTGCTACTAGCAGCCAGAAAACAGCAGTTTGGACAAAATGGACAAGAAATTTGGGATGGGTGGGTTCAATAGTGACACATTAAGCCTTAGGATAAAAGATTGCTTATCCATGCTATCAAGGTTGCTGTACTTGGATTTTTTTAAAAAGTCCTCACAAACAGAGTATTTTGTTCACTTAGTACAGGATTGATTGGATCTGAAATAATCCTGTATACACCAGCCCTAATATGATAACAGTATTTACATAGAGGTTGTTGGGCAGTAATCTTTTGGGGTGCTGCTCTAGGTGTATATTCTTGCAAGGCAGGGAGTTGCATTAGATGGCTCTTGAGGTTTCTTCCAACTTTATGATTCTACAACACAAACCCATTAAGAACTGAGATCTCATTTTTCAAGAGGCATGCCTGATTCCTAAACATCAGCCCCAGAGAACATAATGGATTTTTCTCCTTTCTGGTTTTCTAACCCATCAAGAGAACACAAGTACCTCTTGGAACAAAGAGGGATGCAGGATCATCAAGCCTTTGCATCCTTGCTGTCAACAGACTTCTTAGGTTAGAGACTCTGGATGAAGTCACGGCTGAAATAACAAGTAAGAACAATATATGGATGTCATCTTCATTTGGCAAAAGAAAGAAAAAGACTCCAGAGATTCCACCTCAATATTAGGAGGAACTTCTTGATAGTAAGAGCCATTCGACAGTGGAACACACTCCCTTGGAATGTGGTGGAGTCTCCTTCCTTGGAGATCTTTAAACAGAGGCAGGATGGCCATCTGTCAGGGATGCTTTTATTGTAATTTTCTGCCTGTTGGACTGGATGGCCCTTGTGGTCTCTTCCAACTCTATGATTGTATGAAAAAAGGGAAAGACCAGACAGACAGACAGGCATCTTACTTGTTCTTTCATCCTTGACTTCATCCAGAGTCTCTCTGGACTCAGCAAGACTGGCACAGCCATAAACACATATTAGGCAGATGTCCTGGGGCATGAAAGTTTAAATATGTCTGTGCAAAATGATGGATTATTTGTACACCATAAGACTAAAATGCAAGCTCAATTAAAAAAAACACCCCTAAACAAATCTCCACTGCCACTGCATAGCCAAATTCAACAATGGCAGCAGGACACATAAAAGGATGGGTCTGCTTCACTCACTCTGTGTGTGTTGCACACCAATGCTATGGTTATGGTGATTATCCTGAGTGCAAGATGTTCAGCATTCAGTAAGGCCCTTCTATGTCTTTATTTCACCTTGTACATAAGTCAAGGATGTCATGTGAGATGGATAGGCCAGCTATTTTTAGAACAAGGGCAGGAGCTAAAATGTGTGCTTGCCACAAAGTTTATTTATCAGAGGGAGAAAGAATAAGAAAAGAAAAAGAAAGCATTAAAATGCATTTTGGCTGTTCTATTATTTCATTGGCTGGCATCCTATTAGTGATATGTAAATGTAGATTGTGCTATGCATGCAGAGTGACTTTTTTGGGATAGTGAACAATAGTCATATCCAGCTGATGGTGGTGTAGGTAGTTGCATGTGTGGAACCATGTAGTAGCACATTAAAGTACACTGAGTAACATGTCACATAAATGCCTCTATGTATCATCTTTGTGCAATCCACACTGCAATTGCACAACAGGTTGTCAGCCATGCACATTGATAATTTATCCAGATATGTTGTGTTATGTTGGTATTCAGTAGAGCAATTGTGTAACATAAATTTGCAGGTGGACATACTATGCTATGTTGAAGTGGTTAGGATCTTGGCTTTTATTTGTTTCCTCTGTATTTTCTCCCCATCCCCCATTACTCCTATATAACCCTCCTGGCTCCCTATCCCCAGATGAGATTCTTCTGGTTATCTATCTACCTGTATGAGCCTGCCTGTGTCTTGAGATATTTTGGGCAGGTTCTTCTTTCTTATGGTAATATGGGAGAGGGCCTTCTCAGTGGCTGCTCCCAAGCTCCAGAACTCCCTCCCTAGAAAGGTTACACTGGTGCTCTCCTTGCTGTCTTTTCTTAGGCAGATGAAGACTTTTTGGGATTTCAGCAGGCCATTGATGACTGATTGCTCAAGGGGAATGCCTTGGGCATTGCACAATGTGCTGTATTGTCCATTTGTTGTTTTATTTTCAATGGCTAGGTTTTAAATTGGTTTTGATTTTATCAATACTTTAATTACATTTTAAACTTTTGCATGAGGTGAAATCTTTTAGTTACTGTATATACTCATCTATAAGTCTAAAAATGTATGCTGCAAAATTGACCCCAAAATCCCAGGTTGACGTATTTACAGGTCAGTATGATAATGTGATAGCAGCTCTTTCAGATTTCCCCAATGTGGTAGGAACAGTTTCTTTTTCTCTTGAGCCAAGCAGAAAGAGTTTTGGGTGATTAATTGCTGTTAAACAAACAAACACAGTACCTCTCACATTTGCACTGGCTGCCCCTGTCTGGGGAATGAAGGCTGAAACCAAAGTTGAAATGCTGAAGCAAAACGTCTCAATTGGTGTGCACACATACACACAGAGAAGGAGCCTACAAGTTGTACCCTCGACTTATCCATAAGTCATGGCAAAATTGATAATTTTGGCTTCAAAACCTGCCCTACATGAGGTCGACTTATAGTTGAGTATATACAGGTATGTTTGTTTCACAGGTTGTAAGGAACATTGAGTACAAGACTGGGCAAGAGGTGGGATTTCGTCG
>NC_056525.1:70901493-71007381 GCF_019175285.1 Sceloporus undulatus | reverse complement strand
TCATCATCATCATCATCATCATCATCATCATCATCATCATCATCATCATCTAATTTTTCCATCAGTGAGCTCTCCTGAAGTGAGCTCATAATTCTTCTGTTTCCCATTTTAACTCTACAACACTCCTGTGAGGTTGGGCAGGTTGAGAGAGAAAGCTACACAGCTTAGTGGGGATTAAACTTTGGATCTCACAAGTCTGATTCCATTTCTCTGATCATTGCATCATAGCGGCTTATGGTTACTTGACTACATTAGCCAATGAAAGGTTTGATTCAGGTCCAGCATGCATGCCTGAGCACACCATTGACATGACCACAATTAGGCTAAAACCTCCTGGATTGTCTTCCTCAGCCAGCAAAACAACTAACTGCACATTGAAAGGAAAAGAACAGAAGGTTTTTTAAAGAAAGGGCTTTTAAGAGGCTGTGGCACTGTTTTAATTGTTCTGTTTTTTTAAACACATTTTATCATTTTAATTGTATATTTTAAATTATTTTTAAATACTGTTGATAGTTTAATTCTATTTTAATGTTGCTCTTTTGTATGTTTTAACTATATCACATTTTAATTTGTAGGCTGCCATGAGCCCTGGTTTTAGGATAACATAATGCTAGAATCCTGTTGGGCAGTTACGAATGGATAACCTAGAGCTACACACTTGTAACTGTTTCATATTCACAATCCCTACATATCCCCTAGTTTAGGGGACACACAGGGACCATGAAAGTTGCCCAATTCTGACTTAAGGGGCAGCAGCTGCTGAGATTAAAAGGGATTTTCCCTGTCATTTGGGAAGCACTTGCATGGCAGTCCCACCCCACTTGCACAAGTAACCTCCAGCATGAAAGGAAATTGAGACAGAGATCCTGCTTTCCAAGCTGCACCAGAGATTGCTTATGGGAGGACATGGGAAAGTCAGGTAGCTGCCCCCCAAACAACACAACAGACCACTGTTGAATGCAGCAGCTACTGCCCAGTAGGCGAGGACTGGGAAAATTGGAATACGATTCACTGAATAGCATTGTAACTATCATGCTTACACATTTGTAACTTTACAATATGATTCCTGCCAACAACAGTAACGATAACTAGTGGTGGTTCTGATGTCAGCAAGGAGGTGAATCAGCTGTGTGTCTTTAAGGAAACTTTATCAGAGTGTAGCGCCTTGGATAACTCCGTTAAAGTTAGAGGAATGCAGAGTGGATTCATTCAGCGAATAACATGACAGCCTCTGGCCTCCACTGACTTAAAGTGCAGCATGGGAAAGCCTGGGAGAACTGGACCTGATTCCATCTCTACATTTCTGCCCTAAAGCTGCTTTTTTAAAATAATAATAATAATAATAATAATATTGTTTCTCCTGTCAACAGAGATTGCTTCTGGTTGTAGAGTATACCAAAATCATGCTATAGTGCTGTAGCCCCACCTTCTATAGTTTGTTGGGATCTTACCTTCAAACAGATTTTTTAAAATAATCATTTTAAGAAGTAATAATATGGGACAAAATCATTCCAAGACATGAAGCCCAGTATACTCTTACCTTTCATGGAGAAGACAGTAGTTCTGTTCCAGATTCATGATATATTCTTACATGCCATCTGAATGTCCCCTACAATAACATGAAAGATGTTGAAAGTGTATTGAATCATTTGTTGCTAAGCATGGCTGCCTACAGATTAGAGCATGTTGGTGCTGTATGCAAGAATAGGAAGCACAGAACTGCTGTTGTAAGGAATTAGTAACAACGTAAGTGTGACATGGAATCTTGTTGTGATTGCTTCACATCTTGAGTTTGCATCATGCTTTCTCCAGAACTGTCAAAATTCCAATATTCCTGCCTGTCCTAGACAAGCTTATGAAAAGCAGAATTCCCTTCCTCCCACAGCATTAATAGGCCATTCACACATATGAATACCACAAGCATAATGTTAAAGTTCTTTCTTTGACTATCAATGTGATTACGCATTTCTAAAAGTGTGAAAAGAATGCTAGTGCAGCAATTCTCTTTAATTCTATGAAAATTATCTAGTCTTGACTAGAGACAGTTTTATTTTCTTTTTAAAATCAGACTTTCATTTTGTGGCTTTGGTTTTCTCCACAAATGGATGGATTTCACACATCCTCCAAAGTGGAAATGTGAAATAACCTAACCACTGTGAATTAATCACTCATCTCAGTTCTTTTAAAAAAAAAATCCTGTCCTTTTTTCTTTTAGTCTCCCCCGAGAATACTGTGAATGGCAGTCCTTGTGACTGTGCACTGACACTGTTGTCATATCCAAAAGGCACCCTAATAAAATTTTTAAAGACTTGTCTGGACATTATTTCAAGGTCAACATAATGCCTTTCAGTCTTAATTATGTGAGGTGTCCATACATTTCTATGGACTTTCCAACCACTAATCACTGCGGATTAGTGATTAAATTGCTTTGCAAGCATGATATTTTATCTTATGATAGAATAATGGCATGTAACACGAGACTGGCAGACTTACTGCCTATCCTTTGTTGCTATTGTGATAGTCCTTTAACATGATCTCCATTATGCTGAAATATGAATTAACATTGTTTGGCCAGCATAATCCCACACTGTAATCATACTTTTAGAATATTAAAATGCATCTCCTTGTACTGAGTTGTAACTTTCTACATATCTAAAATGATGAATGGGATTTAGCTTGTCTGCTCCCATCAATGTCAGACGAGTCATCCAGCTAAATAACCACATGTAATCTGAGAGGGGGGTAAAAGGTGATCTTGTTCAGTCATGAAATCTCATTGTTTGGTGGGAAAGCATTACATTTACTGCTACATTCTTGGGATGATCTCCAAAAGTATTATGAAAAATAGCTTTTCTATGGCACTATTAGTCCCAACGGTTCTAAAAACTAGACAATTTATTCATTTTGCCATGCTTATGTCACAAATATACAGTGAGAATTACGTTTTTCTGATTCTGCTTTGTTCACTGCCCCCCCTCTGAATTCATCCCACTAGCCTACAATGTAGGCCCTACATACTTCTTGAAGAATGGAATCTAGGAAGAGATACAATACTGAGCTCTGACTAGGGCAGAATAAAGCAAAATATTTCCTGTGATTTGGAAACACTGGCTCGATTAATGCAGCCTAAAATTACATTAGCCTTTTTTGCAGCCACATCACGCTGCTGACTCATATGCAGCTTGTTTTTATTTCTTGTGCTGTCATTGTGCTTTCTGCACTCCTTCTGGCATCTTTTTGCATGATCAAAAAATGTGCAAAGCAGTATTGTGGAGGAGGGATGGCAGTGGAGGAAGTGTGCTATGTAAAATGATTTTTAAAAATCACTGAAATATTCCACTACATAAAAATATGGGGGGAAATTATACAATATAGATAGTGAATAAAATAAAGCCACTTGCATATCAGCCTTGTTTTCCATGTTGTAAAGCTAGTAGAGTGTGTTGTCAGAATGAAGATGGTGACACAAATATATTTCTCTACATTCGTGAATATTGTTAGTGTGCCAGGAACGTGTCTCCATGTACAGTAATAGTGCCACTGTATTCTGCTTTGGTCAGGCCCCACGTGGGATACTGTGTCCAGTTCTGGGCACCACAATTCAAAAAGGATGTTGAGAAACTGAAGTGTGTCCAAAGGGGGGGTGACTAAAATGGTGAAGGGTTTGGAAACCATGCCTATGAGGAACGACTTAGGGAGCTGGGGATGTTTAGCCTGGAGAAGAAAAGGTTAAGAGGTGATATGATAGCCCTGTTTAAATATGTGAAGAGATGTTATATTGAGGAGGGAGCAAGCTTGTTTTCTGCTGCCCAGAACAATGGATGCAAGTTCCAGGAAAAGAGATTCCAACTCAACATTAGGAGGAACTTCCGGACAGTAAGGGCTGTTTGACAGTGGAACACTCTTCCTTGGAGTGTAGTGGAGTCTCCTTCCTTGGAGACCTTTAAGCAGAGGCTAGATGGCCATCTATCAGAGATGCTTTGATTGAGAGTTCCTGCATGGCAGAATTGGGTCGAACTGGATGGCCTTCGTGGTCTCTTCCAACTCTATGATTCTATACAGTTCACTGCTGCTGGAAGTACATGTGAAACAGAGACTGCTTCAGTGTACAAAATCAGATGACTGGTCCATGTAGTTCAAAATTAATGTACTCAAGCTGGCCACATACGACTAGGGTTTGAGAGACAGCTCTTACCCAACTCCATATGGATACATGAGGAATTGAACAGGGGACAATTAGCATGCAAAAGGTGGTCAGTCTGTGAACTGTGGCCCTCATCTAAGACATTTTAACCACTTCAAATATATGCATTCCACCAAATCCTTGCACACACTTTAAATCTATGCATTAATTACCACTGAGACTTTGACTGTACAGTGTCTATTCACCCTCAACTGGCTGAATTAAAAGTTCCTCTCTGTTAATTTGCCTTTACAGCTTATAGTAAGCCTCCAGTGGAGCTTAGCTTTAAGTTCTTTACTAGACATTTACAGAGGGATGGCCAAACCATGAAACACCACCAGCACACTGCTGGGGCAAGCAATTGGAGGAACAATACAGGCATTTGATGACTGAGACCATCCATTCTAAGCACCAAGCCCAAGAGATATTGCAAAAGCGGCGGCTGCATGAGCACCAACACACCATTGCAAAACTGCAGAAATTGCATCTGCCCCAATAGTTGCACCTCAAGCTGCAACCCTTTGCAAAGTTACCAATGGGCTTATGACATGGGATTTCACATAAGACTGGACTGGAAGCTGCAGCCATGGGGGAAGGAGCTGATTGGGGCCAAGGTGTGCAACCCTCTGCCTGGAGTGCCACAATTGTAAACAGGTTCAATGCCCAGTGGTATGGACCACGTGCTCTCTACAAATTGGGACAAAACCAGTGATAGCTGATGCTGGCTTTCCTGGAGCATACTGAAGTCCAAGATAAGAAGATAAGAAAATCAACTCATTTGAGATGTGGTGCTGGAGAAGAATGCTGAGGATACCATGGATGGCCAGAAAGACAAACAAATTGTTCCTTGAACAGATCAAGCCTGAACTCAAATTAGTGCATCCTCTTGTGAGGATTGCCCAGAAGCATCTTGAGTTGGGTCTCAAAGTGCAGTCCAGAGATATTGATCACACCCACTGACAACACTGATGCTCACCTCCATTCCCTGTGTTGAGCAAGGGGTGACAGCTGCTGGGGAGGGGGGACAAGGTATGGACCGCAGAGAAGTCATAAGGCTGCCCTCCCAGCAGGGGAGTGGTTGGGCATGTGGATCATTGAAGAGAGAGTCCTCTGCTCACACCACTGTCATGCCACCATGGAAGCTAAGACTGAGGCTACTGTATTTTGACAACGTCATGTAAAGGCATGATTCACTAGAAAAGACAATAATGCTAGGAAAAACAGAAACAGAAGGCAGCAGAAACAGAGGAAGATGCCAGAAGACAGACAGATTCAATTCATGGGCCTGAATTTAGACCTGAGCAGTGGAGGACAGGGGGTCATGGAGATGTCTCCTTCATAGGCTTGCCATGTGTTGGGGTTGACTCAAGGGCAGTTAACAACCACAACAACTGAAGCCCAAGTATGGGAACTCACTGCAACTTTCCCAGGGTGACCAGACGTCCTCCTTTTCCAGAACATGCCCTACATTTCAGCCAGGAGGAATTCTACAATGTCTTCCATTTTGAGCATGACCCAGAAGCATAAATTTATATCAATAGGAGTGTTTTTAGCTTTTTATTTGGTCACATCCTCCATTTTTCTTGAAGGTCCTCCATTTTGCTTTGACATGCCCTCCTTTGCAGTGAGAACATATGGTCACCCTGAACTCTCCTCTGCCTCTTTACTTGGAAGGAATAGTAGCCTTAGGATATTAGTTTCATTTTTTTGGGAAGCGGGCATTGCTACGCCAAGGGAGGTGCACCAAGGATGGCAGGAGGCAGAAGGCTCTGAGGCTGGGGGGGGGGCAGAGTAACCAGATGTCCTAACTGCAAAGGAGGACAAGGCACCTCAAAACATAGGACCAAAGAAAAGCTAAAAAAACCCTTCATATAAATTCATACTTTTTAGTCATGTTCAAAATGGAGGGCATTTTGGAATTCCTCCTGTACAGAGGTGGAAACGTTGGGACAGGGCCTGGAAAAAAGGAGGACCTCTGGACACCTTGCATGAAAGACTTCTGCCATGCTCTTTCCCTTCTTGTCAGCATGACCAGATGTAAATAAATGCATGCTTCTGAGTCCAGCTCCACTTGGAGGACATTGTGGAATTCCTCCTGGACAGAAGATGAAAATGTAGGGAGGGACATGTCCTGGAAAAAAAGGTGGACAACTCTGGTCACTCTTTGGTAGGACATGACCCAAGAAAAGCCCAAAATACTAACAGAAATGGATGCAAATCCATACTTGTTAGTCCAGCTCCACTTGGAATGTGGAAATGTCCTGATCAAAAGGAGGATGTCACATGACCAAAGAAAAGCCAAAAACACTAACAGAAATGCATGTCCATGCAAGCTTCTTCTTCGTGATGCTCCAAATGGAGAGCATTGTGGAATTCCTCCAGGACAGAAGGTGGAAATGTGGGGACATGCGCTGGAGAAAAGGAGGACATCTCTGGTCCCTCTGTATGGAGGGCTTCTGCCACACTCCTTCCCTCCTTGTAGGGTGACCAGATGTAAATAAAGTATAAACCCATGCTTCTGAGGCCAGCTCTAAAGGGGAGGACATTTTGGCATTCCTCCTGGACAGAAGATGGAAATATAGGGACATGTCCTGGGGGAAAAAAAGGAGGACATCTCTGGTCACCCTCTGTAAGGTACGGCCAATACTAGCAGAAAATGCCTGCTCCTGGTAGTGATGCTCCAAAGGGAGGAGCAGGTGTAAATAAAGTATAAATGCATGCTTCTTCGTGATGCTCCAAATGGGAGGCTGTTGTTCCATTCCTCTTGAGCAGAAGGCGGAAAGGTAGAGAGGGAGAGGTCCTGGGTGCTGCTGGGCTGCTGGGCAGCGCGTGCCTTCTTGGGCGCGTGGCGCTCTTGCTGGCAGGGCTGGGGGCGCGCGCAGGCTGCTTCCCTGCCGACCTCCTGTTGCAGCAGCAGCAACAGCAGCAGCAGCAGGAAGAGGAGCGTTCGCATCGTCGTCGTGGGCTGCAGCAGAGGCGGCGCGGAGGAGACCCTCCCTGGTTCCCGAAGCGTCGCCTTCCTGCTGCTGCTGCTGCTGCTGCTGCTCCTGGGCGGGGACTGAGTGGCGAGGGAGAGCAACAAGAGCAGCAGCAGCAAGAGCAAGAGCAGCAGTGGCGGTGGCTGGAGGGTCAGTGGGGCTGCCCTCCTCCTCCTCCTCCTCCTCCGGCCCCGTGGATGGACGAGCACCTGAGCCTGCTGCTCCGCTCCCCAGCGGCCGCCCCGTCCTCTTGCCGGCCGCCCCGGGGCCTGGGGGTGGGGGGCAGCAGCCACCACAACCTGGGCTACATTGAGCAGCCTTTCCCCGAGGGCGCTGAGGAAGGGCAGGGGGAAGAGGAAGAGGAGGAAGGGGAAGAAGAGGAGGAGGAGGAGGAAGAGGAGCTCGAGGGGGGCATGACGGTGGTGGGGGGAGAGGACCCCCTCCTGGACGACCCCCAGCCCCCCTGCCATGCCCTGCTGGGGGGGCGGAGAGCGCTATGACCACCCGGCGGCCCACACGCTGCCCCCGGCTGGACACCCCCAGCACCCCATGCTCGGAGGTGGTGGCGGAGGGGAGCACGAGTGCTGCGAGCGGGTGGTGATCAACATCTCTGGCCTGCGCTTTGAGACCCAGCTCAAGACCCTGGCCCAGTTCCCGGAGACCCTCCTGGGCGACCCCCGCAAGAGGATGCGCTACTTCGACCCCCTGCGCAACGAATATTTCTTCGACCGCAACCGGCCCAGCTTCGACGCCATCCTCTACTACTACCAGTCTGGAGGGCGCATCCGACGCCCGGTCAATGTGCCTATCGACATCTTCTCCGAGGAGATCCGCTTCTACCAGTTGGGCGAGGAGGCCATGGAGAAATTCCGGGAGGATGAGGGCTTCATTCGCGAGGAGCAGAGGCCGCTGCCCGAGAAGGAGTTCCAGCGCCAGGTGTGGCTCCTCTTTGAGTACCCAGAAAGTTCTGGCCCGGCCCGGGGCATCGCCATCGTCTCTGTCTTAGTGATCCTCATCTCCATTGTCATTTTCTGCCTGGAAACCTTGCCCGAGTTCAGAGACGACCGCGACTATGAGAGCACCGCAGGAACATTTGGGACAGGTGTCGGTCCTTTCGTGGCAGAGGTTTTCACAAATTCTTCATCCCCTCCGACCTCCATGGTGTCCTCTTTCACGGATCCCTTTTTCGTGGTGGAGACACTGTGCATTATCTGGTTCTCCTTTGAGCTGCTTGTCCGCTTCTTTGCTTGCCCCAGCAAGCCCACCTTCTCCAAGAACATTATGAACATCATTGACATTGTGGCCATTATACCTTACTTCATCACCTTGGGGACCGAGCTGGCCGAGCGACAAGGGAATGGTCAGCAAGCCATGTCTCTCGCCATTCTCAGAGTTATCCGGCTAGTTAGAGTCTTCCGTATATTCAAGCTCTCCCGGCACTCCAAGGGGCTGCAGATCTTGGGGCAGACCCTCAAGGCCAGCATGAGAGAGCTGGGCTTGCTCATTTTCTTCCTCTTCATTGGAGTTATCCTTTTTTCTAGTGCAGTCTACTTTGCGGAGGCTGATGATCCCAACTCAAGTTTCAGCAGTATCCCCGATGCCTTTTGGTGGGCTGTAGTGACCATGACTACCGTGGGTTATGGGGACATGCACCCAATCACGATTGGGGGGAAAATAGTAGGGTCTCTCTGTGCCATAGCTGGGGTACTGACCATTGCCTTGCCTGTGCCTGTGATCGTCTCCAACTTCAATTACTTTTACCACCGGGAAACCGAAGGTGAAGAACAAGCCCAGTATATGCATGTAGGAAGCTGCCAGCACCTCTCCTCCACTGAGGAACTGAGGAAAGCGCGGAGCAACTCCACAATAAGCAAGTCAGAGTACATGGTGATCGAAGAAGGTGGCATCAGCAACAGTGCATTCAAACAGGCTGCCTTTAAGACAGGCAACTGCACAGCCGTAAACAATCCCAACTGTGTGAATATTAAAAAGATCTTTACGGATGTTTAAAAGAGACCCTATACATACATACATACATACATATATATATACGTATACACACATGCACACACACACAGAGGAGGGTCTGCGTAATCGTTTATTGTGAGGAACATGCACCATTGTCAGTCTTTGTGCTCTTGTTTCATATGTGTACTTTTCTGGTCCTTCCTTCTGACCATAGGGATTTTGGGAAGGTAGAAGAACCAAGCAGATGTTAAGGGGGGAAAAAAGACAGATAAGAGGATTCAAAGAAGTACGTGCGTGCTGCTCCCTCAGGGAACAGGTTTTTGTTCTGCACTGTTTGATGCAGGGCTGGGTTTTTTTGTTTTTGTTGAGAAACCTGTTTTCTTCTCTGATTTTGCAAAGAGCAGCTCTGTTGCTGATTTTCTGTTCCCTTGCCTATCTGCACTTGTTGGACTGAAAGGTATGAAGCAAAAGCAAAGTGGACATCACCATCTTGCAGACAGTGAGGAAAAAAAAATACGATGCTTTAAACTACACAGAGCATCTCTACCATCCTCTTGTAAAACGATGCCTGCTTCTGAAACATCTAACGTGTGATGTGTGAGAGTTTAGTCTTGATTTCTTTATGCCAGGTTAGAGTCTGTGTGCTGTCTGAGTCTGCCCCAGGCGTTTGTGTAACCATTTAGATGGGATGACAACCAAAGCCTCCCTTGTGGTTCTGGATTTCTTTGGACCACAGAACCAAACAATTTCTTTCCTGAGCCTGAAATTCTTCCTATGAGGTATAGTGGGGAATCTCTCTTCCCTACAGTATGAGGTTGGAGGTTGATTGACTGGAACATATCCTGAGTGTTTGGTGTTCTGCATATCATGAATTGCTAGGCTCCGAGTAAATCACTGATGAACTTTTGGCAGTGACTACAGCCTAAGCTGGGAACCTTAGAAATAAACGGGATATTTCCATCCATTTCCAATGCATGTACGATAAGCGGTTGCATCTATCGCAAGAAGATTAAAGTGGCAAATGCGCCTTGCAGCGGAAGTTACTAATTTGGACTTGAGTGATGCAGTTTCCATAGCAATTTGGTTTCCTGGGAAACTCCCAAAGGTTGTCATGGCATCCGTTGTCTCCCTCCCCCACTCCTGTGCTGTTTCCATAGTAACCATTCCAGATGGTTCCAACTTCTGTGGTTCCACAGAAAAGCCTCTGCTCTGATAAATCACACACTCACATGCATACATACACACGGCATTAATCCCGGAGAGATTTGAGTGTGGAAACTACGGAATGTTATTCTGTATGCATCATTTTCAGATGGTCAAAATTTCCACTGTTCTGATGCCTGCAGGATCATGAAGAAAAGAAAGAATATGGGCTGGTCCTTGTGTTACAATAGAATCAAAACACCTGTTCCACTAAAACACCAGCAAACCCAATTCTCGAAGTCTCCTTTGCAATTTGGTACCTAATAATTGAAACTGGAAACGAATCTTACTCATTGTGCTACCTAACTACATAGAAAAATAAAAGATGGCCCAGTCCTCTGCTTCTTTCAGGATGAATCATTTATTAATTCATGGTCCATGACCTAGTTTTATGCAAAATACCCTTTCGTTTCGAAACATGTGGCACTGAAGACGGCCCAAAATGTTTATACCAAAAGGATGTAAATCTAGGGAAATAAACATCAGCGAATCACAAAGTATTGAGCTGAGAAATACTGAAATCATCAGGGGATTGTATGTTCATCTTCTCCCATCTACACACCTGAGGCTGTGGAATATCAGACAAGACACAGGTGAGCTATTTACTGCTGTAAGAAGACTTGCTCTTCTTAAGGTATATGTTGACATATCAGCAACATGTAATCTCAGATTTAAAACACAACCTCTGAGAGGTTTTAAAAACATTTAACATGCAACAGTGTGTAATTTTATATTTTGTTTTAAAATGCTATCATTTGTTTTTCTTAGCTCACTTATACTGAGGCTGGTTCCTTGCTTTTGTTTTAGAATCAGAGTAAAGCTTCCTGTTCTAAAGTAGACCTACTGATGCTAGTACAGGTGGTTCCTGGTGCATTTGATTTCAGGGTAAATAACAGGATATATATTTCTGCTGACACTCAGCATGATTGGCAGTGTTAGCCACAAGTGCTTTTAAAAATGTCTTTCTATAAGAATGCTACGCAGCTTGTTGACTCCTTTTAAAAACAGGCAAATCTGTAGAGCTGCAAGTTAGTGAACCATATCAGTAGTGAGGTCATGATTCAACAAGGTGGAATCACTACATATTTTGAAATTTATAAATATTTGAAAAGCAAAACATATGGCAGTTGTATACAAACCTCATGGAGTCAGTGTGTTTTGAAAAATGCTTGCCCAATACATTATAATAGTGATAGAGATGGGAAAAGTTTATTGGCTCAGCTGAGCTATTTCTTGTCCTGAGAATTAGAATTTACTTATTAGCATATGGTTTTATGCCTTTTGTATAAAATTACAGTTTACATGCAATGATCTCTTTTGATCCCATTCCATATTCACATCTACTTTTCATTTTCAGTCCATAAAACCAGCACACTGAGATAAATTACTTGGCCATATCTTCAGCTATTTGGGGCACTTATGTAGAGCTGCAATTGAATCTTGTAATTTCCACCAGCTGGGAACTGGGCTAATTACTGTCTGTGGGGTATAGAGCTGTGCCAGCAGAGTGGTCATAGTAGCTTGTCTGTCTGCAGATTTCATCATATTGTGAGTCTGGCTGGAGATAGTGAATGAGATGGAAATGTTGTAATGGGAGTCTTCTTTTCTTCTTCTTCATTTATTTATTCAAACACATTTTAACATCTGTGGAATATAATCACAAAGCAAGAACTCACTGGCCAGGCAGTTACTTTGGGTGCATCCAAAGGGATAGAGTCCTATTGTGATTTACCTACTGTTTTAGCATCAGACTCTTCCCCCCTCTGTTCTACCCTATATCACTTCCTTTTTTTTAATGTTCGGGTGTTGTTGTTTATTTAGCAAAAATAGCACCATCATGAGAGCTAGCATGGTGCAGTGGTGTTGAGCACTGAAGTAGGACTCTGGAGAGGAGGGTTCGATCTTTGCTCACCCACTGGGTGACCTTGGGCAGGTCAAACATTCCCTCAACCTCAGAGGAAAGCAAAACAAACTCCCTCTGAATAAATCTTGCCAAGAAAACCCTGTTATAGGGTCTCCTTAGGGTCACCATAGCCAGAAACAACTTGGAGACTACAGTACCATTGTCCACACATAAGGAGGTATTCACAAGCAAAAGTAGAAGTATTTGCAGAAGTATAACAATGTTAGAAAAACATCTTAAGGAGGGGAACCTTCCTGTTGCATCAATACCCATATTCCCACAAGTCCAGTGAAAATAGAGCATGATAAGTAACTGCAGAATGCTGATTCTTGGGGTTAAAACTGGAAAAAACAAGTGTGAGTGGGGGAATGGAAAAAAGTACCTTGGAAAAAGGCATGGCTTTCTAGTTGGAACCCTGAACAGGCACACACCACCAAGTAAAATTTTGCTGCTCATACAAACCACTTTTGACATTTTTCTTGAAGAAGAATGTATAAAAGAGGTTTCTCCTGGGAGAAGAGGAAATAACTTGGCACTAATTGCACTGTTCTTTGGATCTAGGCCATTATGATGAATAGGAACTGTTCTAGGAATGGGTGATCTACACCCATTACTATGTATATTAAGGGATTTATAAAAATCCAAAATGTTAGAATGAAACTCTGAAAACAGTATTTCTTTACTTCTCTTCATTACTGCCTAGATTAGAACATCATTAATCTGCACATTCTACAGGCATGGTCCAATACACTGGCACTCCATATTCGTGGGGGATCTGTTCTGGACCCCTCCCCCCACAGATACGAAAATCTGTGCATGCTCAAGACCCACTGAAAATAATGGTGGCATGGCATGCCCGCATTCCTGCTGGCTTGGTCACGTGCACACACCACAGTTGTGCTAAAACAAGAGCTTGCCATCCACAGATGGTTAAATCCGTGGATGGCAACTCCGCTGATAAGAAAGGAGGATTGTATAATGTAAGACAGGGAAATGGCTTACTCCAGAAGAACTGATTTATACTATGCAGTTAGGGGTTGCTGGCTTCTCAGGGCTGGTAACTATTCTGTGTTTTTTCATCGTCAGGTACAGCACCTTGTACAGGTATTTATAGTACAACTAGCTTAATGCCCAAAGTGGCATTGTGACTCTACTAACATCAGAGTCACAGCTGCCACTGGAGTGAGGTGTTTCGGGTCAGAAAAGTCTGTTGCAAACTTCATGTGAAATGTGTAGTCTGGCTCTTAATGTAGCCATATATCAAATAAATGTGAGCCAAAACTATATATATCAAAACTATAGCAGCGGGTTCTGCCTCTCTATCTTCACTCTGGAGAATAAGGAGTAAAGATTCACAATGTGAAGATGTTAACTGTGTTTTAATTCAGAGACATTGCCATGTTAGCCTGGAAAATCAGTAAGCAAAGGGATCTAGTAGCATCTTTGAGACTAGATCCAAAACACACTGCAGGAATAATCCAGTTTGAGACTGCTTTAACTGCTCTGGCTTAGTGCTAGGGAATCCTGGGAATTGTAGTTTATCGTGCTACCAGAGCTCTCTAACAGGGAAGGCTCAATGTCTCACAAAACTACAGTACAGTTTCCAGAATTCCCTAGCATTGAGCCAGGGCAGTTAAAGTTGTCTCAAACTGCATTATTTCTCCAGTGTGTTTTGGACCCGAAAGAAAGAAGCTGGTAGCTTGAGATTTTGTAGCATGAGCCTACTTCTTCTGATGTATGAGGTGAATGTATCTGAGGAAGTAGACTCAAGTCTACAAAAGCTCATGCTACCAACTTCTTTCTTTCAGTTACTCAAAGGTCCTACTAGATCCTTTTGCATATTGTGCTTTAATTGTAAGCCACTTTGGAGGCTGCTTTTAGGGCCAAAAAGTGCTGTGCAAATGATGGCACAATTTATGCAGTTTGCAGAAACAACAGCTACCTGGAAATAAAAATTAATAAAAAAAGAAATGAAGGGCTGATGAACAACACTTGTCTTCTCAGAACCCTTGCAGAGATTCCCTCGCTCCTGATTCCAGAAGCAAACTTCAGCTCCATACCTGCAGCTGGAGCTGCAAGGACAAAACATCCCAGAGAGGTAAGCAAGAGATGGGAGTCCACTAGGGAGGAGGAAAGCATGCCTTATCATATGACTCCTGTGACTTTTTCCACCTCTTCCACCACCCTCCCATTAAAGGAAAAGAGGTGATCATGCAAAGTATAAACAGCCATGACTGCAGATTATTTCCCACTACCCTCTGCAGTAGTGAGAAACATACTTGTTAACACTGTCCCACCCAAGTTACTCTAAAGTTGATACAGTACTAGTGTTTTTTGAGCAGGAGGAAAAATGTATGTATGCATTATGTGGAGAAAGAGAAAACCTGTTGGTCCCAAACCTAACTGAGTTCCTTCAATGTGGCAATAAAGGAATCACAGCTACCTTTGCTGTAAACTATAGGTGCCTATAGCTGCTGCTGACTAAACCATTTCTATTGTATTCTTTTTTTGCTAGATCAGAACTAAGGCACATGCAGCAGAACAAACCAAAACTCTGGACAAGCATTCCAGGCCCTGCAGTGGACAAGTGAGTATTAGTGCCAAGTATTATTGCACTTTGTCATGCCCAAGATACCATGACTACCTTGTCATTCCCCAGCTACATTTCAGGAAAAATTGCTAATGGGGAGTGGGGAACTAGGCTGAAGCATGCAGAGGGGTGGAGCATCTAGAGAAAGCATCCTTTCTCACTATTACTTCACTCACACTATCAGTTTCTGCAGCCCCTCATTATTCATCACCATCCCATGCTTCTCTTGTCTTTCCACAGGCAACCAGACAGCCATTCAGTTTTCACAGAGGCAGGGGTGGTTCCCTTCCACAATACCATGCAGACCACAAGCAAGGCCTACAGCAAGCAGCAGCAATGAACCATGGGAAACCAACTGTGCCTCTGTGGAATTTTAGTTTTCATGCTTCTGGGGCTCCTGTTCCTTTCTACAGTGCATGACAGACAGCAGTTTAACAGCTTCAGCTCTAAGCAGCATGGAGATGCTTTGATAAGAAAACCTGCCTCTATTGCTGTTCTGTCTCTCCTGCAGCTTTTAGAGGCACAGGAGCCAACAGTTGCTGCCAAAATTCATCCTGCCACTGATAATATTTAATAAAAGCTGTGACATTGTAAAGCTGTGTTTCAGCTGTGTTTGTTTTCTCATGACGGTTGGCAGGTAGGGAATCATTGTCCTCCACTTGTTCCTCTTCTGAGCTGTCCCTGTGAGGTGTATGCACACCAGAAGGCAAACAGTGAGTTCCTTAAGACAGTACTCTGTTGGAGTCAAGGATCTGCATTTTGTCACGAGCGAGGGGCACCCTGTACACACTCCCCTTGTCCCTCGCACATGATGAGGGCGTCCTCACTGCGTGGCACTGAATAGACAGCACGTGTAGTGATGACATCACTGCTGCACGGCCTCCAGATGGAGCTGTGCAGCAGCGACGTGCTCGCGCCATCGCCAACTGTTTGCAGTGGCGCAAAAAGGAGCTGCTTTTTACCAGTTCTTTTTGTGTAGCCATGCAATTTGGTTGTTGCAGCGTGGCTACGCAGCAAAGAGAGGCGGCTCCTGGCCACATCTTCCTGGTGCTCTGTACTGTGCCTGAGATATTCTGGGAGTTATAGTCTAGCCCCCATCTTTCCCATGCTCTGTTTTTTTCCTGCCATTTCTCATGAGGACCTCCAATTCACTAGGACTGAATTAGAGGGTTTTGGCATGCTAACACTGTGCTTTTCCACTTCATAATGGTTTTTTTAAAATTGTAAAATTGTGTTATGGAGCAAACAAACTAGAATAGCATTGCAGGCAGAAAAAACAAATGAGCAAACTCATGGCTGGGAGCTCTCCAGTACATTGGATGGATAAGGGCATTACAGAATGTTCTCATAAAGCAAGTATAATCTCAAACACTTTAGTACAATTGTATGAAGGATATCTGAACCTTATATTTAGTATGTCTGCAGGAAGATTGAACCCAGTAACTCATATAGAGTTATTTCTCAAAAATGTTGTTGAATACTGGTTATGTGCCTTCATATCATCACTGACCTATGGCAATTCTATCATTGGGGTTTCTTGGCAAAATTTATTCAGAAATTTGCCATTGCCTTTCTCTTCAGCTAAGAATGATATGTGTCCAATGTCACTTAATGGGTTTCTAGGGCTAAGTGGGGTTTTGAATCCTGATCTCCCAAAGTCCTAGTCTAGTACTAAAATCACTAAACCACACTGGCTCTCTACTGAAAACAGAAGAATCAGAATTCAAAATAACTGCAATATGGAATAGCAAACTTACTGGCTTTAATGGGAAATTAGTTAGCTCCTACTAACCAAATGAATGCCAAGTATACTAACTAGATTTATAAAATGGCCATGTGGGGAAAATTGATTCAAAGAAACATCCGTGTTACAAGAATGGGAGAACTCTAAGATCCAGATCATGGTTGCAGTACCTGCACAGACTATAGTGGTCTAGAATTCAATTCCAGAAAATTGTGGGGTCAGGGGACTATGCAGATTCAGTTTCTGGGAGTAGAAGGAGAAAGAGGCTCAGAAGGAGGAGTTAAGAGATAGAGGGGATGAAAAAGAATTTCACATGATGTTGCAAGTCACACTCTCTCAGCCTCACAGGATGGCAGTGGCAAACCTCCTCTTAAGAAACTTGCCAGGAAAACACTGTGATATGGTTGCCATAAGTTGGAAATGACTTGAAGGCACAGAACACAAACACACACACACACACACACACACACACACACACACACACACTGTAGGGTAGAAAGAGGTTTGGACATTGATGACTTGTGGCTTTCATTTCAGTAGTGGTTTGAATTTGCTCTGAGTTTTAGTCCAGATTTTAAAGAAGCTATCTAAGTTGTTGAACCCCATTCCCAAAATAGGTCTTGAATAGTGCCCTTAAAGTTCACACTGAAATAAAATAAATTTACCACCTCACATGGTCATCAAAGTCACCAACTGCCACTATATGTGGAGCCTAGTCCTCAGACTGGAGCACAGTGGTGAAAGAAAAGCATGGGGCTATTATTTATTTCATTTAATTAAGATACTTTTTATAACTTGTAAACTTTTGGGGGGGGCTCTGAGATACACTATAGTTAAAAACACAATATTAAATAAGTAACTAAAAAAACAATAGTGATTAGAATTACCTCAAACTCCTCTTTAAAAATTATTCTAAATGAGTCAAATTAGCAACACTTAAAAAAACAACCAAAGCAGCCATCTCTAAACAACCAAAGGCCAAGCACAATAGCACAGTATTCACTAAGTGCTGCAAATTCCAAGGAGTGGAGCCAGCCTGATCTCTCAGGAAGTGGTTCCAGAGTCAAGGTGCTGCTGCAGAGAAAGCACTCTTATGTGTACAGTATACAGCAGCCCAGCTTCATGGGGTGGTGGAATATGTAAAAGGGCCTCCATTGATGTTTTCTTGAGAAGGGTAATTCTAAGACATGCCTATTCATTCAGCACTATGTTCCTTCTGTGTGTCTTGTTTTTGCTTCCTCTTCTACCTATTTATTTTGTACTGCTCACTCTAGCTATCCTGCTGATCTTCTCTGGAGCAGGTTGGCAAGTGCAGATGGTGCAGGGCCTGAGGGAAAAATAATGTGTGTGTAGGTAGGAACTTTAACTAAAAAGGAGGCTGGCCATGATCTGGTTTACTGAATTATCAGGGGGAAAGTCTTCACTAATTGGCTGGGCTTCCAACTGAAAGATGATTTCAAAATAGAGCTTGTCTTTTCCCTAGCCACTCACATTTGTCCCAGAAAAGCGGAAGGAGATTAAGAGGTTACAGTTTGTAGAGAATGGACCTGGTGAAAACAGATCAAGGTTTCCCAGCCACCTTTCTTTGGATAAGTCATGATCCTACTTGAAGAGAAGCTGAGGATTGTCAACATTCTCTTTATGTGTCTAGGAGAACTGGGGTCAGAGACCTTAGCAAAGACTGCTAGCTAGCAGAGAAAGAGTAACAAGACCCTCTGGTTAAGTGATTTTTAAGTTCACAAGTATCAAGCTAAGTGAGGCTCTAGTTTAGTAGGGATCTTGGATTAAGGTAACAGAATGGCAAAGGCAGTAGGTTCTCGAGGAATGTTGAAGACAGGAGTCATGAAGAACAAGACCCATGCAAGAAAGAAAGGCAAGATCTAATGCAAGAAGTTGGGAGGGCCTGAGCAATGGAAATGAAAAATCAGGCCTCCTTTTTTCTTGAGTGTTTTGTAAGGTGGAGAACTGTGCTCATTGCCTACACACCCCGAAGGTATCAGGTTCCATCAGATGGCTTGGAAGCTAAGAAAATATAGCCCTGGTTAGTACTTGGATGGGAGCCCACCTAGGAATATCAGTACAAGCTGCTGTAGGCTAAATTTCAGAGGACAATGGCAAATATCTGAGTATTCCTTGTCTTAAGAAAACTATGAAAGTCCAAGGGGTCACTGTAAGTTGACAGGTAAGTTGAACACATGCACATACATCACTATGCTGTTTTCTGTTCCATTACCTATTCAACAGAAACTTGCAAAGTGCTGTGGAAATTAAATAAAAGATGACTCAAAAGACATGGATTTCTGCTGTGATACCATCCCCCAGATCCTAATATAGGGAAAGCAAAAAAGGTAGCAGAGAATGATTAACTAATTTCTTTACTCAATATATGGCATTGTCAAATGTGGGAGGACCTTTGCTAAATATGGCTTTTTGGATGTATTGCTATCTAGAGGGTGGGTCATGGTGCTTCTGATTCTTAGAATAATTACTATCCATAGGTAACTGGAATTGTATTTGCTTCATTCTGACTATTGCTTGCATGCCCAGCTGTTGTATAGACTCTGAAAGCTTGCCTTGATATCACTTGGCTGGGCTGAGCATTAGAAAACATGTCTTGGACATATCCAAAGCCAAGCCATCTCCTACACATGTGCCATATTCAGCACAAGTGCTGTTGCAGAGACCATTGTGAGTCCTTCAGCCTACCAACAGAAGAGGTGCTTAGGTACAGAATAGACTTTCTCAGGAGTAAGGGATTCCTTGGGTGTGGGGGGGTAACAGGTCACCTTCAGCAGTGATAGCTGTACTCCAGAGCCCAGAGAGCTGCACTGGTTAATTTTGGTGCCTCTGGAAAGCTACAGGACATCACCCAAGCCAACATCTGGGGGTGAGGTGTCTGGAAGAGATATTGCACCAGGTCACTTGCATCTTGGGTTTGTTTGTTTGGTGTTTTGGGCTCTGAAACAGTTGTAGCCCCCCAAAATGTCCCCACCCCCATCCAGTTAAGGATTTGTTTATTTGTTTGGCCAAGAAACTAGTTCTTTTGGATGAATTTTTGGTAGGGAAGATGTCAAAGCCTTGGATGGGTGGGGGGTCCACTTAAAGCAGGGATAAGCAAAATGCAGCCTGTGGGCTCCATGCAAACCCTATAACCCTTAAGTGTGTATTTGCGTATATATGTATGCTTCTTTGCATAGAAACTAGTTAGTCTCCAAAATCACCTGCTGATGTGGCAGTTTACTTCCCCAACCCCACAAAAGAAAAAAAAAGTTAGCTGAAAAGTAGCCCAAAGGGCAGCTGGAAGTGACATTACATTGCTCTTGCCATGCCTGGTCCAGTCCTCCAAGCAGGTGCATGGAGGAAATACCTTCCATCCCCTCTGCACTTGTGCAGCCCTGTCCTAAAGGGCCACATGTAACTCAAAAGCCGAACACTTTCTACCCCTGTTCTTAAGTGTAGGTCTCAAGGAGATTTATTGTAGGAGTATCTGCAGATGAATTTTGCATAGGCTAAAACCTAGCTCCAAAATCCAGCACCATGGATAGCTCCCTTATAATTATCCAAGCTGTCACTGTTCTTCTGTTGTCTGGATCCTGACCCTATTTGTGATTGTTTTACTTGTAACCTTGAACAGAATTTTAACACCTCTTGGGATATTCCTAGCAGTCTGCTGTTTTGGTCTGGACTAATTAGACTCTGGATTGTTATTTGACTTTGGCTTAGGATCTGTCACACTTGGTTTACTGACTCTGGTAGGACTCTGCTTATTTTCACTCTGGCACGTTCTCAGACTCTGTGCCTGGACAGTCCTTGGCTGGTCTTTTTGCTGTCTGTGAGTGGCTTTAAAACACTGTCACTGAACAGTAGTATGCAGAGGGATCTTGTAGCACCTTTGAGACTAACTGAAAGAAAGAACCTTGTAGTGTAAGCTTTCATAGACTACAATCTATTTCCTCAGATGCAACTCTATCAAGTACCAACTTCTTTTTTAGTTGGTCTCAAAGGTGTTACAAGATCCCTTTGCATACTGATATTCCAGACTAACATGGCTATGTCTTTGACTCTGTACTACTTACAGAGAATGGAAACAGGACAGGAATGCCCCTGCAACAAATAATTGCAGAACCCCCCATCCTAGCAATCTCAGTCTCATTATGAGCAAAAGAAATAACAAGGGTCCTTTTTTTTATTGATCTTCAAAGTAACACCAGGGGCCTGTGTGTGGCATAGTGGTTTCAGCATTGAACTATGACTCTGGAGATCAGTATTTGATTCTCTGCTCAGCTATGGAAGCCCACTGGGTGACCTTGGGTAGGTCACATCCTCTCAGCCCCAAAGAACTCTGTGCTAGATTCACTTTAGGGTCACCATAAGTCAGAAGCAACTTGAAGGCACACAACAACAGCAACAATGAAGTAATACCATTTGGCAGTCATTGGCACCACAAGGAACTATTTACAAGTATTTTGTTGATTTTTAATGTGTCAAAATTCCGATCTCCACTATTTTTTTTCAGTTGTGTGTGAAGCCTGTACAGGTGTATAGATAATGGAGTGGCTGGCATTATGAAAAAATTTTGGTGGGTTTTTTGGGCTATGTGGCCATGTTCTAGAAAGGTTTCTTCCTGACGTTTTGCCAGCCTCTGTGGCTGGCATCTTCAGAGAATCACAGAGGCTTCCCCCCCTTCATTTGTATGGTTTGTGGGTTTGTGTACTTTCAGTTATATTAACAGAAATATTTCTATACTTAATGCAGATTGGTGGGAAGAAATGCATTGTTCCAACTAGAGTAGACCCACTGAATCAATAAGAACCTAAGCAACATTTCTGTAATTATATTGAGTCAGTGGATATGGTCTAGTTGGGGATAAACAAATAGGTATAGGCTATTAGCATTAATTATCCCTGGGTATATTTCTCTTATACCCGTGTTAGGAGGTAACTATGCTGAATGTAGCTGAGTATTTGGGATGACAGCACCTACTTAAATTGTTTATTTATTCCCTCCAGAACAAGAGGCATGAAGCTGACAACAATAGGTTAAAAACAAATTATAGGGTAATTGTACTCAATGTCCGTTAGGCCCCAAATTTCCATGAGCTTAGAGCAGAGTTTCTTAGCCAGGATTCCTTCTAACCCTAGGGTTGTGCAAGAGGTTGCTAGGGGTTCTGTGAGATTTTATGAGTGAGATAAAAAAGCTGAGAAAACCTGGCTTAGATTTAAGAAATGATGCTACTTCTGAAATATGGTCATGCATTAGAGTAGTGGTCCCCAAACTGTGCCCTTTAAGAGATTTTGGATTTCAGCTCCCAGAAGCTTTGGCCATGTTGGCCAATAGTCTGGGATTCTGGGAGCTGAAGTCCAAAATCCCTTAAAGAGCACAGTTTGGGGACCACTGCATTAGAGGGTGCTTCCAGATGAAGCTGTTATGGTACAATTGGCCTGATTTGTTCAAAAAGTTTTACTAGAGGTTCAAATGATGTTGCCTTCTGTTTATGTGATTTTAAAAAAGTTATGTATTATATTTGTATTCCACCTTTATCCTAAAATGGGATTCAAGGTCGAATGCCTATTAGCTTCATATATGAATTATTCAGGAATGGGCAGGAATAGCTTTCTGAATCATAGAATCATAGAGTTGGAAGAGACCACTAGGGCCATCCAGTCCAACCCCCTGCCATGCAGGAAATCCAAATCAAAGCATCCCTGACAGGTGGCCATCCAGCCTCTGTTTAAAGACCTCCAAGGAAGGAGACTCTATCACTCTCCGAGGGAGTGCATTCCACTGTCGAACAGCCCTAACTGTCAGGAAGTTCCTCCTAATGTTCAGGTGGAATCTCTTTTCCTGGAGCTTGCATCCATTGCTCCGGGTCCTGTTCTCCGGAGCAGCAGAAAACAAGCTTGCTCCCTCTTCAATATGACATCCCTTCAAATATTTAAACAGGGCAATCATATCACCTCTTAACCTTCTTTTCTCCAGGCTAAACATCCCCAGCTCCCTAAGTCGTTCCTCATAGGGCATGGTTTCCAGACCTTTCACCATTTTTGTCGCCTTCCTTTGGACACGCTCCAGTTTCTCAATGTCCTTTCTGAATTGTGGCGCCCAGAACTGGACACAATATTCTAGGTGGGGCCTGACCAGAGCAGAATACAGTGGCACTATTACTTCTCTTGATCTAGACACTATACTTCTATTGATGCAGCCTAAAATAGCATTGGCCTTTTTAGCTGCCGCATCACACTGTTCACTCATGTTCAACTTGTGGTCTACTTGGACTCCTAGATCCCTTTCACACGTAGTTTCATTCAGCCAGGTGTCACCCATCCTATATCTGTGCATTTTATTTTTCCGCCCTAAGTGCAATACCTTACATTTCTCCGTGTTGAATTTCATTTTGTTAGCTTTGGCCCAGCTTTCTAGTCTATTCAGGTCATTTTGAATCTTGATCCTGTCCTCTGGGGTATTAGCTATTCCCCCTAATTTGGTATCATCTGCAAATTTGATAAGTATGCTTCCAATTCTGTCATCCAGGTCATTGATAAAGATGTTGAATAGCACTGGGCCCAGGACAGAGCCCTGTGGGACCCCACAGGTCACTTTTCTCCAGGATGAAAAGGAGCCATTGTTGAGCACCCTTTGGGTTTGGCCGGTCAACCAATTACAGATCCATTTAACAGTTCCTTTGTCTAGCCCACATTTTACAAGCTTGTTTGCAAGAATGTCATGGGGAACTTTGTCAAAGGCCTTACTGAAATCAAGATATACTATATCCACAGCATTCCCTTCATCTACCAAGCTGGTAATTTTATCAAAGAAAGAGATCAGGTTTGTCTGGCATGACTTGTTTCTCTGAAACCCATGTTGACTTTTTGTGATTATGGCATTGCCTTCTAGATGTTCACAGACTCTCTGTTTAATGATCTGCTCCAGAATCTTTCCTAGTACTGATGTCAGACTAACTGGACGATAATTGTTGGGATCCTCTTTTTTCCCCTTTTTGAAGATGGGGACAACGTTTGCCCTCCGCCAGTCTGCTGGGATCTCTCCTGTTTTCCAGGAGTTTTCAAAGATTATTGCCAATGGCTCCGATATTACATTTGCCAGTTCTTTTAATACCCTTGGATGGAGTTCATCTGGTCCCGGAGACTTAAATTCATTTAGATTAATAAGGTGTTCCTCTACTACCTCTTCACTTATTCTGAACTTTTGAGGAAGATCTGAACTCAGGGAAATGATAAGGAAATGCTCAGCATCCCCAAACCCTGGGATCTCCTTTGCAAGAATAAGTAGGACCAGTCAGCTATGTGCCCATTTTTCAAAGCGATAACTGTATTAAGTCTATAGGTTTTTTTTTTGGTTTTTTGGGCTATGAAGCCATGTTCTAGAAGAGTTTTTTCCTGACATTTCCCAAGCAGCTGTGACATCTTCAGAGGATGCTGGCATGGAAGAGAGCACGGTATATATACTGTTGGGTGAGAAGAAGGGATTTGCATGTTAATCTGTGTATTGTTCTGTTGTTGAAAGGCCTCAGAGTGTCTATTTAATTAATGATCCGTTGTCTCCTGGGAAACCTCCCTCAACCTGGGTAGTTTTCACTTGCATGGGCTGGGTCTTGATTTTGGTATTTTTTCAGGACTGGAAGCCAAACTTTGGTGGGTTACAGACCGCTGAAATGAAAGTCTTCAAACATGCCTTAGTTTCCCCTATCCTGAAAAAACCCTCTCTCGACCCCTCTTCCTTAGCTAGCTATCGTCCAATCTCTCTTCTTCCTTTTCTCTCTAAGGTGTTGGAACAAGTTGTCTATTCACGCTGTCTTGAGTTTCTTGAAACCAACTCCATTCTGGATCCCTTCCAGTCTGGTTTTCGCCCACGGCGCTCCACAGAGACGGCCCTTACTAAGATTTCGAATGATCTTTTGCGGGCCAAGGCGAATGGCCTTTATTCTATCCTTGTCCTACTCGATCTGTCTGCGGCCTTCGACACTGTGGACCACTGTCTCCTAATAGATGTACTCTCTGACCTTGGTTTCTCGGGCCTTGTTCTCGATTGGTTCACATCTTACTTGTCAGATCAATCTTTTTCAGTGGTCTCGGGTGGTCAGACCTCGTCTTCTGTCCCCTTATCTGTTGGAGTTCCTCAGGGCTCTGTTTTGGGTCCCCTTCTGTTCTCTTTATACACACTCTCCCTTGGCAAACTTATCAGTTCTTTTGGTTTCTCCTACCATCTGTACGCCGATGATACCCAACTGTACCTTTCCACCCCTAATCTTATGCCTGAGCTAGAGCAGCAAGTGTCATCCTGTTTAACAGCTGTCTCCCATTGGATGCACCATCGGCGCCTGAAGCTCAATATGTCCAAGACCAAGCTTCTTGTTTTCCCTCCTAAGCCCACCCTTCACTACTCCTTTTCTGTTTCTGTCAATAACATCTCTATCCAGCCGGTCCAGGAAGCCCGCAGTCTTGGTTTCATCTTTGACTCCTCTTTGTCATTTATCCCTCAGATCCAGACTACAGCCAAAGTCTGCAGATTTTTTCTCTACAATATCGCCAAAATCTGTCCATATCT
This sequence comes from Sceloporus undulatus, assembly GCF_019175285.1. Taxonomy (NCBI): domain Eukaryota; kingdom Metazoa; phylum Chordata; class Lepidosauria; order Squamata; family Phrynosomatidae; genus Sceloporus; species Sceloporus undulatus. The sequence goes on along the minus strand of NC_056525.1, from coordinate 70,982,247 downwards.
CTCAGCTTCTACCGCTAAGACACTGGTCCATGCCCTAGTGGTCTCACGACTGGACTACTGTAATCTCCTCTTGGCAGGGCTTCCCCTCTCTCATCTCTACCCATTAATTTCTGTTCAGCATTCAGCTGCACACATTATTTCACTCGCTCACCGTTATGATCATGTCTCCCCTCTGTTGTCCTCCCTTCACTGGCTCCCTTTTCCTTTCCGCATCAGGTACAAACTCTTGCTACTCACCTTTAAAGCCCTGCATGGGCTGGCCCCTCTTTATTTAACCGATCTTCTCTCTCCCTACATCCCTACTCGCACTCTCCACTCTGGTAGCCAAAGTCTCCTCTCCCAACCCAGGATCTTCTCTGCCCCATCCCGGATCCATCCCTTCTCTCTTGCTGCCCCTCATTCCTGGAACCTTCTTCCTCTGCATGCACGGCTCATCACTTCCTTAACCAGCTTTAAGGCTGAGCTGAAAACCATATTGTTTAGGGAAGCGTTCTCAGGGAATTTGTGATTGTCATCTGGCTGTCTGACAATATTTGATGTGATGTGATTTGTTTTATATTTGATGTTTTTAATTTGTTTTTTCTTTTCTATATAGTAATTTTAACTATTCCTCTTTTAATTGTTATTATTTTAGAATGTACGCCTTGGGCAGGCTTTTATATTCTCTCTAATTTTACTGACTTTGTACAGCGTGTGTATAATTACAGCGCTTTAGAAATAAAGTTTAATAATAATAATAATAATAATAATAATAATAATTGCTGCATCCGGGAACCGCAGCAGCCAAATGGTGCGGTTCCCAGATGCAGCAAAGAAGGAGCGCGAAAATCGCGCTCCTTCTTGCTCCCTGGAAGAGATGCCGCGAGGGGCGTCTGGCGGTGTGTAACGCACCTTTGTTTACTTTAAGGGTTCCTCCTTTCCTGTTGAAGTTGTCCAGGTGTTTATGGATTTCAATGGCTTCCCTGGTAGGGGACTGGTACTGGTGCATGGACAACCACTTTGAGTAGCAGTGGTCTAGGATGAACTTCTGAGACTTAAATTTAAAACATGACTTTTAAAACAGGGCTGGGAAAAGTGTGGATCTCCAGATGTTGTTAGACAGCAATTCCCATCAGTTCTAGCTAGCATAACCAATGATGAGGGAGGATGGAAGTTGTAGTCCAACAGCATCTGGAAGGCCACATGTTTTTCATCCCTGTTCTGATTAATGTTTGCTGTCATGATAGCAAAATACGACTTGGTGACTTATGACTTCTTAGAGCAGATATTCTTGAACTGCAACTCTATTGGCTATTCTGGCTTTGGTTAATGAGAGTTTTAGTCCTACATCTGGAAGGCCTCATGATTCCTGTCTCTGCCTTAGAGCATTAAGGGTGCATAATTGGTACCCCATACCTGACTCATATTCAGACTCTGCAGTAAAGTTGATGTCTCTTCACTAAAGGTTTCATGCATTCTGTCATGGCTGGGTCATTACGTGGTAGCAAGATGCGACATGGGATAATGAAGAGACCTGGAAGTAATGTGCAAACATCAGGAAGGAGGAGGACCAACAGGGTTACACTGAAAGACCACAGAGGAGTGATCTAGGAGGTAAGGCAGGAGATTTTATCTAAGCCCTGAACTTTTACTGTGCAAATCTAATCTTCCTGCAGAACAATGAGGAAAGAAGGGATATCACAAGGTTGACTTCAATAAAAGCCAAGTCTGGGAAAAACTGGCTACTTAACTGAACACTAATGTCATCATTCCCTTCCCCATTATATTGTTCTAGCTTTGAGCCGGTAGGAATTGTTCTGTAATGCATCTTGTCCTATGGCACTTCATTCAGTTGTGTAACACTTACAAAGGGGGCTTGACATCTTGAATTTAGGCTTTTTTTTTTTTTAAAAGAGACTTGTTCTTAGGTATTGTCAATTCATTTGAGACAAACTACACTCTGGGAGATTCTGGGAACTGTGCTGGCTGGGAGATTTTTGGAGTTGCAGTCCCAAAAGTAATTTACTTAAGCCCCCAATTGTTTGTTTGTTTGTTTCTTGTTAACTAAAAAAGCTTACCCCTGCTACCGCCTTAGATGTTTGGGGTAATTTTACAGATGTGGGATGTGTGGGGGAGGGTTATACTCTGCACTGTTTTAAGCCCTTTTTTAAAACCAGGAAATAAACTGGAAATGACTTCTGTTTTATTCCCTTGTTTTAAAAAGGCCTCCTCCAGACTTGTCCTTGGACCCCTCTCCTGGGTCTAAAATATTCCAGGGAGTTGGGAGGCAGAATCATGGAAAACTTGCTCCCAGAAGCTGCAGTGGGACATTTTGAGTAAAATATTTTTCAGAAGGTGTGGGGGTGGGGTTCAAAACTGTGTAAGAGGTATGTGCATCCGTGGACCTCAAATGCTTTCTCACCCTAATTTAAGGCAAGGCACCAATCATTTTCCCCCTATGGGTAGTCTGTGGGCTCAAATGGTATTTTACACACCTTTGCCCCCCCCCCCCCAACCCCAATACGTATGTCTCTCCATAGTAATGACTTCATAGAGAGGGAGGGTATTTTCCTGAGCATGGCTGAACACTTAAAAACAGTACAAAATCTTTTTCTGTAATTGGCATTTCCCCCACTTCCTTTCTGTTAACATAGGGGTGCCATAAGTTGGAAATGACTTGAATGCACATAACAACAACAATATCTGTTCTTTAAAAATCAGCATTGATTCTTTCCCAAAGCCTGTACGTTCTTCTTCTTGATTCTGTGATCCTTGATTCATTTGGTCTTTAGTATTTTTCCTATGCAGAGATTTTGACAGGTATTGCAACATTTGTATAATTAGGGTCCCAAACACATTGCAGAAATAATCCAGTTGGAGACCACTTTAACTGCCCTGGCTCAATGCTAGGGAATTCTGGGAACTGTAGTTTTGTGAGACATTTAGCCTTCTCTGTCAGAGAGTTCTGGTGCCACAATAAACTACAATTCCCAGAATTCCTTAGCACTAAGCCAGGGCAGTTAAAGCAGTCTTGAACTGGATTATTTCTGCAGTGTGTTTTGGTGCAGCTTGTGGCCTTCCAATAGTGTAAGACTGCAATTCCTATCCATTTCAGGCACCATAACCAATACTGAGAATTGATTTGAATTGTAATCCAACAATATAAATGGGACTAGAAATTCAATAAAGCCCCACTCACTGTTTTCATGGAGGTGATATTGGGACTGTATTTGTTCTTATTGTATCAAGACACATCTGTTGATGTACACATCAATTTTGCTTCTTATCAGTGTAATCCACACTGCACTGCTTTTTATCCCAACCCCAGTCCTTCACACACAAAAAAAAAACATAACAGACAGGAATAGTAGGGAACAGTGTGGCAGGTAAAGCTTGCACTTCTTTTCAGCTGCTCCAGAGAACAAGACCCGGAACAGTGGATGCAAGCTACAAGAAAAGTGATTGCACCTAAGCATTAGGAGGAACATCCTGACAGTAAGGGCTGTTTGACAGTGGAACACACTCCCTTGGAGACTGGTGGAGTCTCCCTCCTTGGAGGTCTTTAAGCAGAGGCTGGATGGCCATCTGTTGGGGATGCTTTGATTGAGAGTTCCTGCATGGCAGGAGGGTTGGACTGGAAGGCCCTTGTGGCCTCTTCCAATTCTATGATTCTTGTTTTTAGTTGTCTTGCTCCCTATTTACTGTGCATTATGATAGCTGCCTCCCACATTTTCAAGTTTTTGTCAGGAAATGGGTCCAGACCAGGTTCTTTAAGCATGCTTGACAGGCTGCACAGGATGATGAAAATGCACATAGAATCAAATTAGACATAAGGAAAAATGTGAATTCATAGTGACGAACACACTTTTCTCTCCACAACAGGATTGCCCTAGAAGATGCATGTCTTTGCAATCAGCCATGCAAATTAAGGCAATGTTTACCTTCCAGTGAACAATTGCAAAGCAAAGCATGCTAATGCAGAATGTGACAATGAGAATAATTAGCTGCTATGACAAACAGTTGTCTTTCATTACTTGAAGAAGCACATTTTCAAAAAGTGTGAAACTCACATTATCTACTGGGTCCTAACTTTTTTTCAGTCATGGACCTTTTGAGGATCTGATGAAATCTATGGACACTCTTCACAGAAAGGTACATATAAACATATACACGTAAAACTTAGCATATTGTTCATTTTACCATATTGAAAACAGATTTTTAGACACATAGGACCCATTCAAACTGAGCTATTTGGACTGGATGGAACTGGGTAGATCCGGATGCCATCCCCCTGAATCTCTTTGGAAGCAAGTGCTCACTATTTACCTCAGGGTACTTTAACCCTGAATGCCATGCAGCTCCGGGTTTACTGAACCAGTTAAAAAAAAGGCTCCTTTGCTGTCAATCAAATTCTCTTCTGCTGACGTCAAGGGTGACGTTTCTTACAGCGATTCGGCCACCGGATGGGTGATTTCGCCTTCCCCCCTCCTTTTTAAAAAACAACCAGGCGCAAGTATGCACATATTTTGTCAAATTTAAAAACCTCCTCTGTGTGTGTGTTGTGGGTATTTGGCCCATTTTCAAACCCAAAATGCAATCTAATGCCATCTCTGCATCCTGCATCCTCCCTCCATGTCACCCCAGAGTGCCTCATACACATGTAATAACAACAACAACAACAACAACAATAATGATAATAATAACAAATTCCTCACCTCAGAATGCCAGAAAAGGATGCCATACATCATTTGCTTTCCCTCAGCTACCCCTGAATTCCTTAGAGACAGTAGCAAAAGCATTCTGTATCAATTTGCCAATATGGAAAGAGAAAAGTTTGTAACATTCACATTGTAGCATTCGCAAAGGAAAAAAGCCTCCTGCAAAATGCTGCTGGAAGCAAGGAAATGAAAAGGAAAGTGAACAGGCAGGCAGCCACATTCTATCTATATATCTATCTCCCTATAACAAAAAACATGCGCATAGTCTGCCAAAAATAATTAAAAAAATAAAAGAGAGAGAGAAAGCTGCCTGGTGCGAGAGGGAGGCTTGTTCTATTTTGTGCCCTCCCTCTGACCTGCCCTGAACTTGACCCTTCATCCTGCTCCTTCCTTCTCCTCCTCCTGCTTCGTTACCCAGATTGCCCTTCATGGCAATCTTCCCTCCGTCTCCTTCCTCCTCCTCCGTCACTCTTGGCACCCTTTCTCCAGTTTCCCCCTCTGCCCTCCCTCTGACTGCCCTTTGCATCCCCCGTCAGTCACCCCGATTGCCCTTTTTTGCATCCTTCCTCCGGCTCCTTCCTCCTTCCTCCTCCTCCTTTGCCCCGATGAAGGGGAGGGAATGCTCTGCCCCACCTCTGACCTAAATCCCTCCCCTGAACTTGCCGATCATGATTGGGGGCAAGTTCATATTTGCCAATCTGGGTTTTTTCAAAAGATATGGCTTTTACCTTGATTCCAAATGACCCACACTAAGGAGCATTTGCCCTGAAACGGTTGTGCAAGCCTCTGATTCGCTTGTGGGAGATTCGGGGTGAATATGAACTTCACATGCATAATTCAGTTCCTGATCCGGGGTAAAAGGTAGTCTGAATGGCCCCATAGTCTGGAATGGAAAAAAAAATGCGATGAACATTTGAAACTGCTAAATTTTAGCCATAAAAATCACTGTAGTTGGAAAAAATTAAAGTGACAAGGAAGAAAATTGAAGGGAAAAAACCTTTTTGCATGCACTTGATGGAGCCCCTGAAATCATCCATGGAAAAAATGAAAGTGACAAGGAAGGGGGGTCTGCGGATTCCCAACTGAGAACTCCTGATCTTGGTTGCATCCACACTGCAGAAATAATACAGAAAACCAGAAGTGGACTTGTGTCCACTTTGGAGGTTTGAGTGGCATTTTTGGTAGTTTGTGTTGTCCCTGGACAGTCCCAGGGGCAGTAAAGTGACCTGTTGGGGCGTTTCTCATACTTTCTCTGAAAGAGTACTGTCTGATGCTTCAACTTTTCTTTCACGGTGCAATGATGTAGAGCTATTAGGAAGTGGATTTGCATCCCAGTTTTGACACAAGAACAAGTTGTATCCTTTCATATGTTAAACCTGAGCTGGCAGTACTGTTCTTTTTTGACTCTGGCTATAATCCCATGCATATTTGCCTGACATTGAGCTCCACTGAATTCAGTCATAATTCTGAGTAAACAAGCATAGGTTTGATCTGTTCAAAGGGCTTAATAACACTGGCATGATTTAGACGGGCCTTTGCAGTGTCCCCGTCACGTGCTAGGGCTGGCCGAGGATGCACCGTCCATATTGGCCTCACCCCTAGCACATGATGGGGCGTCAAAATGGTGGAGCCCTGTACATACGGGCACCGCCATTTTGATGCGACGGACGCTTAGCGTCTGCATGTCCCCGCACCTTTGTCATGCCGCATGTGTGCCATTGGTGCATTGCGGCGTCACAAAGGTGCTGCAAGAAGAACCCACTTTTTGCAGGTTCTTTTTGTTCTGCGACGGAGCTGCATGGTTTGTCCACTGCAGCTCCCTCGCGGAGCAAACCAGGGCGGCGGCAGACCGCCCTTTTTGGGTGGTCTGTATCCCACCACTGATTGCAAAATGAAAGCTTGTACAGTACAGTGGTCACTGACCTCTTTAAAACCCCTTAATTGTACTATGTTTGTTTGGTTTTAGCCTTCTGCAGTTAACATCTTCCTTCACTAGATTTGTGTGAAACATTTTGTGCTAGACACTTACACGTAGTACTTGGATATTTGGTTCACAGCAAACCCTACAGTAACACAGTGCCAAATATTCATGCATGACAAATCCCCTCCAGTCCTCATCATTTCATCTTTTTTTCATGAACTGAGACATGCTCAGATAAATGTAACTTGTCTTGTAACATACTGAACTGTGGAAAGCGTTTGCATTTTGCTTGCCAGTCTGGCTCAAGATGGCTATATTTTTCACCTGTTTCTGCCTCACTGGTCTGAAGTGTGTGTTAAAACAGAAAGCTCTATAAAGTAAAATACAAGAGAAGTTGCAAATCTGGCACATTTTTTATTGTTAGTATGCTATTATTGCTTTCATAAACAATTTGAAAATTGGAACAGATTCAGTATTTGTTTTTGTACATGTGTTACGTATGGCACATGTTTGTTATTTTGAGTATACTAGCATTATTTTTAAGGGGCCAAAATACCCTAAAGGCACCAGATACTTGGATGGGAGACCCCCCAACAAAAACCAAGTGCTGTAAGCGATATTTCAGAGGAAGAAACTGGCGAAACCACTACTGGGTATTCCTTGCTTAAGAAAACCTTATGAAATTCATGGGGTTGACAAGTGATTTGAAGGCACATACACAACAGACAGTATTACTATTGTAAACAACCTGAAAATTACAACTAATTTATTATTTATATACTTGTTCTTGTTGCATTATATGTTGTAGTCTACCTATCTTATATTTGACTCTCCACTTCTTGTAAGAAATTAGGGTAGCATAATTTTGTCCATCACCATCCACCTTCTATTTATATTAGTGACTATGTTGAGATACAGTGATTTGGTTCACAGTTGCACTGAGGTTTGCACTGTAGAGGCAATGGTATGATCTCAGTCAAGTAAAGAATCCCCTCTGGCTTTTACTCTGACTTTACTTTAAAGGCACTGTCTTAAGATGCCAAACAATATCCCCCAAATAGGTTTGGCATCTTGGATGCCTCCTGTAGAATTTGGATTAAAATTCGGAGAGAATTTACCACCCCACTGATATCCAAGCCACAAGGTTCTATTGGACTAAGTCCTTTCTGGTTGAAATCCAGTGAGGAAGAACACATTTTAAAATGTTTTGCTGCAGGAATCTATAGTCACCTTGGATTATCCATCTGTCCCTTCTTTTCTAGCAGATTTCCACAGCTTCACAATTAGAACCCATTATTCCCACCTCACCCTACCCACCCCCTGACCCTACTGATTTTTCTTTCCTTGTGTCCACTGTTTTGTTTTCCCACTGGTCTTTCTCTCTTGGTACTGCAGGTCACAGCCAGCTTGCAATTAAGTAAAATAAAATATAGTGTGTCCTTGCCTTACATAAGCCCCCCCCCCCATGAGGCAAATTCCAGGTATGCTTGTGCACGTGGTGGCATGTGTCCCATTTCTTGTTTGTGGTGCGGTTCTCAGCATAAGCTGTATGATGCAGGCGCACTGTAAAATTAATCCAGTGTTAAACACCAAGGTATATCTACCTAGGGTCTCCATAGCATGCTTACCTATTTTCAGGACCCAAGCCCTATCATACTGTAGGCTTTCTAAGGGAAAGAATGAAGCAGTTAAGGAAGACATCACATGTGGTGGTTATGGACAAAAAATTAATTTGTGAAAACTACATGCATGACTTTAAAGTTATTTTGAGTTTGTCAAGGGATATTTGCTAACTGGAACAATGTGAGGAGTGATATTGCAAGATCCAAAAATAATTCCTGCTTATGGAGGCTGGTGGCTTCCATGTTAGTGGGGCAGTGAATCTACACAGCATGTAAAGTTCAACCCTCATATCTGTGGGATCAGTGACAGCAATTTCACTTATGCACATCCAAAAAAATGTCTCCCTAGGTATCTGGAGGTCTTCCAGTTTGACTCTATGGTCAAATTCTTCTGGAAATATAACATTTGCTATGAACTGCAGTTTCACTTTATCCATAGTAATCATGGGAATGGATCCCCCACAGTTACAGAGGTCTTACTGTATGCATTTTACCTTTAAAGGAACCATCCAGAGTGTTGAGTCCTATCTCCTATAAAGGTTCAGCACCTTTTAAAGTTTAGACCCTAACTGGATTTGTTCCCCACCTGATATGAAAGCCAGACCAGTTCCTGCTCTCCATTGAGCATCTATCTGATTATGTTTTTGAAGTGCAGAGTTGAAGACTTTGAGTAACATTTTTCGTTAAACTGCTTTAGGCTGGCAATCATGTCATTAGTCATTGTTTTTAGATTACAAGTACTACTTTTAGTAGGAGAGAGCTAAAGGCTGCAGTTGTACCCAATTTATTTGAATAATGCCTCATTTAGATCCATGGGGCTTACTTTTGAGAAAGTATGCAGAACTTTGGGCTGCATATGCTAGCTCTTGGAAGTATTATTTCAGGTTTCTATCTTACAGGATGTTATTGTACAGTCGGCCCTCCTTATCCAAAGATTTTTTTATCCACGGATTCAAGCATCCATGGCTTGAACATATTTCAAAAAAGTATAATTTCCAAATAGTAAACCTTGATTTTGTCATTTGACATAAGGGACACAATTTTGCTCTGCCATTATATTTAATGGGACTTGAGCATCCATGGATTTTGTTATCCATGGGGGATCCTGGAACCAAACCCCAGCAGATAAGAAGGTCCCACTGTATGTGCCTTCAAATTGTTTCTGATTTGTGTTGTCACTGAGGCAACCCTATCATGGGATTTTCATGGCAAGATTTGCTCATAGGAGTTTATCTTTCCATTCTTCTGAGGCTAACAGAATGTGACTTGCCCAAGGGTCACCCAGTGAGTCCTCATGCCCAAGCAGGGATTTAAACACTGGTCTTCTGGAGTCAAGTCCAACACTCAAACCACTATACCAGTCTGGCTTTCATGAGATATAGGGATATCAATTAATATTTGGATATTTCATTCTTACAAGTGGGAATACATAATTTCCAGTAGTTTCCATATGTTGGGAAAAAAAGAGTATTTGTCTGGTATTCAGACATCCTGAAGTGTTTGGGGAAATTATTCTGTTAAGAAATGCATGTTGTTTGTTTGTTTGTTTGAGAACTGTTGGATTTCATGCAAAATTACTGTTTCCAAGCAGCCATGTGTGTTTTGTGTGTGCAAATTTCCTATTTCCTTTTCAAAACCCAGCAGTAGAGAATAAGCCTGTTCAAAGATTTTGCACACCAAAAAACTTGCACAATGAAAACCATATACGAAATTATTACACAAAACAGCCTTCTTGCACAAAAATCATGCTTTTGTTATGAAATAGTTTATGAAATGTTTTTGTTTTATTATGGTTCCTGTTCATAAAGTTCCTGTATGTGTATATTTTTTTGCAGAATTATTTCCCAAAATACTTTGTGATGTATGCATGTGCGGTAAATACTGAGTCCTCATTTCCCCATTGTATTATTCTTCCTGGCTGAGTTTTGTCAATGTCAGGAAACTCATTTGTCAGCTAGGAGCTGATATTCTTTCACTCCCTAATGAGATGCTCTGTATTTTATGCCTATCATTCACTTGGATTGATTCTGTTGTCTGATCTGGCATTTTGTTTTCTGTCACCCTCATCACGTTTCACATTTTATTTGAGGTATGAGACTTGGCTGAAGTGATTTATTTTAGCCTCCTTTGGAAATAAACCCTCTTTCTTTTGCAAGATATACATGATAGGATGTTGCAAAGCCAGCAGGGTTTGTGGCCTATCTGATCTTACTTCTGAAAAAAGAACAATGCATGCTTTTGAGGAAGTGTGTTTTCATATTAATGAATCAAAATTAAATATTCCATTACATGGGTTTGTGCATATATTTGAATTCACACAATGTAAATTAATGATACCTCTTTATTTCCATATTAAGAGCAAATATTTGTTTCAGAGAAGTGTAGGGCCTGAAGAGGCTTTCAGCTCTGCAAGTAATCTATGATTCTTTGTTCTGGAACTGCAGACAGATGGATAATTCATTTATATTAGCCTTCAGCTATCATCACCAAATAAAAAGGGAAAGGTTTGGCTCTTACAATTAGGCCTCTAATATATAGTTATGAATATGTAATGATACCATTGTCTACTTTATTCAGATCACTGTTCTAATTTCCTAACATTCTAGCATCTTTGAGGCAGAGACAGAGGAGCATTTAGAAACATCAGTTGCTATGTACTGTCTACAAAATACCCAGTGTTGTTGTTCGCAACCTCCATTATTGAGCCTTAAAAAAAAAAATCAAAATGGGAAAGCCTTGATTGTTTACTATTGTATATACTCATGTATAAGTCAACATAAGTTGAGGGTAAAACTTAGGGGCATATAACAAAGGATATAAAGAATGAAGCAAATGAAAATATGCCAAAGAACTTATAAAATTCCAGCAAACATAACTGTTTGTGCTTGTTTGAAAGGCTTCATGGATGAAGAGGCAACTATAGTAAATGGTGGCTGTGGAATGTGTGGGAAAGGGTGGGACTAAGAAAACTTAAACATGTCAACAAGGATGTAAAGGCAAGATTTAAAATACAGTTTTAACTCTTATCACAAAAAAGGAACCATCCCCTTCTCTGAGCAGAGTGGCAAAAGGCAAGAGTCCAACCCAGGAGAACCTAAAAGAAGCACCAACCCCTCTACTCTCTCAGCGCTTTTTTGAGTGCTACAAGTTGCTGATCTGCAAGGAATCTCATTGATTTTGCCACTTGATTAGGAGTAGGCAAAACACAATAAGAACAGAAGAACATCAGCATTAGTAAAACAGGCAAAATTATTATTTTTTCCTCTAGTTTTCCAAAGTGTCATTTCCATGAAAAGAACCAAGAAAAGGATAGTATGACTATGAATTGCAGTGATCAAATGCTGTATTATTGCCTTCATCTTTTCTTCCTCAACTATCACTTTATTTATACCCTGTCTTTGGGTCTTCCTGGTATGTAGTATTTAGAAATAATTTTGGTGCAGTTCATTTTGACCATCATTATAATATTCCAAAATACATTTTTATTTTATCTTTTTCAATTGACAATTTTTCAATTTCTTTTCTACCAAAAATGGCTTTGGGCAAAAACGTTTTTTCATCCCCAACCCCTGGGCATTTGCATGTCCAGTAGCCTCCTTTCAGGGATGCTTTGACCATGGATTTTTGCACTGGCAGAGTGTTGGAAAAAATGGCTCTTCTTCTCCCTTCTGACTCTGTCAATGTATGATATTGGGGCGGTACAGATCAGTATTTTGTGCCAGCCTGATTGCAAACTAAGGTTGCGTGAGGGCTGAGCATTTACACACTCATTAACCCTACCATGCACCCTGGGTGCCATCTTGATGCGTGCCCGTACAGCTGGCACCATGATGATGTTGTTCGTGCACAGCGCTGCACAGGAGGGGTATCATAATGCAACTCTGTGGCCCTTATGGTGCCCCTGTAGTGCCAGGAATAGGAGCTGCATTTTGCAGCTCCTTTTTCAAGCAGATTGGGGCATGATGTCCGGTTGCCGTGTCCCCAACACTGCACTTTCAGGGGCGGCACAGAGCTGCCCCTGTCAGGCCGTTTGTCAAGCCCCAAAGTCTTCACAATCTACCACAAAGCCAGAGCTCTACCAGTGCAGGTGTGGGCAACCTACTGCCTTTCACATGTTTTGGTGTACAACTCCCAAAATCTGTAGCATTGATGATGGGAGTTGACAGAAGCTGTAGGCCAAAACATCTGATCCCTTTACTAGCAGATCTATCTTCTGCCCACTCAGGTTTGAAGGGACCCCCAGCCTTTTAGTATTAAGCTTTTGTACATTGTGAACAGTTCTGAAGAAGAGGTATTTCAGAAGGTACAGTTTGTGCACATTTTGAACAAAGTTATAGCTTGTTCAAAATGAAAGGATGCAGAAAGTGAGGCTGCTCTCCCCTCCCCTCCCCTCTTTCCCTCACTTATCTTATTCTTACTCTTATTTAACCTCTTTCCAAGTCTTCTTCTCTTATATTGTTGGCAATATCTATATTTTTGCTGTCTACCTTTGGTGCCTTGTTTTCTATCATCTTCCTCTGCCTTCCATTTAATTTCGCTGCATGTCAGTCAACACATTCGCCTTCATCTCTCCAAGTCCATACATTGTTTTTACAGTATTTACTTTTGTAAGTGTCTTTTTGCTTCTTCTCCCTTCTCATTTCCCCCTCTCTCCCTCCTTTTGTTCCCCCCCCCCCCATAGCATTCACTCTCTCTTTCATCTTTACATCAACCTTCTCTCTCTTGCTCTGCTTCAAGCCTTTCTTTTCCCATGCACACTCTGCCCCTCAAGCTGCTGGGCTTCTCTTCCTGTCTTTTGTTTCTTCCCTTTCTCTTGTTCTATGCAACACAATATGTATTGAATTGCTCACTGCCACAACTAGCACAACATATCATGGAGTGAAAAATTCTAGTGAGGATGGCAGGGGAGGTGATAAATTGGGTAGAGTAAACCACCAGGAACAGAGGATATTCCAATTGAACTGCTATGCATACAGAATAAACTCCAGTGTTAACTAACCTATACCAACAAATATAAAAAGCAAAACAGTGGTCAACAAACCGTAAATGGTCAATATATATCCCTATATATATATCCCTAGCCACTAAAAAGGAGGCAGAATAGATTGTAGCAACTATAGGGAACATTGTAGACCCACGTATTGTTCCTGATAAAACATCCTTAAATTTCCTTGGGGGAAAAGTATTTAAAAGTATATTGGTATATTGTAATAATACAGAAATGAGACAGACATTTAAAAAAAATTATTGTGGGAGTATACTGTTACTGCAGTCCCAAAGATAAGATATGGGGGATACGCAAGGAAGGATGAATTGGTAGTCATGAGGGATGAACTGTCCTAGTATCTGCTGGAACTGGGAAACAAATGTGGCGAATCATGACATCTCACAGGAAATTGCTGACATGCCTTGCTGATAACTTCCTCTTTCAGAAGGTGGAAGGAATGAGGGTGTCAGCTGTCTATGACATCATCTTAACCAATAAGGAAGAGGTGGTCAATGTGATTAAAGAAGCAGAAACTAGACAGTGTAATGCTGCAATTCAGGATCTTATAGAAACCTGAAGGTGAGTATAGTAAAAAGTTTTGTCTTGGATTTCAGGTGATTTAAATAAATTCAGGGTGCATCCAGACTGATTAAAAAGACCAGAAAGTCCCAGATTTTGTTCCTGTTGTTTCAAATTTTATTTTGGAGATCTATACGTGTTTGGTTTATTTCAAAATGTTTTCTGTCAGCTCACAGTATGCTCAGAGACCTTTTTATACCAGCTTCTCAGGCAGGTTTATTTTAACCCAGTATAAAATCAGAAAGAACAGGAACAAAATCTGGAATTTTTCAGTCTGGATGCATCCTCAGAGTAGTTTTAGGAAGGATTTAATGTTTAGGTATACTAGTAGGGAAAGAAGCTCAAGAAGGCTGGGAGTTCTGAATAGAATTCTGAATAAATTCCACAATAGATTGTGTGAATTGCAATTGTACAAACAAGTCCAGTGTGAAAGAAAATGGAAGACATCTAGAAAAGCTGCATAAGAGGAAAGTGAGGAACATCGTTATGGTAGTTGTTATTTTATTTTAAAGGACATTTATAAGAAATTAAAGGACATTACTAAGGATAAGTATAGGTATGTTGTCATAGTACAGCTGGCCCTTCATATCTGCTGGTGTTCCATTTTGGACCCCCTCCACAGATGGCAAATTCTGCTGGATATCAAGTCCTATTTTCTTCAATGATGGCATGATATGCGTGCAACTGTGTTGGTGTAGCAGTGTACATGTACCACCATTGGGGAGAATGGGGTGAGGCCATCTGTAATCTAATCTGTGGATGGTAAGCCTACGGATAGGAAGAGCAGACTACAGTGCACTCGCTTTCTACGCAGGCACACCTTACCTGGACTCCAGCATATGCTGAATGTCTGTGCTGGAAGAAGCCTCGGCATGTCCGGAAGGTGCAATGGTGCATACATGGGAAACTGTGGCAAGAAAAATTCTAGAATGACCAGAATCTTTGCAGTTTGGCACTTATTCTGCACAGAATTCAGATGAAATTGTTTTGCATAGAAATTAGCACAGGAAGTTAATTTCTCTGCAGAAAATGCTGTTTTTCTGTGCAAAACAACCATGTGTCGGTTTTATGTAGAATAAATTACAGCATTTCATGCACAGAAATCAGCATTTTCTGCACTGAAATTAATATTTCTAAATTTCAATATTATTTTCCATGCAGAAAGTCTATTTCTGCACAGAAAATGCTGATTTCTGTCCAAAGCATCTATGTTGCATCTTTTTTCACAGAATAAGAATATCCCACAAAAGCAGTGTGGATTTCAAAGACTTTTTTTTTGCAGTGGGAATAAAATAGATGAAATTACTCATTGCTACCTCCAAGCGTAGAATTACACCCTAGTTCTACCTAGAAAAGCTGCTAATATTGGAGTAATAAATAAAAGCTGGATGTCTTTGAAGTATGTGCAGTAGAGAAGCATGTGTTCAACTGTTTCAACCATGCCTGACTGACAAGTTTTGCTCATTACCCAATTTCCTGGAGGGATTGGGGAGGGAGGGCTAAGAGGAAACCCACAGTAGGCACCTATTTCTACCCACTAACAAAGGGGGTTCCAAGGTTGGTGGCAGTTATAGAAGTAATGCATGCCTTGTGAATGGTAAATGAGGGCTTCTTGTGCTATACAAATGTTTACACTAGTGACTAGACAAGAGCATAGCATAAGATATGGTGAGTGTCTGTGTGTACACACTTCACCACGCCTTACAGAATAAGAATGCTGAAGTTTCCAGATAGCACTGATCTGAGACCCTTTCAGCACTACACAGCTGTAGTACTCTGACTCCACTTTAACTTCCACAACAACTTCCAGTGGAATCCTGGGATTTGCTGTTCAGGAAGGGGCATTTAGAATTCCCAGCCAGAATTCTCGTGTCTCATTAAATTACAAGTTACCATATTCAATACAATGCAGCTGAGTTAGTTAAAGTGGAATCATAGTGCTATAATTGTGTAGCACGAACCCTGTTTTAATTAGTTCTCTTCATCTGCTTTGGTTTCCTCACATGAACTACCAAATGGTTTCCTCTTATAAAGTATGCTGATTTCTCATGCAACCTTCATCTCCTTACAATCCTCTTTCTCTTTGACCTGAAGACAAGAATGGACACTATCAGAGGACCTTATTTTATGGATTGTGCCCACATAAACTTCCTCCACATTCCATCCTTCAAATCATCTTTTTATAATGCAAGAACCTTCCCCCTACCCAGGAAAACTGCAATAGCAAGAACTTCATTTCTTCATGAGAGTGATGGTATGTGTAAGCATAATGAGATGATGGTTACACAGTGTGCATGTACAGAGTGCTTTCATTTAACCACTGAGTCATCCATGTCAATAGTGTCTGTAGACAAGGGGGCAAGTGATAAGGGAAAGGTGGAAACTCACAAATGGTCAGTGTTCATATGAAGAGATGACTGACATAAATGGCAGTGTTCATATGAAGGGATTCTAGAGGGCAAAGAGCTTAATTTCACTAACCACTAAATATTTGAGTCCTCATCACTTGTACTGGTATAAGGGATGCCACAATCTGGCTTATAGGTATGCTCAGAGAATCTGTGATCGGCTTGATCAACTACTAATAACTGCATTCTGTGATTTGTCATATATTGCTCCACAGTAATAGTTTGTTTAAGTTTTGCATGAAATCAAACAATTTCCCCCCTGAAAGCACAGGCTTTAAATTTATTTAGGCAATATGCTTGACACTGTATGTGACTGCTACATACCAAAGCAAAATATATTTTCCTGTTCAGTGCCAGGGCAATGCAGTGTAACCCTAATCCTGAACCAGCTTTGTGATTTCATGCCAAATCTGATTGGCTATATGGGATTATTAGCCCTGTCAATGAATGGTACACCTTTTAACCTTCTTTGGTCATGTGAATGACAAACATTATCTAACAGAATGTTGAATTTAGATGTTACAACTTTTGCTTTTCATTTTAGGGCACAAAGATGCCAATGTTCACAAGTACCTTTACAAAAGGGATTCTATTTTGTCTTTCAAAATATGTCTTCCATCCTTCAGTAATTGAATATACAGTAAATGCTGTAATTTATTCTGCTCAACAGATAACAGAAGATGTCTCAGTAAGTGCAACAGAACTCCACCAGCTTCTTAAGTACTTATAAAAAGACCCATCACAGACATCAGAAAGAAGTAACTAATCATGCTGTGAACTGAAGGATGGTCTACCCTCTTGTGTCTCAGTATTTTGTCTTGTGATGGTAAAACAAATTCTTGCCTTTATGTGTTTTCTGACAAGTGCATTATGCAGAATTGAACATATTTTGTGTTGTTAAGACAAAATGAAATGCAATATTGTGAGCAAGATCCAAACTGGGGAAAGGGGGTGAAATTGTTTGGACGATGTTCTTGCCTTTACAAAACCTCTCATGCAAGCTTCAGTAACCAGATATTAAACATACATTGAGCTGCTAATAAACCTTCCAAATGTGTTGACTGTAAAACATCCCATCTGTTTTCTTTTGTACCAGTTTATTTTGAGTTGTAATGAGAAATGAATGTTCTCTGCTCTGTTTTTAATAACTCTCCCTTCCAACATTACATGTGTATTATTTCTAAAATGGTACCTTTGTTATAAAACGCATTCCTGCTTATTTTAGCCTTTGTATACAAATATAAGTTATAGTTATTTAAATTATTCCCCAAAGGTTTTTGAAAAGCTTGAAAATGTGTGCCTTGTTTGCAGCATTTATTTTAATAAGGAAAACATGTTACAATGCTTGTATGTTTAATAGCTAGGTGTAGTTACAATCAGCTGTTTCTTGGAAATATGTATTTCCCCTTCAGATGTATACTGTCAAAATGGTCTTGTGAAAAGGTTTGCCCTGCTGAGTTCAATGGAACTTACTCCCAGAAAGTTAGTATGGAATTGTAGCCCATACTTCATTAATTATCCCAGAATTACTCTGTAAGGCTGTGATAACAGATAATCTACATCACTCATCCAGATGTTTTGGATTTCAGCTCCCAGAATTCCTGATTGTTGTCCAAAACACTTGAAGGACTAAAACTGAAGAATTGCTCATCTAGATAGACTGATCCATCTAGACCACAGGCTAACCAAGAAGCTACCAAGCATTGAGAGTGTCTGGTCTCATCACAGCACAGATCTCATGAGCCACTTAGGAGGGTCACAGAGAGCCTTACTTGTCACAGTATTGATAGGGGAGTTTCACTGGCAATTGCAATGTGCTTTCCATGAGAACATAAAGGTACAGTCAGCTGAGCTGTGCTCCAATACATATATTCCCTTGAAATCAGTATGGTTGGTGCAATGTGGCTGAAGGGACTAGTTTAAAAAAAGCATGCAGAATTGCTTATCTAGTTTTAGCATTAGGTATTCAAAAGGGTAAAAGATTGCAGCCATAAACATCATATGATCCTTTACAGGTAGGTTTTAGGATGTTTCAAGGCAATTCCAGTCACTTATCAAACAAGACGCATTGTGCAACTAGTGGTCCTTTTCTCCTCAACTAATTTTCTATGTTAAGCAAAGAGACTGAAGAAGTGATGGGAAAATATGGGAGAGTTACAGTTGACAGGACAACGGTGTCTGGACAGCCTTTCCACCTTCTAAATTCCACGCATGAGGCATGGGGTTGCATAATAAAAGCAGCCTCTGAGGTATCCATTAATGTACAGCCAGGAATGCTAAATTACAAGCTGAAGCAACAAGAAGTGCAATTGAAGTGTGTATTTCACAACCAAGGTAACATTCTTGCCTTCACTACTCTGAAGAAGCCAAAATGGCAGCTTAAGTATGTGCTGTCGGTGAGGCAAAGTGTGTTTCCCTTGTCCTAGCCATTTCTTTTCTCTGTGCCTTTCCAGATCAAGTTTTATTTTTACAAAGATAAAGTTGGAAACTTTTAGCCATAGCTCCCCCCATCTAATGGCAGTAGTGTAAGGCTCTATCTTGCCATCATATAGTAGAAAAGTCAGGGTAGCCTTACTGCACTGAGGAGGAAGGTAGCCCTTAAGACACACATTCTCACACAATCAGAGAGACATGCTGTGCTTATAGTGTTGGGCAATGAGAGAGTATCCTCTTCAAAGGAGGAAAGAATCAGACAAGAAAAAGCTGCAACTAAAACTGTGGGGTATTTAAGTATCTCAAGTGGTGTGGGAAGGGGAAGAAGAAACCTGTACTGCCAAGTAATAGCAATGGCAGTCATCATGGGCATCATCTGATCAGTGCTTATGTCCATAATACCCCTTTCCTTTTTACTGCAGTTCCATTAGTAGTGTTATTAAAATTTAGTATCCTGCCAGTACCAACAAATAATAGATTCTGTATCTCTCAAGCAAATAGATCCCCCTCCCTATTCACTAAATAT
Organism: Sceloporus undulatus; assembly: GCF_019175285.1. Taxonomy (NCBI): domain Eukaryota; kingdom Metazoa; phylum Chordata; class Lepidosauria; order Squamata; family Phrynosomatidae; genus Sceloporus; species Sceloporus undulatus. The sequence continues at coordinate 70,963,074 of NC_056525.1, read as the reverse complement.
GACTGTTCCAAGAAACAAAGGAAGGAAAAGAGAGAGGATTTGTTGCCAAAAACTAGCTGATAATCAGCACCTAGCTAGAACATAAATCCAGATTCTCAGAATGATACCTCCTGTGATAGCAAATGTGTATTTAAAAGTATCTCATAGTGTTGACTTAAATGTTCACTTGTTAGTTAAACTGCAGGAATGCAGACCTTATCCTTCCAAAACTGTGTTACAGTTCATTTTGCTACTACTTGACAACCTAAAGCACAGCAGCTTTTGAAAGTTTCCAGATTACCGCACTTCAGATATATAAACCCAGATAAAATAAAATCATCTTGAAAGCTAAGCCCAAATTCTGTCGTCAATCCAGGTTGTTGTTGGGTTTTTTTTTGGAGGGGGGAGACTAAATAATATGACACTCATGACAATAAGCTTTCATATCTCCAGCAAACCTTGGAATAGTTTCTTCCAATAGTTGTTCCAATACCTAGTTCCAATAGGTAAAATAATTGCAGTTTTCTTGCAGTTCAGTGCTACTTTTGGAATGCAAGAAAAATGTAGCTTCCAAGGAATAAATATGTTTGCTGCAGGGAAACCCCCTCTTTCTTTGCATCCCTGCAATAACTTTGTAACACAACTATGTTTCCTGAATCAGAACATCTGAAAAAGTCTCATAGGAACAAGAAGATGAAATGGCACAATGGGCTCAGGTTGACAATGTTCCTTTCAGAATCTGCTAAAAGTTATATGTTCTCAAAGTGATTTTCTTTGCCAAAGTTCACTGTCAGCTAAATGGTTTTTAACTGGTATTTTGTTTTGCAGCTTTGCAATTAGTATTTGTTCTCCAAAAAGCAATTAGTATTTGAATTTCATTATAAGAAAGTGGTAGTTAAATTACAGACGTCATCTGTGTAATCAGTACAACGCTTTCTCTGAGTTTGATGGAAAACCTTTTTAACCATGTGCTTAACATAGGAGAAACTGCACTGTTAATAAATAACAATGCATCCAGTAATGTAACTACACATTCTCTGTGTAGATTCTTCAATATTATTTTCTATACAGTTAAAATAATAATAAATATGACATCAGTAGGCTATCATCTGGGAAATTTCATTTATCTGGATTAATTTTTGCAGCTTATGAAAGACACACAAGCCTCTCAAAATTCACAGGAGACTAGAACATTTTTTTCTGCTGCCATCTCTGGTTAAAAAGAATTCTTGCTGAAATCTTTCTTAAGATATTGGATTAGTCTTGTGGAAGGTACTCTATGTCCAGAATTCTGTATGACATGGCATTTTCATGTAGATTGTAGCTTCAAATGTTTGTTCTGCTATTTTTATTTTAGGCTTTCTAGCCAAAATGCAATGAAGAAAACAGCTCAGATGTGTCCTCATGTGTATAGTTTGCTATTCCAGGTATACCACAGGACTATGTGAATGAGCATAATCAGATTAGGCACAGGGGGAAGGGTTCACAGCACTGTCTGCCCTCCTCTCTCTCTCTCAAGTTGACAGTTCAGGATTGTTTGTGGCCCTGAGGTTTCTGGACCCAAACCTGAGACCTAGAGATGGCTCCTGATGATATTGGTAAGCATTATGCATTAAGTACTGACTACAGTTGATCACAGCTTGTCATTCACACTCTGTGTGTGTGTGTGTGTGTGTGTGTGTGTGTGTGTGTGTGATTGAGAGAGAGAGAGAGAGAGAGAGAGAGAGATATCAAGGTGAAATAAGGGAATTATTCTTTCTCACTTACTTGTGGAGATGAGATTAGGACCATTTAATCAAGGCAGAAGGTGAGTGCTGAGGAGAGCAGAGGGTAATCCCTGGTACCACAAGGACAGGAAGGTTAGCAATAGCAGTTTCATGTATATACTGCTTCATACTACTCTAAGCAGTCTCTAAGTGGTTTACACCTGTAAGCTAATTGCCCCATCAAGCTGGGTACTCATTTTAGTGATCTCAGAAGGATGCAAGCCTGAGTTGAGCAAGAGTCCTGGCTGGTATTGAATTAACTTAGGACTTTATCACACGAGGGTAGAAAAATGGGATTCTAGCAGGATAAAAGTGTCTTTGGTTGGTACTTATCACATGACATCATGTTTGTCCTCTGCTGCCTTGCATTCAATTTGTTACTATAGCACAAATTTTTATTGACAAGCAAAACCTCTCATTCCTAATGCTATTCCATTACTGCCTTTGTGTGATAAGTCCCTTCTGCTTCAGTTCCACTTCGCAGGCAGTCACATGGTATGAGTAGGCATTACTCTGCTCCTATCCCTCTTTCCCCCCCTCCCCCTTGATGCAATCGTGGTGGCCAACATCTTTCCAAAGCCAGCTGTTGTGTGTATATTTACACAGAAGCTGGCTTTGGCAGATGGGTTGGCAACTGCAATCAACTGGAAGGTGACATTTGGCAATGAATAAAATAGATCATTCCACCATGGATTGTCAAAGTGCTATCATGGGGAAAAGTGTGATAACAAATGATGCCAAACTGGAACACTTCCATTTTTAATCTAGCACAATTGTGGCAGGACAGCAAGCTGGTGTGATAAAGTCCTAAGTCCAAGTTACATCAACAGATGCATGAAGCCTTGCACATCATAGCAAACTGGTGTTCTCCTAGGTGAGGCTGAGATTTGTATACAGTAGACCCTTGTTATACGCTGGGGTTTGGTTCCAATATCCCCTGTGGATAACAAAATCCGTGGGTGCTCAAGTCCCATTAAATATAATGACATGGCAAAATGGTGTCCCTTATAAAAAAAAAATGGAAAATCAAGGTTTGATATTTGAAATTTATACTTTTTTTGAACATTTTCAAACCATGGATGCTTGAATCTGTGTATAAAAAAATCCGTGTATAAGAAGGGCCGGCTGTACAATCCTTTCCACTTGCTAGAGTTGAGCCCAACAAAATTGGAGAATTTGCAACCTCTTTTCTGACATGGAGATGACTCAGGAAAATTGGTGACTTAAAGCCACGTTCTGAGATCTGGCACCCTATTTGTCTCTCATCTTTTCAGCAAAATGTGTATACCAGCCTAACCAATTGTATATGCAAAAGCCCTGCACTGTCTTGGCAATAGGGATGTGTTAGCATTTCAGAAAGCTCATTTTAAAATAAGAACATTCTGAAATTTGCAGGTTTCTTCATAAATAGTAGGACAAGCTCTTTAGCTTTTAAACACTGGAATACTGGAGAAAGCAGAACTGATATTCATACATTCATGCAGATGGCTTTGCTCTTAAAAGTCTGTTTTTGCATCCCTGGGTATTCAACTTTGTGTGTGGTGCTAAATCAGTATTGCCAATGCTTTTTAAATCTTTCTTTCTGAAAGGTTTTCTATCTTTCATAGCTATGTGGCAGAGAAGTATGCAGTATTGTCCTCTCCAAGCTAGAAATAACTTCCAATTGAATTTGGTTGATTCAGATGTGTAAGAATTTGTTTTTGCTTTGTTTTTTATAAGAACCTGCCAAAATTACAAATTTCTCTATATATGAAATGAAATGAACCTAACATTTTACAAATTTGAATGCGCAAGAAAGCAGTATTTTCAGATTCATTGATCCCTTGTGGATCCCTTGTGGATGCTATTCTCAGTTCTTGTCTGACACACTAAGCACTAAGCCACACTGCTTCTTGTAATGCATACACATAAGTAAGTGAGGAGAGCCAGCATATACATGTTGACTTACACAGCTGTAATACCTGCCAGGTCCTATTCTCATATGCCAGTCTATCCAACCTTTCCTTTCTTTGCCAAAAATGCAAAACATACTCTAAAGGTGACCTTGAAATACTGCAAGGAAGCATCAGTGTTTTCAGTGGCACTGGATACGGATGGGATTTGATTCAAAGTCTTCTGAAGTTCCATAATGCATTACTTTAAAAGCTTTACATCAATTTGTAGCCAAGCCATATCAGCTGTTTTTGCTAAGATGAAGTGTACATTGAATTTTGCTAACTAATTCCAGAAACAGCAGCAAAAGTTATATCTTAGCAATGTCATTGAAAGGACAATGAATTTTTGCTTTGTCTAGAAGGAGGAAAAACTTTGCAGGATTGGGTAAGAACTGCTATCGATCCGGAACCAATTTTTGTCACTGTTGGAACAGTGGAATTACACCCTCTCCGTTTTGTACATTGGTGGGACAGGATATAATCAGCTTTTCTAGCTTTATAAGTAATAGTGAAGCCTGCTTACAGCTGAGGTTCATATGAATATCTTTATCAGTTAATTTCAAGCACTGAACAGCAGAATATAAGATACAACCCAAAGCTCAAGAAGCTGTGAATTTGAGAGGATTCCTAAAACAAAGCCATATGTTCAAAACAAATATATAGTCAGATAAGGATCCCAGATCAAAAATGTCTGTACAGAGCTACATCCTTTCTAACTATTTTAGAAAACATCCATGGATTTAGGACCATTTAATTTCACTGAAGTGAATTTAATGTCTCTCAATTGGCTCCTTAATCTGTCTGCCTCAAAATGAATAAAGTTGGAATGCTTGGATATAATTTACTGAATGAAGATAACAGATGTGCTAAGCTCAATAAATAGCCTCCCAACCTCCATCATGTGGCCTGAGAATATATTCTGCTGTCCCAAATTATGTGGTGCACCTAGCTCCCATTTTGATTTTCCACACGGCAAAGAAAATTCTACATAGAACATTACACTGGAGAAAATACAAGAAATTAAAATGGAGCCTAGATCCATCTGTCTGGTGCTGCTTGTTTCACTGTTCCTACTACTACAGCTGAACTGCCGATAAGCATGCCTCCACTGCTGACATACACTCTAACTTGCAATTTTGCAGAGACAGTCTTTATTAATCCTCTGCTCCCAAGGTTTTTTGGCTGCTTTGAAAATGTCCCAGTTTCTCCTCCCACTTTCCCACATTGTCTTCAATGTTCTTAAATTGATTCAAACTGAGTTCAAAGTGTAAAAGTACTTTGCACTCAGTTAACTCAGCAGGGGGAGAGGAGGGGAAGGGTGAAATCTTGCTCTTCCTTGTAGAGAAATTTGCAGGCAACAGCAAATTGCTGCGGTATCTCCTAGCTTAGGTCATCTTCATCAGAACATTTATCATCTTGACCACATGTTGCTTGGCCACACGTGTTCCAGTTGTGATATATAAATTATGAGGTAAGGAAGGTATATCAACAATCTTAGATACATGGATGGCACCATATTACTAGTGGAAAACATCACAGACATAGAACAATTCCTAAAGAAAGTCAAAGATGAAAGTGCAAAGGCAGGCTTAATGCTGAACATAAATACAAAATAATGATCATGGAAGAAATACATAAATTCCACCTGGGCCTCATTCCCACTACTGTTTAAACGGGATTGTGATTCGGTCTGAGCCAGTTTAAACGAGCATGGTTCCCACTTAATCCGAATTGCTGAAGTGATTCCGAAAAGGGGGGGCATGCTCTAGACCCATTTAAACTATGTCTTTTTGATGCTGGTTTTCTCCGCTTCTTTTCATCCAAATTGAATCTGCGCAAGTGGGAACCAGCACCAAATCGGATTCGATTTCAGAAATCTCTTTTAAGTGAATCACTTCTGAGCAAATGGGAATTGGGTGTGGATTTGAATCAGTTTATGAAGTGGAAATGGATATTCTGTGCAGGAACCAATTCTATTTAAACCGATTCATTTCCCAATGGGAACCACAAGTGGGTTATCTGCTTCAGGAACCTATAGATAGAACTGATTCATTTCAGAATGGCAACCACAAGTGGGTTATTTTGATTTGATTAGATGACAGAAAATGCGATCAGGGCAAATGTAGTGGGAACCACAATCCGATGTCAAAGCAATTCATCGATTCAAATCGGAAACCGATTTAAGTGTAAATGGGAATGAGGCCCTAGACAATGAAGACATTGAAATAGTCAAAGAATTCCCATTCCTAGGCTCAAACATCGATCAGAATGGTGACTGCAGCCAAGCAATACGAAGACTAGGAATGGAAAGACAGCCATGAAAAGAACTAGACAAGATCCTAAAGAATAAAGAGCTTAGCCAGGCCTTCTCTGGGAGGAAGTCTCAGGGCTCTGGTGATGCATACATGATAGAAGGGCTTAGCTAGAAGCAACTAAGGAAAATAACTGAATTTGACCTGCAGCACTGGAGGAGGGAAGAGATTAAATCTTTTCCCTGAGCCATTTTCCTAGTTAAAAGTCACCTCCCATAGCTGCTAATTACGAATGCCTAGCAGCAGTATGTTCCTTGCCTCTGGTGCAGGGAAAATAACAGCCAGAGGGGGTATTTGATCAAGGAAGTGGCATGTGTAGAAGGGTTAATACCACTTCCACGGTGCTATAGTCCCTGATCCAGCCCCCGCCCCCCAATTGCTGTTCTATATAATCGTCTCCCCTCACAGCTGCCTGAGAATTAGCCTCAGAGGGTTTCATCAGTTTTGGGCAGGCATGGAGAGTTACTGAGGAGAGATCCCCTACCACTTTTAGATTCTTGTATTCCACCAGCAGAAAAGTGTTGACTCCTCACTTTAACCTGAAATCCTATATTTACATTTACCTGGAATAACCCTTACTGAATTCAGGAAGATTTGCTTCTGAGTTGTTCCTGTGGTGGTGGTGTGCTTTCACATCGTTTCCAACTTATGGTGACCCTAAGGTGATCCTTGGAGTGTGGTGGAGTCTCCTTCTTGGAGGTCTTTAAACAGAGGCTGGATGGCCATCTTATTGGGGATGTTTTGATTGAGAGTTCCTGCACAGTAGGGGGGCTGGACTGGATGGCCCTTGTGGTCTCTTACATCTCTATGATTCTATCACTTTGTTTCTTGGGGCTGAGAGTGTGTGACTTGCTCAAGGTCACCCAGTGGGTTACCATGGACAAACTGGGAATTGAACTCTGGTCACTAGAGTCATAGTCCAATGTTCAAACTATCACACCAAGCTGGCTCTGAGCAGACATGCAAACAATTGTGCCATTCTCTAATTACTGGAGCCCATGCAGACAGGACCTGAAAGCAAATTTCACTGACATCTATGATACAGATTGGAAGGTATGTATTTATGAATGGAGTGTTAGTACCATGAAAAGCAATTTAAAGGTTCAAATACTCTGGGTTAATCCCATTGAATTAATGGCACTAAATCTGCTTAAATCCAAGGGTTCTGTCTTGATGGATTTGTGAATAGTGGCCTAAAAGCACAGTCTGTTGAGAATAAAAATGCAAAACAAACAAGGCATACTTTTAAAAAAATACATCCACAGCTAAGCAATAACTTGATTTAGATCAACCAAGGTCTAATCTGCACTGCAGAAATAATGCAGTCTGACGCAGCTTAAATTGGCATGGCTCCGTGCTATGGAATTCTGGGATTTTTAGTTTTGTGACATATTTAACCACCTCTGTCAGAGAGCTCTGGTGCCATAACAAACTACAAATCCCAGTATTCCATAGCATTGAGCTATGGCAGTTAGAGCTGTGTCAAACGGCTTTATTTCTACAGTGCAGATTAGACCCCAAATGCTACACAGCAAGAACTTTTCATCATGGTGCCAAAAAAATGGTGGGGATGGGATGAGAAAACAGCAAAGTCCAAAACTTGGGCTGGATGTTGTGAACATGTTCGCAGACTGAATTAATCTGCAGGTGGACGGTGAGTAAGAAGTTGGAAGGAGGGAGGGGCAGTTCACTGCCACCCCCAGCAGCCCTTTCCAGACACATGCACCAGTGACCCAACCCTAATGAAGCTCTTTTGAATGGTTCTGTTGAAAAGAATGGAAGCTGTATAGCAAGTGTTGAAATTCTTTAGCTCACTGAACCCCACCAGAACACCTCAGTTGCTCATTGTTGTTAATTGTCATAAAGCTGATTTTGACTTATGTCGATCCTATGAATGAGAGTCCTCCAAGATTCCTAGTCAACAGCTGCTCTGCTTGGGAAAACTCAGGGCTGTGGTTTTTTTCAGTTGCATCTGTCTATCTATAATGCAGTCTTCCTTTTCTCCTACTGCCTTGTAGATTACTAAGCATTATTGCCATGATTCTGTATCACTTATTTAGCTAAATAACCACTGACGTTACATAGCTAAGTAATGCCTCCTGGCCTAACCCCTTCCATTCCCACTAAACAGGCAGTTGCTGTTGTGAGCAACTGAGGTCTGTTCCCCTGTCAATCAGGAATTAGCTGACTAACATTCCCACTCCCTTCCATGAGTGATCTCCAGAGTGACATTCAGAAGCAGTCCCTATTACAACTTCCCCTCACACTGGAGAGTGTTCATGCAAGGGGGGTAGAAATGTCAGTCTGCTGCTTCCTGATTGATAGGGAAGAGACCCTTGTTGTTCGCAGCAGATATTGCACAGTATGTGGGAACTGGGAGACTTTCACAGTCCCTATGTATTTGCTAAACTAGTGAATATATAGGAAACATAAATATGAACCGGTCATGAATGCGTTACACATTTGTTAATTTCCTTGGTGAATTCTAGTCTGCGTGACTTCACATGATATGTCCATAGTACAATAGTCTCAGTTGAGTCATCTTGGCTTCTAGGGAGAGTTCGGGCTTGATTAACAATAAGACCCATTCATTCATCTCTTTAGCAGTCCACAGTATATAGTATGTAGAACTGTCCTCCAGCACCATATTTCAAATGATTTTCTTCCTCAAAGTGTTCTTCACTGTCCAGTCTCCTATCATTGGTAACCCCTCTCTAACCACTACCCCACATTTTCTCAATAACACAGTTTTGAAATTATTTAAGTATTACGGACCACACTTGTGTCCTTTACTTGACTCCTTACAAACCTCATTAAAATGTGCAGATCTATAATTCAGGCCTGAAATATTAGCAATTACACAATAATTGACTTATCAATCAAACTTTTCAGGCCTCTTAAGGTTAATGTATTCAGTAGATCCTCAGTCTCTTAGAATGTTTTCTTTCTTCCTGTTGAATCTTCAAGTTTCCCTGAAGAAAATAATTGTGCTGCTCTCTGTAGACAAAATGCCAGCTGCACTTTGGAGAACATTCATATTCTGAGAGACAGAGACTTCCTGAGGAAACAGAACTAGACCAGAGAATCATATAGAGAATTAAGATAAAAACTAGAAATAATAGGCAGGGCCTTGATTTAGAGTTAGTTGCCATAGTACTGGTTAGGTGGAATTGGCACATTGTAGAAACTGAGAAGAAACTCTGGATGTGAGAGTATGCTGGATCAGACTCCTCTTAGCTGGCAACTGAGAAGTGCCATGAATACACAGTACTTCATTTTTGACTGCAATGCAGCCACTAAAAGTGGTGGTGGGGAGGAGGTATGTGTTCAGGATCTGCAGATCCCAGTTGTGCACTAGGACTCACTTGATTTACTTTTGTGAGTTCATCTGCTTGTGCTGTGTGTTGAACAGTGCCCCCTGTCCTACTCTGTCTTACAGAAACAACATCTCAAGTGTACCCAGAGAAGGAGCCATACCCACTAACTGTACCAGTTTGCCAGGAACAGCCCCAGATAATCCTGTGCTGTCCTACTTTTGTAACTGTAAAGTGTCCCAGTTTATCTCTCCTCCTCCCACTTTCTCTCTTTATCCTTGTTGACTTCAATTTTTGCAAATGAATTCAAGGTGCAAAAGTAGTTTGCACCATATTTGAAATATGGTGCTGGAGGATAGTTCTACATACTGTATACTGTGGACTGCTAAAGAGATGAATGAATGGGATGTTTATTTCACTAATACCTGTCTTTAGGGTGAAGCCAGGTTGTGCAATACACAATATCTCTGCTGAATTGACTCCCCATCCATGCTGTGATCCTATACCCATTTCCTCAGGAGTAACTGTAAATATGCTTAGGATCCCTTTGAAGCTAAGCAGAGTCAGGTAGTACTTGGATGAGAGACTTCCAATGAATACCAGGTGCTGTAGGCTATATTTTAGAGGAAGGAGCAAGCAAAACCACCTGAGTATTACTTGTCTAATACACCCAGTATGAAATTCATGGAGTTTCCATAAGTCGAGAGCTGATTTGAAAGCACATACACACATAGGCAGGAACAGTAAGGACTTTATGAGACTGGTAAAAAAGACGGGAGCATTGTTGACATAAGCCATCTAGGTTTAGTGACAATTTCTCCACTATGGAATACACAGACACACATACAGACACCAACACACACACACACACAGGGATAGTCTTGGCTGTTAAGCCCCATTTGTTGCATTTGGAGAGAGTGCTTAGCTCCTATTACAATCAAAAGGATCCAGAAGTGATTAATTTCAGCTGGATTTAGCCCAGAGCCATCTATTAAATGGTTCCATGTTAAATGTTTTACAAGATTTTTCTGTTGTGTTAGGTATTTTAATGAATGCTTTATATGCTGATTCTGTCAATCAACTCTTGTAAAGCAAAACTTGATTTAAAAAAAATTCATCTTGAAGAAACTGTTATTTGCTAATAATTTTTGAAGCAATAAAGTAGATCAAAGGAAGATTCTCCCCTTTGCCTAAAGATAAGAAAAACTCTACTAGATCTTGCCAAATGTCTATCTAGCATAGCACCCTACTATTTTCTACAATGATATTCAGAGCTTGAAAAGGTTACTTTCTTAGAGCATGACTTTCAGAAGCCCTGGCCATGGCCATATTGGCTGGGCACAGTCTGTGCTGTACTCCAAAAATGTAATGTTTCTAAGCTCTGGCATGATCCAAATTTTGGTGTCATACCACATGTTTTTCTTGTCTGATATTATCATGGATAACATGTATCAACAGCAGATACACATAAGCTGTATGTAGTTTCTACTTAAACCCAGGTCTTCTAAAGTAGAAGTGGCATGGTTTATATGTTTGCTTGTGGTTTTGGTGAGTACGATGGCTTCACAATGTCTTGAAATCAATTTGCAAAATCATTGTACAACCTATATCAAGAGATTTTGTGTGTGTGGCTGAGTTGTGACTTGGAGATTCACTGAAAAAATAATTCATTGAAAAGATTCAGCACATGGCTGAAGTTCAGGTTCACAACTTCGAATATGAGGCAAAATAAAAATGATTGTGTGGACTGTTAACATTTGAAGAGAAGTACTTTTGATCCCACACCATGGAAAGGGAAAGTTCTATACCCTTTCAGTGTGTCAGCCCCATGAATATGAACTGAATGAAAAATTGTCAATTATCTTCCACTTTGTTAAATATTTTTTATTGTTCTATCCTTTGAAAGATAATGTACTCTCTCTCTCTCACATAAACACACATGCACATGTGTGAATGAACACACACATACACACACACACACATTTGTGTGCCTTCAAATCATTGCTGACTTTTGGCTACCCTAAGGCAAACCTATAATGGGATTTTCTTAACAAGATTAGTTCAGAGTGGGTTTGCCATTGCCTTCCCCTGACGCTGAGACCATATAACATGCCCAAGGTCACCCAGTGGGTTTCATGGCTAAATAAGGAGTGGTCTCCAGAGTTGTACTGCAATGCTCAAGCCATCATGGCACACGACACCCAAAATATTTTGTTATTAATATGCACAAAATTGTAAGACGCTTTAACGTTTAACTGCACAGTTAAGTTTCACTTCTTGGTTTAATGTGAATACTAATGGTATATTTTAAGGAAAATGACATTTTATTGAAGAGTTGCCTTCTGAACATTTTAGACTATTGAAGGAGACTTACAAAGCAGTTCTTTACTGGATAATTCCTCCAGGGAAACCATTAGTAGAAACTTTTTGAAACACCATTATTTCAATCACAATGTAAAAATCAATTTTTTCTTGGAGTACATTCTTGAGTCAACCTCTATGTTTGATACTGTTGATTAAAAGTGTTTTTATACTAATATGAAATTAAAACAAACGGTGACACATGACTGAATCTAACTGTATATATTGTTTTCATATCCATTTCATAGTGCAATGGTATTTGTCTTAATGTGTCATAAATGATAAGTGAATCTTTGGGAGTTGTGCGATTTTTTAAAAACCAAACACTACATTTTTTGCATTAGGATTTTAAATTGTTAAATATTTTCATACATAAAGCTCAACAAAACAGTTGTAATTTGTATCCAGTTCATCCATATTTTACATGTTTTTCTTGTAAAAAATCTTTTGTGAAGACATCGCTAGAGAAGCAAACCAAGACGTTGAAACAACAGAATTGGCATCTCTGACAATAAAGCTATGGATATGTACGTATGTGCCTGAAATGCAATAGGTCACAAAGAAGAAAATAATATTCACCAGTCCCCACATGATGGCCTGTGGAAGCGTGTTGACAGCAGCCATTGGACCAAGGAAATTCCTAACCACTGTGGCACTATCATGATAATCACAGCATAAGAAACTATCTGGTTGTTCTGTGCCAGGGAAAACCAACAGACTAAATATTGTCTATATCCAACCTTCCCCCAGCCTAGGGAGAGAAAGTTTATCACTCATGTAATACAAATTCCCATGAGAAAGGCTGTATTGAGACAGTGGAAGATATACATATGTCTAAGTTTGTGTACAGTATGGGAGCCTCTAAACTGGAAGCCTCAACATCTAATTAATGTGTATGTAAAAACACTGGCAGCACTAGGGTTGGTGTCACCATAGTGCAGTAACTCATGTTGTCACTCCCAGGCAGGCAGCAATCTCAGAGGAGATAACATGGGGAGAGAGCAGGAAGGAAGGAGGGGTGGTGGAAGGCTGTGGTGTCACTAAGGGATGTGGAGTGTGTGGACTAGACCAAGTGACATCCTAAGGGGGGTTGACACCACTGCTCCTCAAACATCTGCATTTTGGCAGAAGCAGACTGTGGTGTTTGCCTGTACAGTCGGCCCTTCTTATACACGGATTTTTTATACACGGATTTAAGCATACACGGTTTGAAAATGTTCCAAAAAAGTATAAATTTACCTTGATGTTCCATTTTTTATTAGGGACACCATTTTGCTATGTCATTATACTTAATGGGACTTGAGCATACACGGATTTTGTTATACATGGGGGATCTTGGAACCAAACCCCAGCGTATAACAAGGATCCACTGTATCTCTTAAAAATGCTGAAGAGAATGGTGAGAATGGAGTAAGGCTCAGTGGGAAAAGAAAGAAGAGCCCCTAGTTTTTCTTTTTTTAAATTACAATTTAAAATTTCAAAATTTAATTTTTAATTTTTCATTAAACAAAAATAATTAAATTAATTAAAAAATTAAAAAAACCACATTTTACCAGTTTCCCATTTACTCCTAGAAATTGTAGTCAAAAAATTGACCCAAAGTCGATGTATCCATGGAGTCAATGTAAGTACTGTACTTTAACGCTTATAAAAATGGGGGTATTTCCTGATGAAAGGCAAGAGTATAATCTGTCCTGGAAGCACTGACCACCCCCTATTCTCTCATCTATCCTGCCTTTAGTATGAGCACAAATAGTTATGCCTGTTGGAATTTTGTAACTTCTTTGGCATGGTTTTCCTTGCTTCAGCCTTTAGATCCTTTGTGACATGCCCCTAAGTTTTACCCCTGACTTATTCATGGATCATATCAAAATCCATAATTTTGGCCCCAAAACCTACCCTCAGTTTATACATGAGGTCGACTTATAGTTGAGTATATACAATACATGAAACTTTGTTTATGTAAAGACATTTATTCTGTACCTTTAAATTACTATGCTATTGTAATTTAAAGGTACAATTTAAATCATGCTAGTTGTTTAGGTTACAATGATCACCATGACATTCAGTGAAGTATGGGAATTACAATTTATGAGTCACATCTATACAAGAAAACCATGACTAAGGATTCTGTATGGATATGGGATGGGAGGAGGAAGTCAATGTGGGGGGGTGACACCATGAGTTACCACACTAGGTGACACCAACCCTAGTGACACCACTGGTGAAAGGAAGAGAAGCAACAGCAGCCAAGGAAAGGTACTTATTGCCTGCCCTCCCCTTCATGCCCACCTTGCTGCTCTCCCCATCCCAGCCAGGTGGCCTGGTACATCCTCCAGCCAGATGCCTCCACCAGCCAGGGTGCCTCTGCCATCCACCTGCTGCAGCTGCTGGTGGGATAGATGCTTCCAGATTTGGCAGGGCTTCTGGCTGGGCTGGGGATGGGAGATGCCAGCCATGGCAGCAGTGGCAGCAATGGACTTTTTCCCTTCCACAAAAGGAAAAGGAGTCTGCCACCACTGCCCCCCCTCCATCCACTCAGCAGCCTCACCAGAGCCAGAAGGGGTGTTGAGTGACAGCAATACCTTTTCCAGTTGTCTAGCTCACTGCTGCTCATCTTGCCCCCTCTTTCTGGTGATTGCCATGCGTTGTGCTTCCTTCTGGGGCAATGTAGCACTCACAGCATAAAACCTTGGCTTGGATGTTCTGCTCTGCTGTTTCAGAGTATGAGGCAGGCAAAATGACCACAAAGACTGCTTTATTTAAACAAGTACAATAAAAGAAAGAGTGGACATACATACACACTCTTAAGGCATACATACAAACTCTAGTTTCAAACAGATGGGCATGTAAGAGAACATTTAAGCATACATACACATTTGGCCACATAGAGCTGCAAGCGGCTGGAAGGCAAAAGTCTTTGTTTAACAATATTTTATACATCCTCTTTCTAAAGCTTCTAGTACAACATCACATCATCGTACCTACAGAATTTGGTCCAAGCAAAGTTGGGGGGGGGGCATTTCCATGCCAATTACTTAGTTAACAGATGTTGAGATGAGCTGGAATGTCTTGCCTTTTGGCACATGGATGCCATTCTTCCACCCACCCCTGCACCATTCAGATGCAAGGAGAACTTTCCTTGACCAATTTTTTAAACAAGGTCTACAAGTCTATAATGCAAAATGCAGCCTGAACCATACCTTTTCCTAAAGCCATAAGCTCCAGGTCTAACAGACAGTAAGGGCGGAGCAGGGGAGTGGGTAGGAATGGCAGGCCAGGTGGTCCGCTGTGACCACTGGTGGGGAGGGGTGGGCTGGGCTGTTGGGGGTGGGGTGCAGGGTTGTCATGGATTCCTCCCATTACCCTGTCCCATCACCTTCTTTTCCTGCCTGGTCAGCAGCCCTGCCAGATCCTGAAGATGCTGCTGGGCAGCAGCAAACCACTCCCACCAGCAGCTCTAGCAGACTGCTGTGCTCTCCTTTCCTACCCACTGCTATGTCCTTCCCGGCACTCCCTACCCAAGAAGGAAATACAAGGCATTGGAGGGAGAGGGGAACAGAGGGCAAGCAGGCAGCAGTGTGTCAGGCATCTGGGAAATGTGCTGCTACCTCCAGTCAGCCCCTTCTGGGTCTGGCAGGGCTTCTGGTGAGGCAGGAAAGCCTGGCAATAGGGGCAGAAAAGAGAGGAGTCCATGGCCATGACTGTTGGTGCTGTCTCCCTTTCCTGACCCAGCTGACTGCCAGGTGGTAGCAGCACCCGATCTCCATCAGTGGTCACAGCCTGGCTGGCAAAGAGGGACAGTAAATGTGGAGGCCTTGGAATGGACACTAAGAGACCAGCCCATCAACTGTTAATCCCCCTTGGGGGTATCACCCAGTGTGGTCCACATTCTCTGCGCCCCTAGTGATTCTCCAGGGTACAAGCTGTTATTGAGTGTTCTTGACTATGATATATAATAAGTTATGGAGTACAGACATGGCTGACATTCTAGAGATCTATAGAATTTTGCCAGGTGCCTTGTAGCTTTGCAAAAATTTAATTGACAATAGTTGGTTGGACCATTTACAATTTGGATGGAGATGTAGTTCATGGTGATCTATGGAGCCCAGTATACATGGATTTTTAAATGAGACTGTATATGTAACCTGTTTTGTATCCCAAAGAGTGGCTATTCTTTTGCTGAAAAAGAGAGTTTAATATTAGAACTTTCAGAATCCTGGCCCATTAGCCATTCTGTCTGGGACTTATGGCAACAATATTTGAAAATGCTGGAAGGGCACCAAGTTGTCTACATTTCCCCCAGAATAGGAGGGCCTTTCAGGTTTTCTCTTTTGTGAATTGAGAGGTTATTTTAACATGGATTATCATGAAACATCTTTTATGTTTATTTATCTTGGGGTGTATGGGCAGGGCCTGTTTTGCTGCAGCAAAAACAGTTGAGCATCCCATGGTCCTTTAAAAATCAACAAGTCTAATTTGGCAAGAGCTTTCATGGTCTCTTGCCCATTTCATAACATACATCTGGCCTGGAGTTCATAAAGACTTGTGCCAGATAAAACTTGTTAATTCTTTATGGTGCCACAAGACCCTTGATTTTGGCTTTTATTTAAGTGTAGTCCAGAGCAGGCTTGAACAGAAAATTTTCTAACCTTATCAAGAAAGCAAATGTACCCTTCCTAGTTGAATCCATTTGTTTCACGGGGCGCATTCCCACTATGATTTTAAATGAATAATAGTTGTTCCCATTTGAAGCTGGTTCTGATCCTACTTTGATCAATTTCTGTTGCAATAAAGTGGGCAAATGCAAAAAGCCCAGTTTTTCCAGACACTAGCTTCCTAGCAGTTCTTTTTGAAAAGAATCAATTCTGAAGTGTATTCAACAAGTGGGAATGATGGATCCGAATCACATCATTCGAGAGGAGAAGGAGAGGGGTGTTTACCATCCCTTCTCAGTTTTTGGTAGATTCACCACCCCTCCCCTCACCAGCACTGCCTTTGTGTTTGTGGTAGGACCTACGGGACCCATGGTTTTGTTTTGTTTTTTAATTGATAGAAGATTTGATTCATTGATTTTACAACTACTTGCAATCAGTGAGGCAAGTAGTTGCAAAACCAATTGAATCTTCTATCAATTTTTTGAAATAAAAATATTTCCCCCTCTTTTTCCCCAGTACATGTCCTACATTCCAACCTTCTGTCCAGGAGGAATTCCAAAATGTCCTCCATTCTGAGCATGACTAGGAAGCATAGATTTCTTGTCACCGACAAGGAGGACAAGGCTCCCCCTTCTCTGAATATGCCTCACTCTTCCTTTTGTTGAGAGCTGTCACAAATGCATTTGAGGAAGTAGACTGAAGTCTACAAAAGCTCATGCTGCCAATTTCTTTCTTTCATTTAGTCTCAAAGGTGCTACAAGATCCCTCTACGAGTCTACATAATGATTCTACAGACTAACATGGCTATATCTTTGAATTCTAATATTAGAATAGTACAGTGAAAATTTTAACAGTTTCAGTTCTAATTTGATGTTGTTGGAGTGGAAGGAGCCTGTAGCTTCAGGCAACTAAATTGTCAATACCAGAACAGAGTATCTCAGTTTTTATATGTTCAGAGGAGATTTGTCATTGCTTTCCCCTGAGGCTGAGAGTATGTGACTTGCCCAAGGTCGCTCAGTTTGGTTTTTGTATGTGTATGAAACTGCATTGTATGATCTTGCTCCAAACACCTAAGACTAAGAGCCATTATCAGAACCTGAAGGGCAGGTTCACCTCTACCCTTTTGCAAGCACATGTTGAGGTCATGTTTGCCTCACCCAGAAACTTTGCCTTCACTCTTAGGTGAACATCTTTGAAGTTTGGAAAACCTTTAAAATACAGACATACACACATAGAATCTCTCTCTTTTGACCTGCATTTCTCTTTGACTTGAGTCTCTCTTTTGACTCTCTCTGACCACCCCCAGTCTCCAGTCATCTTCTCCATGTCAGAGGGTGAGAAAATCCATGTGTATGTTTTATCCAGTAGTACCTTAAGCTTAGCTACATCCCTCTAGTTCTCCTTTGGTTAAGAGTACAGTTTTAGCTTCCTGTGCTGTAGTGGTTTGAATGTTGGACTATGACTCTGGAGACCATGGTTCGAATCCTATTGAGCCATGAAACCCACTGGATGACATTGGGCAAATCATACTCTCAGTCGTAGAGGATAATGGCAAGTCTCCTTTGAAGAAACTTGCCAAGAAAACCTCTTAGAGTTGCCATAAATTGAAAACAGTTTAAAGGCACACAACAAAAACAAACTGCCCGCCCTTGAGGATCGACTCTTCTCTTGGTTTCTGCTGCTATCTTTTTCTGTCTTTTTAATAAAGGAGTAATTGTTTTGCTGCAAAATCAGCTTGTCCTTCAGGCTCATTTTTACTTGGAACCACTTTGTTTAATTGTCCATTTTTAAAGCCTGTAAGATCCTGCTGAGAACGAGTGCCTAAAAGCCTCCCCCATCCAAACCAGTGCACTGCTCTTAACAGCAGTTTACTCTCTCCTAACCTTAACTGTGCTTCCCTAAGTTTTTTTTCATCCTTTACTCTGGATGGCATTTCTCAGATTCTGAGAGTGTTAGTGTAAAATAATAACTTTCCAAGTTCAGATAATGTAGCATGGAAGCATCTTGATACACAGGAGATCATATGCTTCAGTAAATTGCCTTCTGGAAGCTAATCTTATTTTGGATGGAGTCCAAACCTCTCACTTCATCTGAAAGAGCTGACTCAAAGCAGGAGGGTGCCACTGGGTAGGTGGTATCTTGAAACAAAAGAGGATTTTGAGAGGGTCATGTACACAACTGTCTTTGTGCATGCATAAGCTTGTGAGTTCATCACATTAACTCAGCTGTAACAGATATCCCTGAAATATAAACACTATTGATTACTGTTGGGTGATACAATGCTGTCTCAGTCTTTGGTAGAGCAAATGCCTCTGGAGAGTGCTGCAAAGAACTGAGAGCCAGGACTACTAATTCTTCCTTCTTCCGCTGCTGACCTTACCTCTTCAAGGTAGGATGATGTGAATGCTACTGTTGGTCTTCTTCCTATATAAAGATAAGCAGAGCACTTTTCCTTATCAGAACTGTCTTTCACTTCTACTTTGAGTTTGTTGCCTATGAGTGTAATACAAACCTCTGTAGGAGGCTGGAATGTAATTTCTAAAGACATTCAAGGTTGATCTAGGGAATGCTCTTAGATGGAGGGCCCTCCTCCGAAATTTCAGCCACAGTGACATTACCTGCCTGGCATCCACAAAGGCACAGGAGTTTATCACATGGGAAGAATTTCTCTTAATTTCAAATGAAAAGAAAGTGGGGTCAAAACACATTCATGTGAATTCGTTAGTTCAGCAAATTTATGTGAATTCGAATTGCATTCAAACTGACTTCACATTGCCCGATAATAGCTTGCCATTGCCCAAATTTGTGTGTGATCATCTCTCATGCAATAACGTGAAACCCCATGCATTTGGACTGACTTTCCATTGCCCGAAATTGTGTGTGGTAGTCTATCACGCAATTATGTTAAACCCCATGATTGCATTCGAATTGCCATTGGATTATACTTCCAATTTCCCTTGTTTGATATCCACAGAAAAATGATTGATCTTTCTCCTCCTTAACATTTGTATAGCACTTCCAAGTGTTCAGTGTTTCACTCATTATCTAGTTTCCGTTCTCAAAACCATCCTGTAAGGTAAGTCAATATTATAATTATTCTGTCATATTACACATGGAAAACTGAGGTGGGCACAGGAAAGGTTAGCCTAAATCCATCTATTGATATCATGGCCTAGATGAAATTCAAATCTTGGCACCTCCTAATTCATAATTCAGGCTCTATTATGATACATGAGTGTAAATACTGCTAGTCCAAATGCCAAGTTGGGGACTTGCAGAACTGGCATGAGTGGAACAGCAAACAACACCAATATCAGGTGATTATTGTTTGAATTCCCACATACCAAGTGCTCTGTGTTGCTGTTTTACTGGATCTCCTCTCCACCTCTGTTCTTCCAGTTTGGCACCTTGCTGCAAGATCAGTCTTGGGGAAAGCTGCCTTGTCATTAACTACTCCAGAGCACATAGATTTGTCATAGAGGTTGGAAGGGAATGTGTTTGCTGTGATCAACCACCAGTGAACAAAATGCATTAAGAAAATGTAGAAATCGTAACAGGAGAGTCCACGGATAGCAATGTGGCATTCACATGCTATAATTTACATTTCTCAGTGGGTAACCTGGTCATGGAAAGCAATGCACAAAATACTTAATTGCACATGCAATGATCCTACAATCCATATTCAATAATATTAACTTTCATTTTAAGGAAGGTATATGGAGTTTCAATATTTGGATTAAACTGGGCAGTGAGCGGGCTCAGTTTGCTCAACAGCAATGAAAAAACCTGCACCAGGCATCAGATGTTTCAGGGAGGTGAATGTACCCTGGGTTTTACACGAGTTACTCTTGCTTTTAAAGGAGCTATTGGAGAGTTTCTACAAAATGCCAGTCTGAAGTCATGGAGCTATTGGCTGTCTCTGCCCTTCACCTAGCCTTATTTGCAGTTAAATGTGTTACACATTGCTGCAGAAACAGGAGAGGCAGCAATTTGATTACAGGCTTTTCCAATGTAGGGCCTTCCAAACCTGTTGGGTCTCAGTACTCATCATCCACACTTCAGCTCAGGAAAAGTGGACTACAGCTCTTTGAATCATCAGCTAGCATGGCCAGTACTGGCTATGGGTGACAGAAATGTAGTTCAACAAATGCCAAGTTGAGAAAGACTGAAGAAGATGCAACTTTGTGAAGAAGAGGGAACTTGTGATGTGTAAAGTGGCACCAGAAACTCACTGTCCACCTGAATAAAATCCTTATAGGGTGATGGATCTTCTGTAATGCTTTTTACCCCAGGCATTGTAGAAAAGGTTTCAAAATGGTCATCTTCTTCCATTAACAAATGCAACCTGATCTGGCAAGCAGGGAGATAATATTTCAGTTTCCATCTTACAGTGAAACTGAAGTTGGATGACAACAGACTCATGAACACAAGTAAGAATCAGAGTGAAATATAAATATTCTAAGGGGCCAGCAGTGATGGACCTGGAATTCTCCACACTTCCCCCAGACTGATCAAACTAATCCATATAAGGTCATTTGGTCCAGGAGACAAGTAGACATTTAGGGTTGATTCCTCAGACCAACTAGATAGTAAATAATGGGAGGACTCAATTTCCTAAGGGCAATTGGCTAATAATGGGAGTGGAGGGGGAGAGCAGTCCTTGCCTTGGTTTGATCTTACTGTCATTACAGAGCAGGGTTAGAGGGCAACTGCATGGCTTTAAATAGATCATAAAGAAAAGTATGAAAACAGGGGGAGGGGAAAATGGAAGATTACCATGACAACAAACATCTCCCACAGGGAATGAGAAAAAGGGGAGGGATGGGGATGGAACTGTAAACAAACAAAACAGGAAAATGCCAAGGCAAACAAAGCTGCAACCATAACTGATGCTGTACAGCTCCAAGGTTCCAGAACAGATCTAAGTAAACTGTGGACATATGGACTCTGCACAATTTACAGCAGACACAAGAATGACAGGATTGTAGGAAAGGTGGTCATGTGTCCTCATTTTCAGAAGACACTCCTGTACCTGAAGATATATTCTGTGAGAAGACTGTCTGCTGAAAATCAAGTTTCAAGATAAGAGTTTTATGAAAAGGGAGAGGAGGAACCCAAAAGTTACAGGTACAGAGGTCATTTGGCCCCAGCCTTCCCCAGGCCGGTGAGATATATCATGTTTCTATTTAAATGTCAGTGTTCCCCCCTCCATTGGATGATGATGATGATGATGATGATTCTTACCTGCCTTTCCCCATAGATTGAGGTGGGGAACAACAATTAACAGACATAAAATATCTGTTAAAACACATCAGTTAAAATATACGTCAATTTAAAATGACAAATAAGATATGCACATATTAAAACAATCCACATTTAAAATTCATCATTTAAAATTGCCTTTGTGGAGAATTTGCATACAAACTGCATGCATTTTTAAAAATAAAACATTAACCTGTAAATAGAAATGTGATAATCATTTTGGAGTGATGCCTAAGTAGCCACCCTAATTTTGTAGTCCTAGGAAGAGAGTTTAAAAACCTGCAAGGCCTTGCCAAAGTAGGCCATGACATTCAAATTGGGCAGAAAAGTAGCAAGCCAAAGTGATGTTTCCTTTAAAAAAAATTCTACTTGTCTTCAATGTATCAGTAAATTTTAAATGCAAAATCAGAAAACCTACAAATCATAAATTAAATGTCAATAAGCAACAACAGCGGACATCAAATTATACGTAAAACAGAAAAAATAGCCAGGGATGTCAATGGGGTAGAGACAGAATATAAATATGTACACCAAGCTCTTATATCACAGGCATAGTTTGAATGAGTAATTAAACCATGTCTAGTGACCTGACACCTGAAACTCACCTTAATAGCCAGCACTAGCACCAAGCAACAGAGGTCAGTTTTGCTGGCAATCGGAGCTCAGTAGGATGATGTTTCCAGCCCTCTCCCATCAGTGGGCTCTGGTGTGATAGTCACGAACAGTACCCCGATTGCAATTCTTTCCCCCATCCCAGATCACTGGTGGAAAGGGGCTGAAAACAACATTCTGATCCATGATGCCCCAGTCACTAGTAGAACTGATCATCCCTTGATTTGGCTGCTGGCTGTTTAGGTTGTGAATACAGAGCATGGCTAAACCCATAACTCTAGATTATGAGTCTGTATATGCAGTGTAGGATGCCACCCATTGTCACAACCAACTTTTCATGGCCTTTCATTGAGATCCATGCTGAGAGGGAGGAATTTAAGGTGCTCAAAGACTTCCCCTTTTTTCCCTTTGCTTTTCCCCACCCACCCTTCTTCCCCTTCTTCATATCTTGAAATAACATGGGTTAGCACTGTAAAAACTTCTATTATCATTTAGAAATAAAACTGAGACAGAGATGCTAGAGAACTGAATGCAAACAAAGATGGTGCAGATATCTCAGGCCAGAGATACTGTAAAGTTGTGGCAAACATTGTAATCGGTGAGGATCTCCATCCCAGCCATGGTAGACTGGGAAAACATCTCAGAGATCTCACTGTGATTCTAGATAGAACGTGAACACCAAAGAAAGATTTACCTGCTGATCTCCCTAAAAACATACACTCAGACCAATCCAGCCATCTCAGTAACATTTTTAAATGTTATTTTCTGCAGAAAGGGTGGGAATTTGTGAGAGTGCTAGAAAAAAAAAGAAAGTGCAGACTCAGTAGTGTACACACACCCACACACCCACACCCACACACACACTTTGCAATAAGAGGATCCCCTGAAGACAGCAGATTGGGAGAAAAACCGGATCAGGGATTCTTAGTACTTGGATGGAGAACCACCAAGGTATAACAGATGCTGTAGGCTATATTTCAGAGAAAGCAAAGGCAATGAGTATTCCTTGCTTAAGAAAGCTTATGAAATTCATGGGGTCATCATAAGTTGATAGGTGAGATAAAGGCATACACAAACACACACATACAGTGTGCAGTGGGACTCAGGGTTAAAATTGTTTCTATGACAATGATAGGCTGTTGCTACACTGCAGAATTAATGCAGTCTGACACCATTTTAACTGTCATGGTTCCATTCTGAGGAATCCTGGGATTTGTAGTTTGTTGTGGCATGAGAACTTCTCTGACAGAAAGCTAAATATCTCACAAAATTACACATCCCAGAATTCTATAGCAGTTAAAGTGGTGTCAATTCTACAGTGCAGGTGCAGCCATAAGCAATTGGAATAAAGGAGTTTCAGTATTCAGCACTCTGCTAGTTAGACCACCCATCTCTTACAGCATAAATGATTTTTCCCCTTTATGAAGACAACTAATTCCTTCACTGCCATCTGCTGCTACAGATTGTCAAGTCTGTCCCACAGTCGGAAGGAACCATGTTGACTATTCACATTGGTCACAAGCCTCTAAGGTCTCTTTTCTAAACTTCACTGAAAAAAAGGAGACAACATCAGAACATTATATCCCAGCCATCAATGCCCCCCTCCCCTCTGTACATTTTGCAGTTGGGTATTCAAATAACAAATGGCATTGAATTTGATAACAACAGCCATAGAGCTCAATTTAGGGTTAGTCCTATTTTACAAGAGACCCAATGAATTAATGAATGTAGTTAAACTGATATAATTGGGTCTACTCTAGGTTAGATTAGTGTTAGATTTAGCTCAATGGCTGTTATTATCAAGCCCAATGCCATTTGATATACAGTTCTGTAAATAATTTCTCAGTGTGGGCTGGATGTTAGTATTTGCCTATTGTAATAAAACACTGAACTTGCATTTAAAGGGAAGTGTAATTTAGTTCTTTCTTTGATTGATGACTTAATTCTATATGGCACATTGTTAGGTGAGTGAAGAGTTAAATATGTTCTGCTAAAATTAGAAGGGTTTTGCTATTCTCAACAATTTATGTGGCTGACAGATAAAAATTGGAATAGACTTTTATATGAAGGCCATCTGCTTGATCCTGAAATAAACAGAAATCTCATGACACATCCAGACATAGATACATATACAAAATCCATGTGCTACCACACATTTTGTAAACCACCCCCCACAAAACACACACACACATCGCCACTATACAGAATGTGTGACAAACAGAAGTATTTAGCAAGGCAGACTGCTAATTTCATTTTGATCATGAGAAGCATGGAGGTTAACTAAAACAAAATCCAAATGGATACGATTCTAAAGAAAGATCCATAGCTCAGTGACACCACACATAATTTGTATGTAGAAAATGCCATGTTCAGACCCTTGTTTCTCCCATCAAAAGGGTCAGGGAGCAGATGTTATGACTGTGTTCTGCCTGAGAATCGAGAGAGTTGCTGCCATCTTGAGTCAGCAACAGACAAATTACCTGATAGATTTTGGGAAAAATATTTCTCTGGAGGAAAAGCTCTCAGAATCCCTCAGCCAGCATGTTCATCAACTGTGGGATTTGGGGAGTTGTGATAAAGAAAGAAAAAATTATCCACATTTTGGAGATAAAATAGATTCATGGGTACTGCTGTGTTAAATGGAAACCATTTGACCTCTCTGTATGTAAATGCCACACACTTTCTGTATTATGAGTGGTTGTATTTCCTCCCTCCCAGGAAGAGCACTGTGGCAAGTAGAAGACCAGCCTGATCCTTTCCATTAACCAAAACAAGGCTTTCCCGTTCCTTACCAAACAGGGTCCCTTTTACACTACACAATTATAGGATTCTGGCCCCATTCTTAGCAACGTCCCATGGAATGCTGGGATTTGCAGTTTTAGTGAGGAGCATCTAGAATTCACAGCCAGAGTACTGTTGCCACTGACCAAACTACAAACATCAGGATTTCATAGGATGCAGCCACTGCAGTTAAAATGCAACCATGATGCTGTAATTGTGTAGTGTGAAAGGTCCCTAGAACTCTGCTCTGATGCTTTCCTCTTCCCTGTCCACTCCTTTTTAATTTGCTATTAGATTAATTTCTATTGCGTTGTGATCCAGCAAGCAAGGACTTTCTTGTCTTTTAATATTCACACTGTACTTAGAACATTTCAGGCACCTTATAAAATATAGTATCACTCTGACCACACAACATTATAACAACAAATGGAAAATCAGGAAGCACTCCCCGATCCCATAGCCCTATTTATTAGTTGAGATCTTGGTTTAGGAAAGCTTCTAAGCAGCAATATAAGATACTTTGGAAGCACTGTATCCATTCTAGTCTTGGAAGCCAAGCAAGGTCAGGCTTGGTTATTGTTTGGATGGAGGACTGACTGCCAATCAATACCAGATGTCAAATCACCTCTGAGAGTTCACTGCCTAAGAAAACACTATGAAGTTGATGGGCCTATCTAAGTTAATAGGCGAACTGACACACATGCAAATGTTCCCCTATTTCTGAGAATCACAACACTTGAAATTGCTAAAAATGTTAAGTATGATTGTTAAGAAAAGAGTGGAATGAATCACATAGCTTACATTTCATGAATGGCACATGACTGAACAGGTTTCTCCTATGCTTAAGTCCCCTGGTCTAATTCATAGTTCCAGCCAGAACAGACCCACAGAATCAATTGGAACTGTAAATCAAGAGATATGTATGTTCCACTGATTCAGTGGTTCCACTCTAGCTGGGATGAGTAATTGGATTTAGGCTTCAGCCTGCTTTGAAACTGCAGAGAAATGGGAATCTCTCCGTTCCAGAAATCATATTTCTAGAAGCATTTGGATTCTGTTGAAAAGCTTATTCACACAGTTCATATATTTCTGTATATGGGGCAAGAAGGATTGATGTGTCTGACAAAGTAAAATGTTATATTATGTAACTTCTATATAGCACTGTCATGTGTTCAGAGGCTTATTTTGCTGGGTGTTTGCACTGCTTGTTACTATCCAAAGCTGGGCAAGAAAGATTACATTTTAAAAACTGCCACTGAATACAGCCATATTTACATCACAGGATTGTTTTTAATAAACACATTTTAATTAAAAGCAGAGGTTTTCTTCTAGTGGAACATGTTTTTAACACAACACAAAAGGAAAACCAGGTAGAAACAAGAAAAAATGATGGAAGAGGAGGGAGGGGAAAGGAGATTTGAGGGGACAACTTGTTAGTTTGCCATGAGTGGGAGAGAACCCTAAGAAAAAAGAAATCTTGCCTCTGGTCTATTGCTATCTGATCACCAGCCTTTAGCCTGCTGCTATGCATTACATGACTCTAAGGTAAGCAACTCTCATCTCTATCTTCTGCTTCATCAGCAGGTAAGTCAAATCTCCAAGCATCTGGTGAGTTTAAAACAGGATTAAAAAGAAACTAAATCTCAGTGCCAATTCCCTTACAGAGAGAGAGAGAGAGAGAGAGAGAGAGAGAGAGAGAGAGAGAGATAAACAGATATATGTGATCAAACCAAATCAACGTGCATCTTGTTTGTTGTTGTTGTTTATTCAAAAGTAAGTACCTGGGTTGGTGGTGCTGATCAGAAGGCCAGTGACTTCCATGTCATCGGCACAGTGAATCCACTCTGAGATTTAACTCAAATGCTGAAGAATCTGTCCAAGCTGTTGAATCCTATCTGTAAAATATTTTCAGTACCTTGGACAGCTCTAAAGGTTCAGAAAACTCCAGAGCCAAGACTTCACAGATCTCAAATCTACCAGCTACTACTCCAGGAGACTATGCCTAAGTGGTTTTAGGAAAGTCCAGACACAGGCTTCTTTTACACTGCTAATACATGCACATGTTCAGCCTCTGCTTTATTGCCTTACCCACCAAAGAAAATTAAAGAAACATTTCATCTCCTGTAAATATATTGTTATGTTCAGATGCTTTGCTGCCAAGTCCTCCTAAATGCTTTTAAAATATGGAATAAATGCTGAGATAGCCAGCCAAGGAGTCTCTTTAGATTGTTCTTAGTGTATGACCTCCCTCTTGCGTATAGTTTCTATAACCTCAGAAATGTGTTATCCAAGCTACAAAGCAAACCTCTCCTGAAGATACAGTGTTTGCTTCCGCAACAAGACTACTTAAGAAATTATTCATATAAAGACAAATCTGTGGAAAACACTGTATCAAATGGACCAGCCAGTTGAACCAACGCTCTGAGCAAGAGGTGGAAATGGCTGGAAACAACTTTTCTTCCAGATTTCCTGTGTCTGTAATTGCTGCACAAGAAAAAAATTAACAAAACATCTCACCAAAGAAAGCCTTTCCTAATGTGCAGATCCACACAGGAGAGAAAGAAAGAAAAAATCAGGTGCTGGATTTCAGTGGAACAAAAAAGCCATGCTGGGAAGAAAAAAAGAAGTTGGTAATCTCAAAGTGAACAGAAAAGAAGCATAATTTGCATGGTTCATCCCTTGGTTGTTTGAAGACCAAAGATACATGTTTCAGTGCAGTCTCTCGTAAAGAAATGTGGCAGAGATCAAGAATTTAATAAGAGTGATTTTTGCTTAAAAGGTTTTGGTCTGATAGATGCCATTCCCAGAAGTGAAGCTTGCCTTTAGAGTCTCATGTTGGGCAAACTGTGCATTGAAAACTGTACAATGAAATCCAGGGGAGTGAATTCTGTGTGGAGGCCATTAAGTTCCAGTAGAGGGCAGCAGTGCACACACAAGCAGAGCTTGCAGACTCTCCTGAGTTAATTAGGCATATAATGGCTTCAGGCTTATTCATGTGGCTGAGGAAGCCCATGGCAGTTGCAATTTTAAGACAGCCCTTTCTCCCCTGAGTTTCTGGATCATAACTTACACATTAGGTGAGTAAATCACTAATGTGAGCTGAAAAGGCAGCGTATAAACAGCAAAATATAATCTGCAAATTGGTTCATTAAGTAGCTATGGTTGTCAGAAGGGGCTAATAGCTCTTACCATGCAAAGGTGCATATGACAGTTAACAAACACTGAGCACCTTCTGTTTCTCCTTATATTTGAGGCTTGGTCCACATAAACAGCAGCAGTGTAGCAGATGTTTTAATGCAACCATGTATACTCGTCCCTTCACATTTGCTAGGGTTGGGGCCACAGGACCCCCGTGAATGTGGAAAAACTGCAAATAACAAAAACACTATGTGTTTACCTGAGAGAACTCCTTTCTAGGAATCTCTGGGTCCTCCAGTGCAACTCTGTGGTCAACATCTGCCAGAAATTGACCATAGAACTATGCTGGAGGAGCTACAAATGTCTAGTGGTGTGTTTTCTCTAGGACTCTCTAGGTTCTTCAGTGCAACTTTTGGTTTAATGCTGACCATAGAGTTGCACTGGAGGACCTAGAGATTCCTAGAGAGAACATATTAATAAAATCTGTGAATAATCAAATCCACAAATGTCAAAGCCACAAATGTGGAGGGACGAGTGTAGACACAAGCCATTGCCAAACACATATGGAAAAGACATGACATTCCTGAAATCAGGCTTGTCCAATGTATTAAAGGTGACAAACATTTTGTCCCCCCTCTTTTATATTATTACTCATTTCACCTAGTCAATTGCTTTCCAATACTTTTATATTTCCATGGAGCAGGAGGCTACCCTGCTGAGAAATATAGTGGCTCCAGCATGTAAAGTGCATATTGGATGCTGCCTTTGCAATAATTTTATGCAGTCCTGCAGAGACTACAACAAATTGGTAATTGTGGCTAACAGCAGCACCACCTGCGTCCAAAGCAAACTTTCACTCTTTTTGTTGTGCTCTCAAAATGCATAAGAGAGAAAAGAAGGAGATGATTTTCAGCTAAAAAGAGAAAAGACAATTGCATATTCTTATTATTACTTGCCATCAAGTTGGTTTTGACTTGTGTAAATTTACAGCACTTTATAAATAAAGCTTAATAATAATAATAATAATAATAATAATAATAATAAATTTGACTTATGAAGACCCTTGAATAAGAGATCTCCAAGAACCCTGAAAACCATACAAATCCACACACAAAAAAGAAAAAAAAAACCCTAAGGAAATATCCAGAGCAAAGCTAACATGTTAGCACTAGCATTACTTTAAGAAATTAAATTGCTGTTTACTGCTCATGATTTTCATGTGATTAATAACACTACTCAGGTTAGCTATGCATTCCTTGTGTCTGTTTTCAAAAATCACTCAAAATGCAGAATGGCAAACAAACAAACAAACAAACAAAAAACAACAACCCTATTTACCACTCCCCCTACATTTTGAAGCAGAAAATAAAGATTAGCCATTATATTATAGGCCCTTGACATTCGCTGGAGTTAGGGATGCAGAACCCCCATGGAAGTGGAAAAACCGCAGATAAAAAAACACTGTTATATTAGCTGAGAGAACACCTCTCTAGGAATCTGTAGGTCTTTCAGTACAACTCTATGGTCAACTTCTGCCAAGTTGACCATAGAATTGTGCTAGACAAGTGTTCTCTCTAGGAATCCCTAGGTTCTCCAGCACAATGTCTGGTGAAAGTTGGCCATAGAGTCATGCTGGAGGGCCTGGAGATTCCTAGGGAGAGCATATTTAATCAGTGAATCCGAAAAAGTCAAAGTTGCACATGTGGAGGGCCGACTCTAAACCTGACAAAAATCAGTAGTCATGAATCTGAATCCTGACCCATAAAACCAATGCCTATGTATTGACTCACTATCCAATAATTGATTCAGTGGGTCTATTCTTGTTGAGCTTAACTGATAGCATTCAACCAATAGGTATTTTTGAAAGTAGCATATTGGCTTTTGTAGCTCATAACATTGAGCATGTCTGCAATGGCCAATTAAACTAGTTTCTCCCCTGCCCTCAAACATCACCTATCTACATAGAACAGGGCTCAATCCACAATTCAAATGAGGACTATCTTCATGACTTGATGCCGTTTCTGCACTGAATCTGGCCTATCCCTTCCTTAAAATGCTGTAAAAAGCTCACTTTTTGCCCCAGATTCCATGGGAAATACCCTGGTGCACAATTTGTTAAGAGTGGGGTCAAAATACTGGGTGGGAGTTAGGATGTCTGGAGGATGGGCAGAACTAGTAGACGAAAAGGAGCAAGGAAGATGCAGAATGAAAGTAGGGGATCAGAGAGGGGGGAAAGATGGAACACAGCATGGTGAACACAGGGGGATTCTGGGAAGAGAAAGAAGACGAGATGACAGAAGTGAGGATGGTGGAAAGACGCTCTTGTCTCTAACTGAATTACCAGTTTCTGGGATTGTCATTCTATGTGTTTGGGATTTATGACTTTCCCCACATACACATCATATGCAAAGAAAGATGAAGAGGTAAGGGACTTGGAAGGCCCATTGTATATTGCCATCTCTCTGTGCATCATACTCTGTCTAGGACAAGGAGGTGCACAAAGACTAGAAAACATTTTCTGAGACCTTACATCATCTCAGTGTAACATAAATATGCTGCACTAGCACTATACAATCCTTATACTGAATACCACTGCAGGGCAATTATGAGAAATGGTGAATATGCAGAGCTGTCACCAGTTGAACAATGCACAATGTTCAAAGCACAGAGGCAGTATGCAAGGTACACAGTATGCAAGGTACACATTGCTCCAGGTGTATTATTGTGCATCAGCAATGGTTTTGCATCTGAATTCTGTTTCTTGCACTATCAGTTGGACAAATCCATTCCCCACTGTCAAAAAATAAAAGAGAAAAGTCACTCCATGTGTGTAGCGCAACCTATGCCTGCTTATGTCACCAACAGGGCTCTGTCCATTATCCTCCCGATTCTCCATATTCACACACAGGATCACACATATACACTTGAGGTACCTACTGAACAAGCTACAGCTCAAACATACACCTCCTACTCTTTTTCTTCCTCATAGAGCTATCTCTGCCCCTTCCATGCTTCTACTTCCCCTTATCTTTCCTTACTTCCATAAAACATGTTCCCCTTCCCATGCAATGAAGTGTATTTTTCTAAGATGCTTTCACTACAATGCCAAGGGGGATCTGATAGTGTGTGTTGCAACTTATGGGGAAGTGATGATTAGCCTCCCTCCAAAGTCACAGCTTCTCTTGAAAAGTGCCTCTTACTAGCATAGCAGTTAAATTGGAACTTTCATTAATGCTCGCAGACACCCAGATCTCAGGGCAACAGAACCAGGGACCTGAGAAATAGTTTCAGCTATGCCCCAGAGTTCATACCTCCCAAATGTCCTGATTTAGCAGGGACAGTCCTGGCTAATCCTTTGTTATTCCACTTCCCCCCAGCTGTTTTCAAAATGTCCCAGCTTCTCTCTCATCATACCACTTTCTTCTTTTGTCTTCAACATACTTCCACTGGTTCAGACAAAGATCAAAGTGCAAAAGTTGTTTACACTCAAATAACGCAGCAGGGGAACAGGAGAAGAGGGTGTGTGTGAGTGTGTGGAGTCTTCTCTTTATCAGACAAAAGCAAACTGCTTCAGGCTTTCCTAACTTGCGTATTCTTCCTCATTAATAACGTTTGCCATCTAGACCACACTCTAATGTTGCTTGGATATGCATGTCCTAGTATTCATATGTGAAATGTTGTATGATCTGTGAGGCCCAAAGCTAGCAAACTATCCTTGTATCCCCACCACACCTCAGCCCAGTCAATACCCCATTCATTATTTCTCTTATACACTTACTTTCCATGCATATGATACAGAAAAGGGATACCTTTTTAATCCTTTTGCAACTGGGGATCCAACAGGATGCCTGTTTTCAAATTGTTTTGTCCCCCCCAGGTCTGGTGACATGTCCCAGATCTGTGCTTTCAAAGCACTTATCAACTCTCATTGCCTGTGCAGCTGGAAGGCTACCTGAAATACTCCAGCTCACTAAAAGTCCATATGTGCAGATTCTCTACCTCAGGTTTAAGGCATAGTGGAGAAGAAATAATAAAGGGTATAATGCAATATATAACACACTGTCTGCTTGTGAATTAGCAGCTTACCTCCATGTGTGTCCCACTTTGTAAAATTGCTCTGATATATTGACTTACTTTGGAGAAAAACGTCTGAAGCTCCAAAAGCAATGTTTTAAAGTGGGCTACCACAGTAAAATCACAATAGGGAAAGCACAATACTGCTTGGAGTAATCTCTGCAGTGTGGCTTCCTATTCAGCACGTTGATTGGCATGTGCCTGCTTTCCATATGCATTGCTCACTGACTTCCAGATCCTTTCCAATAAAAGGACATCAGTTAAATAATGCAGACCACTGATGGTCTGCACTCTGATTACCCCTATGCTAGATCTCTGTCATATCTTGTCCATAGGACTATTTTGAAGACTATTCAGAAGCAGCTGTTATTTCAAAAAATAGCTTCCAGGCTTCATATCTGCACTATATCTGGAAATGGGCTTTAAAATCTTATCTGTTGTTGTTGTTGTTGTTGTTGTTGTGTGACTTCAAGTCATTTCTGACTTATGGCAACCCTAATACGAACCTATCATAGGGTTTTTGGGGGCTGAGAGTGTGTGACTCACCCAAGATCATTCAGTGGGTTTCCATGGCAGAATGGGGAATAGAAACCCACAGCAGTTCAATTCAGTTCACAATTCAATGGGCATAAATTATTCCTTTTAAAAAATCTCTCTATGGCTTAAAATTAGATTCCTGGAGGACTACTTGCCTCCATATCACCAATGTCACCCATAGGTGTGCCCTACATGGTCTGGGTCCAGACAACTTGCAGGAGGGCCTTCTTCCACATAATCCACCCACACACTTTGGTCTTCTGGGAAGAACCTGCTATAACCTAAGATGACTAGATTGTCTGTGGTGACCCAGATGACCTTCTCATCTGCCACTCGTAGGCTCTGGAATGACCTGCCAGACGAGATCCGTCATATTATCACCTTGGAAGCCTTTTAAAAGGCTATTGAGATGGATCTCTTCTGGAAGGCCTTTCCAGATTAGCCTTGCTAGACTAGCCTCTCTTACTGTTATCATCGGCCCCATCCTTTTTCCCCCAGATGAAGACACTTTTTCGCCCAAAACTACTCACAATTTTAGTGAATTCGCATTGGAATGTTTTACTCTTTCTTGTTGTTTAATCTCTTTTAAAGGTTTTGATTAAAGCTTTTTTTAATGCTTGGGGGCGGGTGGGATATGGGATTGTTCTTTTTAACTGTATGATGTTTTATTCTTATACTGTTGTAATCCCCTTTGATTCCTCTGTGAAAAAGCAGAAAATAAATAAATAAATAAATAATAATAATTATTATTATTATTATGTGTAGCTTTGGTTGGGATGAAAATGAGGACATTGCCTCCCAAATAAGAATTCTGCTCCCTCCCATGAAATTTTATTTTTTCTTGCAGAAAATATGACACTGAAAATAATTTACAGCAAGAACTCTTATACTGTATTTGCTGTGTTCACATCTCCTTGGTAACTTTGCCTGTCTGTTTTTATGGATGCCTAAACTGTACAGTCAGACTTCTATAGCCATAGATTTTGCTCCTATAGATTCTCACATCTATGACTTGAAAATGTTCAAAAAACAATCATTCCCAAAAGCAAACCTTGATTTTGTCATTTTATATAAGGGACACCATTTTACTATACCATTATATATCATGAGACTTCAGCATCTACAGATTTTGGTATCCATAGGGGTCCTGGATCCAAACCTCAGCAGTTACAAAGGGCCCATTGTATTTCTAAAAGCTCAACTCAAGTTTTAAGTTACTACAATGCTAGAAATTTGGGAACTGAAGAAAAATCCCATGTGTGTGTGTGTGTGTGGGGGGGGGTCGTATCTGGAGCAGTGATGCCCTTATCCCTCCCTTCCCTACATTACAGTCATGTAATGTCTGCTTTTTAAGAAGCCCTTCTCTACATGAATCTTCTGTGTAAGCATCAGGGAAAGTCAGACAGGCTTTTCATTAGGAGTGGTGACCTCTGTTACAGAGCCAGCATGGCACAGTGGTTTGAATACTGAACTATGGTTCTGGAAAGCAGAGTTCAATTCCCACCTCAGCCATGAAACCCACAAGTCACATGCTCTTAGGGCAGTGGTTCTCAACTTGTGGGTTGCGACCCCTTTGGGGGTCGAATGACCCTTTCACAGGGGTTGTCTAAGACCACCGGAAAACTCATATTTCCGATGGTTTTAGGAACCAAGACCATCAGCTGGGGGTTACCACAACATAAGGAACTGTATTAAAGGGTCACGGCATTAGGAAGGTTGAGAACCACTGTCTTAGGGGAAGGCAATGGCAAACCTCTTCTGAACAAATCTTGCTGAGAAAACCCTCTAATAGGTTTGCCTTAGGGTTGCCATAAGTTGGAAATGACTTGAAAGTACACAATACACACAACTGTGTTAGAATGCTCTCACTTGACTTGTTTTCTTGGAATCTACTTTGTTCTCTTTTTAACACCAGGGGCCCTTCCACTTATAAAATTATAGCACTATATTCCTCTTTAATGCCTTTGGCATTAAAGATCCAAGAGCTTGCATTTTAGAGAGGGGTATTTAGAATTCTTAGCCAGAGTACTCTAGTGTCTATGACCAAACTACAAAAGTCAGGATTTCTTCGGGTTTGGGGTGGGATTTGGAGGTCTGTGTTTTAGTGGTTGCATTCTTATTTGAATGAGCTTGAGATCCTCAAGAAAGGCACTTATGTCATCCCACAACATTCACAGGTATAATTGGTGAGGACAGGAGATGAGGCCTTCTTAGTGACTGCCCTTGCACTTTGGAACTCTCTAGGGAGGCTAGCATGATATTCTTCTCACTGTCCTTCCTATTGCAGGATCAGACTTTTTAAATTATGAGATGCTTTTACAATAGCAGGTTTTTTTTCAGGAAAGGGCTTTAAGAAGGTGCTGTATTGTTTAAAACTATTGTTTTTAACTTCTTTTAATGTAACTTGTAAGTCTTCCTGAGGGTGCATCTGCACAGCAGAAATAATGCAGTTTGACACATCTTTTACTGTGGCTCAATGCTATGAAATCTTGGGATTTGTAGTTTGTTGTGGCACCAGAACCCTTTGATAGGGAAGGCTAAAAATCTCACAAATTTTTCACAAGGTAAAATGAGGGGAGGGGGGAAATGCACAGTATAAATGATGCTGCTGTGGATGATGATGGATGGACGGCTATTCTAGAAGATATGTGCTGAAGCATTATTGCTCTTTCCCATGGTAAAATAAACTGCTGAATGAGCTTATCTAGGGATTTTGTGTGAGGTGTGTGTCATCAATATGCTGATGAAACTCAGCTCTACTTCTTTTCATCAAATTCAGGTAAAATTGTAGAAGTGCTGAATCATTGCCTAAGCTCTCTAATGGACTGAATGAAGGCCAAAAAAATGAACTTAATCTTGATAAGTGAGAAGCTCTGATAGTGATTCATTTGGCTTGAAAGATGACAGTCAACCCTTTCTAGATAGCAGAAGGATCATCTGCTCCTATATGGTCTTGTCTGAGTATTACTACATTCTTCCATAATAAGAGATATCATAGAATATAAACAGAAAAATGTGCTCTTTCCAGTAGGGTCACCTTGTGTTTGGGACTCCTTTACTAGAGAGGCTTATTTTAGGCTGAGTTTGATTTCCTTTTGATGTGAACTGAAGCCTTTTTCTATTCCCTCTGGTATTTTAAACCAGGTTTTTTTGTACCCTGGATTTTTTTCTGTTCATTCACTGTCTTATTTCTGTATGCTTAGATCGATCGGTTGGTCTGCCTGGTTGTATTTCTGCCTATTCCATATGCTGCTTTGATTGCAAGGAGGGCAAAAAGAAACAATTTCATCATTCTATATGCTCTTATTATTACTTTTTTTTGTGTTGTTATCCATTTTATTTATATCCTGTTAGAGTTCCCTAGAGAGCCAGTGTGGTGTAGTGGTTTGAGTGTAGGATTAGGATTCTAGAGATAGGGGTTTGATTTCCAGATCAGCCATGGAAACCCACTGAGTGACCTTAGGCAAGTCACACCCTCACAGCCCCAGAAAACCCCATGATAGGGTCTTAGATTCATGTGGTTTTCTGGGATTGTGAGTGTGTAGCTTGCCAGATATTTCAGGTGGGGACTACATGATAGGGAACTCTTTTTTGCTGTGTGCCTTCAAGTTGTTGTTGGGGCAGTGGTTAAATGCCTGTACTGCTGCCACTCACTTGCAAACAAAGTTGTGAGTTCAGTACCAGCCAGGGGCTCAGGATCAACTCAGCCCTGCATCCTTCAGAGGTCGCTAAAATGAGTACCCAGCTTGTTGAAAATAATTAGCTTACACATTGTAAACCGCTTAGGAAGTGCTTAAGTGCACTGATAAGCGGTATAGAAATGTTCTTGCTATTGCTATTGTTTCTGACTTAGGGTGACTTTAAGGTGTTATTCAGACATTATTTTTTTAGCATGACAATGTGGATCAACTCACTCATGCATTCCAGGTTTGTTATTCACACTATGGAAGTGCATTGATGTGCATCTCTGCATGTTCTGTTGCTCACACTTGCAAGCATTTGAATAAAGGTGGAATCAACAATGTGATTGCATGTGGAACATATTCAAGACATGCAGAATTTTATCCCGGGTCTATTTGGTTCTATTTACATTGGTTATTCACACTACCGACAATGCAGATCTTTTTTAAAAACTCAGAAAAAAAAACTCGACATCAATTATCCCAGATTAAGTGGTTTTTTTGGTAGCCCCCTCCCCAGGCTTAAGGTATCTGGTTTTGGAGCCCAGTCTCCTAGCTGAGTTGCTCAGATTCTAGGTTGTGACCAAAGTTCCAGTGGTAGTTGTATGGTAGCAAGAGTAAGGGATCTTATCCTTAAAAAAACCCAACCCCTCTTTAAATTGCATGTCCTGCAGCCTGCAATTTCTCTTCTTCCTCCTATTCTCTAAGGCCCCACTCACACTATGGAAATAACCCGGTGTGAAATCGGGTTATTTCTGCAACATTCCCACTGGCCTCAAATGCACCTAGCACCATGGAAAAAGCATGTCTTTTTTAAAGGTCTGGAGGGATCTGGATCTTCAGCAGTGTAAGCTACCAAATTGATCCACGTTGCAGTGATCATTCCCGGACATGGAGGTGCCTCCATGCTGAAGTGAAGAGGCACATGTGTGAATGCCAGAGAGGATTTCAATGCCTTGGAGAGGTTTAGTCGTATTAAAAGTAGTGAGAATACCAATCCTGACTTGCATCATCATGGCGATCTGGATCTCCATGGAGCAATAACGTAAGTGTGAATGCCCCTTAATTTGAAGCTGGAAGCATGCAAAGCTCAATGAGCTCTGCTCATTCCCTTACGTTCTTCTCCATCATCTCTCCTCTCCTCCCCTCCCCTTTTCTCCCTCTATTTCTCTAGATGAGAAAGAGCCAACACCAGACAAGTCTCTTGGATCCTCCTCATACCACTGCTGCATTTTACTCCTCAGTGTGCAATCCTAGAATGGATGATAGCCAGTTTTATTTTTCTACCTCCAGCTCTCCATTTCTGTTGGTTCCTTCCACTTTCTTGGTCCCTTTGGCATGATTCAGGACTGCCACTGCTACTCTAACAAGGTAAAATGAGGGGAGGGGGGAGCAAATGAATGGTGTTCAGATCCTGCATTAGACCTCTCCATTTTAGCAAAGAACATTATATAGATGGACGAAAACCAAAACAATAAGACAGAATAGTGTGTGTGTATGTGGTGTGCGTAAAGGAGGAGCAGAGTTGCATGGACTCCAGAGATTGCTTAGTTTGAAGTGTTTCTTTTTTCTTGCATGGCTGGCAATCATTCAAGGGGTTAAGGGAGAACAAAATGGGGAAGTTCAGGTTGAAATTCAAGGACAGGGAGGTTTACCTTCAATTCTTGGTAGGTTTTGCTGTGATAGGCTAATGTTAGATGGTAATGAGAGAAAGTGGTGTAGCGGGTAGAGTATTTCACTGAGTATTTCACTAAGACTTGGGCTCTCTGTGTCCTTCTCCAGATTCTAGTCCCCATTAAACTAGGAAACTCATCTTGGTCCAGTATTTTCTTTCAATCTGGTCTAATTCAAAGGGTTCTTGTGAAGATAAAATTGAGAGGGGGGCTATGTATACCATGTATGATGACTTGTGTGTTTTGGAGAAAGGGCAAGATATGCTTGTAACTAACTAGTGGATAAGGCAAATGAGAACCAATAGGCAGGGAGTGTTGAGTGTTCTCTCGTCTGGTTAAAACCAGGGTTACCAAATGTCCTCCATTGCCCAGACATGTGCTACATTTCAACCTTCTGACCAGGAGGAATTCCACAATGTCCTGCATTCTGAGCATGATTAAGAAGCATTAATTTATATTTATATGAGTGTTTTTAGCTTTTATTTTGTAATGTCCTCCATTTTTCTTGAATGTCTTTCACTTTGTGGTGCTTTGTCCTCCTTTGTGATTAGGACATCTGGTCACCCTTTGTCCATGTGTACTATTGTGATTTATGAGTTATTGTTTATTGTAAAAAAATAATTTAAAAATTAGGAAAAATGCCAATTTAATCACAGAGGCATGATCTGTCATGGTCTGTAGTAATGATGCAGTTGTTTTATAATACTTATACAGTTCTATTATTGTACTTGGAACTCCCAACATAAGTTTTTTAAAAAACATATAAGAAAAACAGATACAGCCTGTGACAGAATTTGATCCAGTAAATTAAAAACAATGTGGGATGTGTGAATGTTTTCCCTTTTGCACAATTTTGACCAGACATATGCATGTTTTATATCAAGGTAGAGGAGAAACATTTTTAAAGTTTTTAAAGATGTCATGTAGTGACTAGAAAGTTTTATTGTGATTTGGGATATTCATGTTCAAGCACCCCCCCCCCCCAAGCCATAAAATGTAGTGGATGACTTTAGGGCAACCGTTTCCTGTCAGCTTGATGTATCTAACAGGATCAATGAGAGAAGATGAAATTCACATAGGCTACTTTAAACTCACTGGAGAAAAGGCTAGATGTAAATGTAAATAATAAAATTGACATCACCAAGGCTCACCTGATGACATCACCAGTTCTCAATCCTATGGCATCAGCATTCCCCTGACTTGACAACCCTATACCTTTTCCCCAGGGCAGCTCCCAAGGCTGTTACTGTGACCCTAGCCCATTCACAACTTGATTAAAAACAGATACAGCTAAAACCACTATATGCAATTCAGAGAATTTGGGCTATGTGCCGGGGCACAAACTCCTCAGAAAAAAGCAAAATACAGCTTTCACCAGAGTATTGCAAATATCCCCGAGGATGCTTATTATCAAATATGTGGCTGTCCATCCACTTTGCCTGAATTTGCATGACTGCACCTTTTTGGCAAATGAAGGGCAAAGAGATGCAAATTTGCGCAGGAAATTTACCATACTGAAAGTAATGACAATTACGCTTCACTGTGAATTCTCATAATCCACTTAGGCCAGAGTTAATATATGCAATACTAAAGATAGATAGAGGAACTCCCTTGAGCTTTGGACTTCATTGGAACAATTCCTGAAGTTTTAGAGAACTATTCCAAGGCCTTTGGTAGTTCAGTCTGGTACCTTGCTCTCTATCATTTGGGCCTTGCTCTGTGATGCCATATTTTGTTGTCTGGTCACTCATTTTGCCAGCCCATTTCCACTAAAATTGTGCCAAGCACTATATGGGCTCACAGCCCAGCTGGGTCAGATTAGAAGTACTTTTGGAGACATGCCAGGTATAATGTTAAGACTTTAGAAACAAATGAATAACAACAAATGCATATATATGGAGCTTCTTTATATGTTGGTTCTTCTAGCTGGCTGTTGTTCACATGCTGGAAATGTTTCTGTTTGGACTACAATTCTTAAAAGCCTCCAACCGATATGGCAACTGTCATGGTGGCTGAGGTATTCTGGGAGCCATAGTCTAAGCAAGCAACATTTCTCTGAATGGCTTTCACTGTCTTCTATTACTTGACTCTTTAACTGTAGATGTCGTGGATTGAACTTGGTACCTTCTTCATTCCACTGTACCATGGAGGCATGGCCTCTTCTCCCTGAAGCATGACCACTGGTGGCTTCCATGGCAGCACAGCACTTAATCCTCTTTGAGTTTTCACTTGGACTGTTAAGATGCTATCCAAGAAGCTAAACTTATTTTTCATGAGAGCCAACCTGGTGTAGTGGTTTGAGTGCTGGACTATGACTCTGGAGACCAGGATTCGA
Source organism: Sceloporus undulatus (assembly GCF_019175285.1). Taxonomy (NCBI): domain Eukaryota; kingdom Metazoa; phylum Chordata; class Lepidosauria; order Squamata; family Phrynosomatidae; genus Sceloporus; species Sceloporus undulatus. The sequence continues at coordinate 70,922,658 of NC_056525.1, read as the reverse complement.
TTCCCTGCTCAGCCATGGAAAACCACTGGGTAACCTTGTGTGAGTCATACACCCTCTGCTCCAGAAAACCCCATGATAGGTTCCCCTTAGGGTCATCATAAGTCAGAAACAACTCGGAAGACACACAACAACAAAGGTTTAGCACCTCAGAGAGCTCTATTAAAGTTTGTACAACAATCCAGAGTAGACTCAATGCCCATCATGCTAGCTTGCTCTTCTTCCTCACCCCCTCACTGTGTTTCCTGCTCCTGGCATTTACTCATTATTTTTTCTCTGGGTATCTCCCCTCCTACTTCATTCATTGCTCTCCCACAAATACAAACACCGTTTCTGTGATGTGGATCACAAAGGAGGGCCATCTTATGATCAGCAGCAATGACTCTCTCTCTCTCTCTCTCTCTCTCTGTCTTTTTAAACTAGCTAGTTATAGCACTATGATTCCAACCGCCATGGCAACACCCTGTAGAATACTGAGATATGTAGTTTGGTGAGGTACTTAGAGCTCTGTGGCAAATCCAGTGTTGCCAATCTGGTGACTTTCACACCAAAATGGGTACTTTTCAGAGCCTTTGGTGTGAGTTTGATGATTGGTTTTAATGGTAATTTTGAGAGTTGAAATAAGTATTTGGTGAGATATGGGGGGGGGGGGATTTGGTGAGTTTTGGCCAAACGTTTGAAGAATTATCTTCGAGGCTTGTTGGCAACACTGCAAATAACTCTAAATTCCTCTCGCTAACCTGAAATACCCCAGGGTTCTATAGTACAATGATTCCCAAACTTTGGTCCTCCAGATGTTTTGGACTTCAGCTCCCCAAATTCCTGTGTTGACCAAGTTGAATAGGACTTCTGGGAGCTAAAGTCCAAAGCAGGAGTACCAAAATGAATCATTCAGTTGGTTCTCTGTTAGTTCTACCTGTTGCTAGAACTTGGAAATTGTTCTTGGCTTGAGTGGGGGGGGGGACTGTGCTCCAAAAAATAAATTTTCAAGCTCTACCAAGTGGTAGGGCAACAGTGAACAAGAATGTTGCTCCACTGAGTTTAAAGTTGCCAGCTCTGAGGCCCTGGCCTTGTGTGTTCTCCGATCCTCAGAGGAGAGGGAGGAATCTCAGGGAGAGAACATTGTTTTGGAAGTGTACGCATGTATATCTTCGGCATCTCTTAGAACTGGTTTTTTTTTTTATTTGAATGGTGTACTCTGTACATCTGTGGTTGATGTTTAATGTATCCCCCTTAATGGCATACTGAGAATAGTCCCTTGCAGCAGCATCTGGACCTTCCTTCTGTGACATCTCAAGGACTTGTCTCTAGGTCTTGGCTTCTGGCCTGAAATCTGAAAGCCAGGGATAGCCCTGACCTGGCAACCCTAACTGAACAACCATGTTAATTTCACCTGTTTTACAGAGCAGTGTTATGTTGGGACATTGAAAGAGTTTTCATTATTGACATCCATTCACCCAACACTCATAGGTGGAACAGGAAAATGAGCATGTGTGTGTGATGGGGGGGACACACATCAGCTGTGTTAGGACAAAGATATACATGGTGGTGATGGGCCAGATCTTCCCTCTCTTCCATGTCCCATGCTTCTTCTAGTTCCAGTCCTACTGGGACCTGTACTTTTAGGGTCCTGAATATTCAGTTGTGACAGAGGCCTCACAGATGTTTCTATCAAAAGCCTTAAGAAGCAGCTGGAAAATACTGCTTCAAATTTTTTAAAAATTATATTGCCAGAATCTACCAGCCAGTATGGCTACAGGCCATGTTGACTGGGAAGTTTGGAGAGCTGCAGCCCAAAGATAAAGACAGTACTTTCCCAAGTCCCAGATTCTGTGAATACTCAGAGCTGAGTGTTCAGAATGTTTAAAATAACATTTTGAAGTGCTGACAGAGATCCTCACCAGATGATTCCATCAAAAGCATGAAGAAACACTGTGAAATGCACAGATATAGGATGGGGGACACCTGGCTGAACAAGACTACATGTGAAAGGGATCTAGGAGTCCAAGTAGACCATAAGTTGAACATGAGTCAACAGTGTGATGCGGCAGCTAACAAGGCCAATGTGATTTTAGGCTGCATCAATAGAAGTATAGTGTCTCTAGATCAAGGGAAGTAATAGTGCCACTCTATTCTGCTTTGCTCAGGCCCCACCTGGAATATTGTGTCCAGTTCTGGGCACCACAATTCAAAAAGGACATTGAGAAACTGGAGCGTGTCCAAAGGAGAGCGACTAAAATGGTGAATGGTCTGGAAACCATGCCCTATGAGGAATGACTTAGGGAGCTGGGGATGTTTAGCCTGGAGAAAAGAAGATTAAGAGGTGATATGATAGCCCTGTTTAAATATTTGAAGGGATGTCATGTTGAGGAGGGAGCAAGCTTGTTTTCTGCTGCTTCAGAGACTAGAACGCGGAGCAATGGATGCAAACTACAGGAAAAGAGATTCCACCTCAACATTTGGAGGAACTTTCTGACAGCAAGGGCTGTTCAACAGTGGAACATACTCCCTCGGAGTGTAGTGGAGTCTCTTTCCTTAGAGGTCTTCAAACAGAGGCTGGATGGCTATTTGTCGGGGATGCTTTGATTGTGATTTCCTGCATGGCAGGGGGTTGGACTGGATGGCCCTTGCGGTATCTTCCAACTCTACAATTCTATGATTCTATGAGCTCTATGCAAACCTTTAGATAAAAGAAGATAAAAACCATCTACTGATAAAACATAATCTGAATACTAAAATTTCACAGCAGAAATGTAAATAATATGAATGTATAACATATAAAAATACACAGTACTTTGTCACTAAAGTGATGAATAAATTGATGAAATGTAAGAACTGTTTCTTTTAATTCACACTTTTTGGCTTTAATGTAAAAAAAATAATCTAGATATTGAGTGCTCCAAGATAAAAAGCTCCTAGAATTATCAACAAAAAGACAATGGTGCAACTGTTCCATTTCTCTCCTTTTTCTTTCAAATAGGTACAAACAATCAAAAAATTGGAATAAGCAGTGAGAAAACAAAGGATTTTTTAAGTTGGAGACTTCAGTCTCAGTTGAGGCTTTTGTCATGCCTTTGCGATTCTTCATTCATTGATGTTATCCTCATCCACTTATTACCCTTTTCCCTACACTGCTTCTTCACTCTTTTTTTTAAAATGAAAAATCTATTCATCAGAAAAAACTGGAATATTTACATAGTTTCTTCCAATTGTTAGCAGGAAGAACCCCCCCCTCCCTCTGGAAATGCCTATGGTATTGCGGACTCTACAAAATTTTGTTCAGGAGATACAGCAATTACATGAAGAACACTAGATCAGAGAGTAAATAAAAAAGATCTCTAGCATCAGATAAATTTTAAATTTTAACATGTAGGATAGGGTGGTAAAAATATGGACCTGTGGCCACAGATGCCACCCTCAAGGCTGTTTATTCTGTTCCCATGCCTCTCAGATTACAGCTATTCTGGCCAAAAAAAGAAAAAGAAAAAAAAAAGTGTGTGTGTGTGTGTGAATTGCTTCTTCTAGATGCCTTCAGGGGTCCTTCCACTTTTTTCCTGTGTGTTCTTTACACTAATTTTTCAAACTAAAAATGGACTTTGGTCTGCCTCTCTTTTTGTTTTATTCATTTGGGGGGCATTTGGAGAAGACCATGCGGTCACCAGCATGTCCCAGGGCCCATCTCCATCCACTCCCAGCTGGCACCAGGACTCATGGTCTTCATTTAAAGGTATTTGATGTGTATTGTGCCTGGGCAACATTTGCATGCCACAAGAGATGTGAGAGTGAGAGATGGACACTAGGAAAAGAGTTGGTAGGTACATGAGCTCAGGCCTGTTGTGCCTTATGGAGCCAGGCAAGAAGTGGAGTGCAAGTGTCATGACTCTAGGTTGCCATACTATCTGGTTAACCAGGGTTCTCTTTGTTGTCCTTGTGCTCATTTCTACAATCAGTTCCCCCAAAGTAATCCTAGACCACCTCTTAACACTTGCTGGCCTTGCCCTGAGACATCATAAGGCAGTGGCCCTGAAATCTTCAGGAATCTGATCCTGCTGATGTGGCAAATATAGATGTAACCCAATGAAGCTGAAACTTAGGAATTCCTCAACAGAAATGATATCACTTCCATGCTGCTACCAAGCAGCAATTTATTACTTTCAACAGCATACTATAGGATATAAGGGGCAGATATTATAGCAATGGCAGCAGGAGCACCAGTGGCAGCAGCAGTGGTAGATCTCCATAGATCATTGTATTTCTTGATCAATGATCTTTAGCTTATTTCTTCTGAAAAATAAACACCCAAGCCTTTCTGGTTAATCTGTTTGTTATAAGGAATTTTGAAGTTAATTATGTATTTCCTTTTTGTCTCTCAGCTTTGTCCCCTTTAAGTTTAGCTTCCTGTATCTGCAGGTAAGGAGGGGCACCACAGCACTGAAAGCTTGTTATGTATTCACTGCATGCCTAGCTGCAGAACCAATTGTAGGCTGCTTCTCACCTCCTCCTGTCCACCCCCCCTTAAACACATCTTTACCACAAACTGTGAAAATGGATGCTTCGTATTTCAATTGAAAAGGGTAAATCAAACACGGCCTTTTCCTCAGTGCATGCACCTATGCCTTTGGAAGTTATGCTAAGCACTGTGTAGTGTGTGGAATGCATCATGTTTGCTCTAGTTATGGTTTCAGCCAGGTTCCCCTTTGCATGCATTTACCTGGTGTGGTTCATCACCCCCTATAAGAACCTCAATAAATCTTTATTATCCAAATCTCTTTGCATGAGACCCCAATTTTTGTTTCTTTCCATACACTCTGAAGCAAGGATGCATGAAATGTTAAAATATATGATAAACAGAAGGGGGAGGGAAGTGTTTTGTAGATGTTAAACTGAGATGGCACTGTGAACATTGTGTGATAAAAATTTCCATAATTATTGAGATGTGAAAATGTATGTCGCAGAGAAAAAAATAATTAATCTGCCAAAAGATTCTTGCTCCTCTCCTTTTGGCTAATGAAAGATCCTGAAATTAAGTTAAGGAAAGAAATATCTAAAAATCAAGGTTTGTTTTGTTTTGTCCCATTTTGTGCACATAAGGATGGTTGTAAACTACATTCCCATTTTGCATTCAGAAATATTGCCTTAAAAACCCTCAGTTCCCAAGGGGGATGGATTCTCTTAGCAATTCAAAGGAGGAGGAGGAAGGGTATGGGGGGGGGGAGGAGTGAAAGGAGCATATGATAACCTTGTATGATTGTACTTTGGTAAACCAGGGGTTAAGTATAGCAGTTGAAGGCTGCAAGCTTTGTCAGGGTTGTACTATTTTTCTAATGCATAAGGAGAAGGGAGGCTAGGAATCAGGTGACAGGGGGGAAATCCAGTGAAAAGAGCCTCTGAAACCAAGCCTGAAGGGATGGTGATGGTGTTGGGGATGAAGAAGGATAACAGGTCAGGTGCATGCAAAAATCTCTGTCTCAGGGACTAAGACTGAAAGATGGTATTTCACTTGCCTCCCCTCCCTTAGTTCTTGAATCCTGACTGTGAGTGGGTAAGGAAGGCGGCTGACTGCTGCTCAGGATGGGATGCCAGGGAGTCTCTCTTGGGGGAGAAAAAACCTTTGGTTGGGCGTAGCAACAAGAAGAGGAAAAAAACAGGACCCCTTCAAAAGAGATCTGAATAGCTTCCTGTGGCTATCAGGGAGCTGAGCATCCATTTAGACCAAGCCAGAGGCTGGACAGCTGTCAATGCAGCAATGTGCTGAGGACCTGAAATTCTCAGGGGAGATTTCTGACCCCCTGAGCCCACATGGAAGATTCTTCAGGTGCGTAGGATTGAAGCTTTTCAGGATATGTCCTGTGCGCAGAATGAAGTCCAGTGCTTCTTTAATATGGACCCAGCTGCAGCTGGGTGAGCTATGTTTGGCAGGGAGCATGAGGCACAGCTTCTTTTGCTGAAAAGGAAGACCAAGGGAGAGGGAGACCACACTGCAGAGGACCCTGCACCAGCCGGGCTGCATGAACGACACAAAGGCTGAATGGTGTGTAGACTACCTGTTCTCTATCTTGAAACAATATATACCATGCTCTCTGTGTGTGCATATGCATGTGTGTGTGAGTGAGTGAGAGATAAAGAGAGTGACAGAGAGAGAGAGAGGAGAGTGATGGAGCTGTTTTTCATGTTGCCACAACTGCTCTCCTAATTTCATCCAGGATAGCTAGAACCTGCAATGGAGCTCAAGGAGAGAAAGGCTCCATTTGAAAATTGGGTGTTTGCAGATATTGTTTAAAACCCTTCCCGTTTTATCTTACTGCTGGTTTTCCAGGCAACGTCACACCTCGAGGACACTGGGGACATCAGGTTTTTGCTGAGTATGGCATCTTCCCACTATCATACAGAAAGCTTTCAGTTCAGAGACTGCCCTGAAGAATAGGCTACAACAGCTATTAAGAAGCTTTTCTTCTGTCTATTCCCCACCCTGTTACCAGAAACAGTATAACCTCCACATTCAGGACCTTTCTTTCTTTCTTTCTTTCTTTCTTTCTTTCTCACCATATTGTCTGACAAACTTATGGGAATCTTGGAAACCAGTCTCTGTGTTTCTCTCTAAGGTCAGATAATTGGTGTGAGAGATACTGAGCTATCCTCTGTCAGGTAATGAAAGTTGTTTTTCATTTGCTATTATTCCTTAGGCAATTGTAGGAGAGGTGCTTCAGCACAGAAATGCAGCAGGGGAAGACAGCAATGAAGATAGCACTTACAAACTTAAAAACAGAGCAGAGAAGGAAAGGCAATGTGGGTGGTGGTGGAGAAATAGTCCAATTGGACTGCTTATCTCAGAGATAAAATCTAGAAATCATCACAGTGAAAGTGCAAATGATGGGAGCAACATAGTGTTTGATGCTCAACTCTGTATTTGAACCCCCAGGGTATTCCTAGAGGTGAATGCTGAAGTCTCAGGTGTTACTTGGGGAGATCTTAATGGCTTAGTAAGTTCTATATTTCACATGTATTGGCTGTGGGGAAAACATTGGGATTTCTGATTGTGAATGCAAATGCTTCCCTAATTTCTTACATTTTTAAATGACCTGTAAGTGGTGTGACTTGGGAAGATAAGAATATATATATATATATATATATATATGACTACACTGAACAGGGAAATTAAAACAACCCAAAGCAATGTCTGTATGTGTATCTGTATACGTTGTTAAGAAAGTGGGGGGGAAATGCTCACTTTATCATTTATTCCTTTTTTTCAGCTGGGCAGGCTTTTTTGATCTCTTCTCCACGTTTTCATGAGCCACTTTGGAGTCTACGTGCATACCCTTCCAGCAGGTATTAGAATCCCTGTGAACCTCATCTCACCACCAGACATTCAGGAAAGTTTAGCTTAAAGGCCTAAATATGACCGTTGCTACTGGAGACCCCACAGATGAAGCAGCAGCTTTGCCTGGTCACCCTCAGGACACCTATAACCCAGAAACTGACCATGAATGTTGTGAGAGGGTGGTCATTAACATCTCGGGACTTCGGTTTGAAACACAGCTCAAGACACTTGCTCAATTTCCAGACACCTTGTTAGGAGACCCTAAAAAGAGAATGAGATATTTTGATCCTCTCCGGAATGAATATTTTTTTGACCGTAACAGACCCAGTTTTGATGCTATTTTGTACTACTATCAGTCTGGTGGCAGGTTAAGGCGGCCTGTCAATGTGCCCTTGGACATCTTCTCAGAAGAGATAAGATTTTATGAACTTGGAGAAGAAGCTATGGAGATGTTCCGGGAGGATGAAGGTTATATCAAGGAAGAAGAACGGCCTTTACCAGAGAATGAGTTTCAGAGACAAGTGTGGCTTCTCTTTGAGTATCCAGAGAGCTCGGGCCCTGCCAGGATTATAGCAATTGTCTCTGTTATGGTCATTTTAATCTCAATTGTAAGCTTCTGCCTGGAAACTTTGCCTGTGTTCCGGGATGACAGCGAAGACATGCATAGCAGCAGTAGCAGTTCGAGCCTTTACTCCAATAGCACAATGGGGTCTCAGCAGCCAACCTCTTTCACAGACCCCTTCTTTATAGTTGAGACACTCTGCATCATTTGGTTCTCCTTTGAATTCTTGGTGAGATTCTTTGCTTGCCCCAGCAAAGCTGGTTTTTTTACCAACATTATGAACATTATTGACATTGTTGCCATCATTCCTTATTTCATTACACTTGGAACAGAACTGGCGGATAAACCAGAAGATGGTCAACAAGGCCAGCAGGCAATGTCTCTTGCCATCCTTCGAGTGATCCGTCTGGTGAGGGTGTTCAGGATCTTCAAACTCTCCAGACACTCCAAGGGATTGCAGATTCTGGGGCAAACCCTAAAGGCCAGCATGAGGGAGCTAGGCCTCTTGATATTCTTCCTTTTCATTGGTGTCATCCTGTTCTCCAGTGCTGTCTACTTTGCAGAAGCTGATGAGAGTGAATCTCAATTCCCCAGCATCCCTGATGCTTTTTGGTGGGCCGTGGTTTCCATGACAACAGTTGGCTATGGAGACATGGTCCCCACAACCATAGGTGGAAAAATAGTTGGTTCCTTGTGCGCCATTGCAGGTGTATTAACAATTGCCTTACCAGTGCCGGTTATAGTGTCCAATTTCAACTACTTCTATCACCGTGAGACAGAGGGAGAGGAGCAAGCTCAGTACTTGCAAGTCACCAGCTGCCCAAAGATCCCTTCTTCCCCTGACCTAAAGAAAAGCAGAAGTGCCTCCACTATTAGTAAGTCTGATTATATGGAGATACAAGAAGGTGTGAATAATAGCAATGAGGACTTTAGAGAGGAGAACTTGAAAACAGCCAATTGCACCCTAGCTAACACAAACTATGTTAATATAACAAAAATGCTAACTGATGTCTAGCTTATGAGGGAGAGAAAAAAAGGAGAACCCTAATATCATATATAAAAGAAGTGGAACAATTGCAGATGTTGCATAATACCTTGTATTGTAGTTAATACAATATGTTCTACAACATGTACTGGTTATGCATGGGAAGCAATAGTTGTGTAAGTGACTCTTTTTAACATTTGATGCTCAAAAAGCTTTCATGCAACTTTTTCTTTTCCAACACAGATTTTTGAGTATATGGAGCATTTACAGGAAATTTAATTCACAATATCAAATGAAAGGCACTGGAGAAAAACAAAAGCAGCAATCTCCCCATGTAAACCACAGTAACTAACAAATGACAACAAGATATGTATCATGTAATACAGAACTCACTCCATGCAAAATTATATCCCAAGGAAATAGTATGCAACTATACTTCTAGCTTTCAAGCTTCAGGAATTATACAAAAGGTCATGCATAGTTTAATTAATGGAACATCCATCCAAATTACTTTAAGGTTCAGATTTCCAGATCAGAAATGCCAAAGGGAGACTATACTGTGCAGGGTCATGCTTCTGAACCAAAAATGCTGCATTGGATTCATCCACTGCAGCATGTCAGTGTAAGGCTCGCGGGAGGCACTGTTTAGTAGGACATTTTCTGTTGCTTTGGTAGAGATACATCAAGAGCCCGGAGACATTTTTTAAAAAATAATAACACATGCATTTTTGCTGGTTTGGGGGTCACTGACATATACAGAACTGAAAAGCATCTTGTTTCAAATGCTGGAGAAACTAAGCTGTGGCCTAGAATATATTTATACTGCAGTGAAATTTAACCAGTATTACAGTACAGCTGCATGGATATTTGTTGCATGGAACTTAATATTTAATACAAATATACATATATATATATATATATATATTTTCTTAAGTAGATCATAGAGTGTACCTGTTTATAGTATTTCTAGATTCTCCAGTGGCTTGAGGGAGGTTAATGAATGTGTAAGAGGGAGGGGAAAGGAATAGGTTGGGGAAAGATGTATGCTGAACACAAATTTGATAAGCAAGGCAAGTGTTTGCTTGCATGAATGTACACACTGAGGACAGTGATATGAAGAGTGCCCACCTGTCTTCTGCATGTAGAAAGTGACTGGTATTTCATTAATGGTGGTATCTTTATCAGAGATATATAGCTGACCTGTGATGGTGAAATATCCAGGCATACTTTTGATGAAAACATCTCTGAATGACAATGCCAAGCAAATGTTATGCAAACATTTGATGTACAAATATTTAAACTCAGACCCTACAGAGGTTACTCATGCTACTTAATGTAGACCAATTGGAATTCACAGCTAAGATGTGAAGTTACAGAATGCCAATGAGTTTCTCTGAACAATATTGACCTGGACCATATCTGGCTTCAAATATTTAATGCAGCTTCTGGCAGTGCATGGTTTTATGCAGTAATGCCAGCCCACAGCCTTTTATTCGGGTATGGGCAAATATGTCCTTTGAAAATGGGTCTTACTGCTATGTCAGCTGGCTACAACAACTAAAGAGCTGACTATATGTGAATACGTATGTGCAATGCATGGCTTAGGAGTTTAGGTTTCTGTTGGTATGTTGTCATGTGGTGAACTCAATGTTCTTCAGCTTAGATTATCGACTATTTCCTTCTAGACCAGAGGTGAACAAACAATCACCTTTCAGATTTTGATGGGTTGTAGCTTCAGTCATCCTTCACTGGGCATGGTTGTCCAACTAAATCCAGAAGATCACATGTTGCCTGCAGCCTAGAGTTGTATGCGGTAGTGGAATTTGTTTTGAAGCAAGTAGTAGTTTTCCCCCCCAAGCAATAGTTGAGGGACTTCACCAATTGTCCACCTGGGTAGACACCCTTTTGCTGCAGCAGTTTCAACTCTCTAGGGGTTGGATAGGCCAATTCTGCTACCAACACCACAGTAAAACTACATTTGAAATCAAGGGGAGAAACTCTGTGATCAAAATCTCATTTTTCTCATCAGTTTCACATGTGTAGCATTTTCAGAAGGCCAGAGGGCCTTCTGTTGTGGGGAAGATAGGCAGGGAAGTCTCCTCTGCCAGCTTATTTGCATGTGACTAAATTTGGATCCAACTCATTGCCTATGTATATTTTAAATTATCTAGATACACACAAACTGTAGAATAATAAGCTTTTGAAGCTGTCTCAAGACCACTGGAAACGGAGCACAGCTGAAATTCACCATGAGACAAAGTCAGCTGGATCCTGCAAGTATCCATTTGGGCAGCTTGCTTACCAGTACTGATTTTATCTCAACATGAAAGAATGCAGTGAGGGCCAACAATTCACCAGGTCAAAGTAGAGTGTGAGCTTGGCACATGGTGAAGCACAGCTGCATAGTTGGCTTCACCATAAAGCCAACTTACTAGCAGCTAGGTCTATCCCCATTTCTTTATTGAACCACATTCAGCTCACTTTCAGCAAGTCTGCAGGGCAAGGTAAGAGTGTGGAGGGATATAGATAGAGCTTCAAGGTGGCTACATGGTAAGTGAACGCTAGACTACTTGACCATTTGATGAATGCTACACAAATCCACTCAACTTGCACACTTAGCAAACCATCTTGGTTGTGTATGCTGCACCCAATTGAATTCTGTGTTTGCACCAAGAGGGAAATGAATATCATAACCGCAGTGTAAGAAGACTCTAAGGCATGTGTCAAACTAGTTCTTTGTCCAGCTGATTTGTCCACTCTTATGATTGGAACATGGAGCATATAATGTCAAATTTTCACTTACAAGCCTAATGTCAAATTGTCATACTTACATTTTGGACAACTCCCAATTTTTTTAACCTCTTCTCTTCTGGTCACCCTCTCTGCCATGGAGAGGCCTAATTTAAAATTTTTAATTGGTACAGTTATGTGTAATATAAAGATTCAGAAAACATCAAACAATACTGGCATGTATTAAAGAAAAAGCAAGCAAGCTGTGATGGCCTGTTTAACAGTGTATGATCTGAGAAGGCTTTAGGCCCCATAAAACCCTATTAGTAGTACTGGAGCTTGCATTGCAGGCTTTAGGCCCACCAACATCATAGTGCCTTGGACCATTCTTGTAGAATGCTGACAAAGGAATAACTTGGCATTAGATCTCTAATTACTTTCTCTTCAAGTATGCTACAAATTTAAAAGGCTAATTTTGGCATATCTTTCATTGCAGTGAGCAGGGATGGAATAATCCTTCCTATTGCCTTAAGCTATGGCTAAAAATATTCTGTCCTCTCCACCCCTCCATCTATGTAAAGGAAGAAATACACTTATTTAAAGATTTAGGCAGGACAGGCTGCCTGTCTTGTAGATTAGGGCAAATCAGTCTATGCAAAAATCACTGGGGAGGGGGGGAATGATACGTTTCTTCAGGGACTTTCCCCAGATTCAGTCCTGATGTAATTATAGAGCAGAATCCACAGGACCTCCAGAGAGTAAGGGGATCAGAGTTAAACCAACTGGTTTTCAGTAGTGACAGAGGATAGTTATGCCACCCCCAGGTTCATTATAGAATTATGAGAATGAAACCAAACACTGGAGAGAGAGGTATTAACTGCTCATGCTTACCATTACATTTGGCTCTGTCCTGCCATCACTCGTACCCTATTTCATTGAATATCACTTGCTTTTCCACTACTGCTATTACATTATTCCAGTCCACACATATTTTCTTGGCTCTCCTCTTCTTTCTCTTAGAATGGTAAAGTTTGGACTTTTAACCCCCCCTCCTGCATATTGATACTTATTTATCTATTTAGAAGTTGAACTTTGGCTATAGCATGAGATAACATGACTCATTAGAAAAGATGATGCTTGGTAAAGTGAGAAGCAGTGGGTGGGTAGGGAGAAAGAGTGTAGTACAGGTGGATGGACTCAATCAAGAAATCTACAGCCCTGAGTATGCAGGACCTGAGCAGGGCTATTGATGTTTGGGTACCCCTCATTCTGAGAGTTGCCACAAGTCAAAGATGACTTGATTGCAATTAACAGCAAAAACAACTCTTCATCCATCAATGGAGGTACAGTTTACCCAAAAGGCAGGCCTTTGGATGAGAGTTATCTTGCATAGTCCACAATCTGACAATAATGAGTTTTGCCTTAAAGCAAGTTAGCAATATTCAGGTGCCGAAGTATAACTGTATGCATTCAGGATGAATTTTTGCTTTAAATGAGAGGATAATATCTAAGAAGGAAGGGAAGCCTGAAGAGGGGGGGGGGACTGGATGTGGCGAACTAAATTAAAAAAGAAAAGAAAAGGTTGGCAGGTAGTGGACTGCAAAATGAGTTAATTTTTTATCCCACTTTGCTCCTGACATGGAACTGAACATGGCTATACAGCTAAGCAGTTCATGGGGGTTGGATACATACTTATAACTGTTGGTCTACTGCCCATTCCATCACATTGATGGTGGCTGGCAATGGCCTGAAGCTGGTTAAAATGTCCCTGACCTTATATAACCCTAATCTGGACTCTAACTCCTGGATAGTTTTTCTGTTCTTAGGTGGCCCAGTTGAAGAGTTCCAGTCCAGTGACTTTACAAAGGACATTGTTGTTGGTTAAAGTTTTGGGAATATCTTCACCCTCTGGAGGGGTTAAAATGACAAGAAAGGATTCCTGATAGTCTCATAGATGGTAAGGCTAGGCAGCTGGACATGGAGCCTCCCTGTTTTCTCTGATATAGCCTATTCAATTGATTATCAGGAATGCCCAGCAACTGACTTAGATGAAATCTATGTTTTGTGGGCCTTAACTATACTTTCATGTTGCAAACAAACACACAACAACAAAAACTGGCAACCTCACAATTATGAAACCTAAATATAAATTCAGGCTTTGAGTATCAATTATTGCTTAATTTTGGATGCTGGAATTTTGATAACAGTATATCAGTATAGGAATTGTGCCACAAAAACAGCACAAACCTCTGACCATTTCCACTGAGGTATGTTTAGTGTTTGTAGAGTGTTTAGGACTCCAGAGGGTGAGAGGAAGTCAAGAATAAGCAGGAGATACTAAAAAAAGGTGCACTTTTCTCTTGCATCCAAGGTCAAATGGGCACATTTAATTGTACATTAAATTTAATGTGCCATTGTTTTGACTATCATATTGCAGCCCAGACGCTGTGTTGGTAACCTGAACCATTATCACAGCAGCTGGAAGCCAGAAGCACCCGAACTGATGAATCTGGCCTCACCCAACCACAGGGCTAGAGCTCTCTTAACTAGCTATACCTTTGCAGAGCATTGTGGTGCAGAGCTGAAGCTGCAGCCCACAGCAGGTGGGAAGGAGCAGATGGTAAGACAGGAGCATTATGATGAATGCTGAAATAAGGATGGCAGGATCTGCAGGTTTAAGGCAGGGCTTCCTTACACCTATATGTTGTGAAATTTGCCTGTGTAGTGTTTACACTGCAATCCATGAGTGTTTTAGCAGGTATTGTTTGATGTCACTGTGGAGAATTTATTCATGGGTCAAGGACACAGTCCTAGTGAATAGCCTCAATAAGCATAAAAGCAGTACCCTGTGAGCCTAGTCTTGGATAAATAAGCACCTCAAAAGCCTTTGGAAGTCTCTTGTGTCACACTGACTGGATCCTTCAGAAAAATGTGGGGAGAGCATCTTCAGCTATTGGGGAGACTACTGAGCATCTTCCCAAGTGCAATAAGTAGGATGAACACTGGGCAAAATAGAGGATGACACCAGCTCAGAAAGTAGGCAGAAATTATAAACGTGCAAACTGGATGTGCTATAATAACACCCCAATTTCTGCTAGAGCCAACAGATTGATTATCTCTATTATTTGGAGAAGTGGCCTTGTGTATATTATTCCAACGTCTGCAATCACAACTCAGGGAGGAATAAGTGGTTAAGATGAGAGGATTTTAAATGGGATAGGAAAAGGAAGGAGGTAAAAAAAAAGTTGGCAGTCAAATGAGGTACAATTTAGTTATTATATTGTAATCCAGGAGATCTGTGACCTACGGCCCATTCACACTATACAGTTCTAGCACTATGGTTCTACTTTAACTCCCATGGCTGCACCCTGTGACATCCTGGGATCACTAGTTTAAGGAAAGGTATTTAGAATTCTCACCCAGATAGCTATAACCTCACCAAACTACAAATTCGTGGATTCCTTAGCAGCCATGGCAAGTGAAGTGAAATCATAGCATTATGACTGTGTAGTGTGAAAGGGCCTGTTATCTTGGATCAATTGCAAGAAAATGTGCATTTCCTCATAACAACTAATTCCTTTGTGCCTGTAAAATGCCTTTCCTGTTCCTAGTCCTGTATATTTGATGATTGTACTCAGGGCATTCTGCATGTGCTCACTGGCATTTTTCTTTAGTTTCCATTTTTCACATTTTCCATAGCTGAGCTTTTACCTTCAGAGAACATTCCTGGACAATGCTTTGCTGAACCCTGGCCCAAACATCATATGAGTGTACTTTTTGTTTAAAAAAAAATTAAAATTAATCACACTTCCTGGTGAATCCTTATCATCTTGTTTTTGTCCCACACTGAGTACATGTTGATGTCACAAATAATTTCACTCTTCTTTTAAGCTTTGGTTACACTTGCAGCAGGAGGAAAGGAGAATAAGGGAGACCTCAACAAAATGTGGCAGTCTGGAGTGTTTCTGTTCATTGTTCCAGTCAGTCATTTGTGCCCTCATTCATCATACTCCATTTCACTCCCTTCCCACTCAGTTAGCATACTGAGCCCACACTGGACTATTTTATGGAGTTTCTTCCCTTTACATTCCCCCACCCTTCACTTTGGTACTTCCACACACTTTGGTAGTCTCTTGAAATTATCTTCTACTTCAGTGGGGTGGTTTTATTTGAATCACCAATGGTACTCTGCTCACATTGAGAATGCTAGTGAAGAGAACACTGAAGTTCTGGAATGTTTGTACTGTTTCAAACTACAGGTTAAAGATTACATTTGTGATATGACAATCACATTGCACTAGAACAGAGCCTGGGATGATGTGCTTCAGCTCTCTGAGGTGCTGGTTTGTTTTGAATTTTTTTTTAAAAAATGCATGAAGTTGATGTTTTTATAAAAATGGAAGGGGGGAGTATTAACAACGGCATCCCCTTTGTCACCTGATATGGCCCATTTCACTGCCTCATTGTAGTGCATGCATTGATCAGGCCCAGTTGATCAGTTCCTAATTTACTGATGCAAAATAATGCCTACAATTGACAAGCAAGCCAAAAACTTGTCCTTCGTAGGCCAATAAATAGGATAGACAAGATGTTCAGTGCTCCATTAACATTAGCAAGGATGGTGAAAGGATTTCTCCATACAGCGTTACTCTTGGGTAGTAGATAATCATCACATTTACTCTACAACAATTAAAGTATGGTGTGAATTATAATATGAAAACTCAGAAAAGACCAGTGGTGGCTGCTGGTCTCCATGTTAGTGTGGTGATGAATCTGTGCCATGGTTTAATCGGAACTAGAAAGGAGGCATCCAAAGTGCTGAACTCCATGGGTAAGCTCCTTACAGTTCAGGCTGAACCTCAAAGTGGATCCATTGTCCTACTGATATGGGAAGCACTTATCACCAGTGGAAAAGGCCTTACAAATAGAGTCATATTTGATTGATAGGGATGTCTTTGTCTTTATATTTGGATCAGAAGATGAACAATGTAAGTTAGGTGAAAAACTTTTCATTGGAGTTTCTTCGGTGTCATCCCAAATAGGGACACAGAAGTGCTCTGGGCTGAAATTCTGGTCATACCTATTGACAACAGGGTGGTTCTGTAAAAGGGGATGTATAGCCAGTTAACTAATTTGCTCCACAAATTATATCACAATATTTATCCTGTGAGACAACAAAATTTTCTTATTTTCAATGTTCAGTTTGAATCATGTTGATTTTAGATAACGGATACATCTATATTTTCCAGATGGAACAGAAAAGTGAACTATGGTGGGGTACAGACTGTCCGAAAGAGGTGGCTGGTGGCCGCCTCTCTTTTCCGCGTAACCACCTTGCAGCAACCAAATTGCGTGGCGCGGCTACACGGAAACAAAAGGACAGCTAAAAAGCGGCTCCTTTTAGTACTGCCACAAACTGCGGAGGCGTGAGGATATCGCTGCCATGCGCGCCCATCTGGAAGGCGCGTGGCAGTGACGTCACAGATGTGAGTGCCATGTATACAGTGCCGCACAGCTGTGACATCCTGGTGACATCCTAAGGTTGTGGGGCATCTGGAAACGGTGCCCCGAGGCAACCCTAGCACGTCGCCAGGATGTGCTAAAGGGCCCGTGTGTACAAGGCCTATAATATACCATTACAGTTAGGGACTTTCAAGACTGCCTGTCCCTAATGTGGCAAATATGCTGTATTTTGTCCCCCAAAAGTGAACTTAATGTTAAAATACTGTATTTTTCAAGAATTGGATTTGCTATAGTATATGCTTGGGAAAAAGCAATTCTCCAATCAGACAATAGATCTGTTGCTGCTTGGTATTTGAAATACAGGTATATAAGTATAATAGGTATCACTTGTAAAATAAATAGCAGTGAATTATACAATAGTCACCAAAATTTTGAACAGAGTAAAGAATGCTTTCTTAGGGAAAGAAGATGATGACCTAATCAACTTCCATGACATCATCACAGCTGTTAGAATAATGTATATAGGTGTACATATCTCTGCAGCTACCTTTTGCATTGTTTTCTATAAACTTCATTACACTGTGCTATACCTAGAATGGTATTAGGAGCATGCAGCATGAGGGTGTGTAAATATGAACATTTTGTCTATAAACCCAGAGAAGAAAGGTGAAGGAACTATTTCAAGGAAGGTCATGCTTTGAGGAGATTATTCATAGCTCAGCTACTGAATTAACTGCTGAAATCTCCTTCTCTCTCTGGAGTTTGCAATATACTAGAGGAGGGTCCAAATCTCCCCACAGATCCAGTCATTTCTGCAAGGTTAAGCTGTCTGAAATGTGACTCTTCCCCCAATCCATTCTCCAGTACAGAAGAAATGTACTGTTCTCCTTTTTCTCAAATAGGTGAAACAAAATCCCCCTCGGGGCATGTGTGAACACTGATCTGGATCTGAAGTCTGCAGTTTTGGTCCCATCCCCTATTATTTATGTTACTATGCAGGTGAAGCCAAATCATGAGCTAAGGCATTTGTTTGTTTGCAGTACACCTTTCAAATTTAAACAGCTTGTCATTTTTCTACCTCATGTACCAAGGGAAGCACCCTGGGTTTGCTTCCATTCCACTTGTGGGACTTACTGTTAAGAAAATGATCTCCATTTAGGATGTAGGTCAGACTTCCCCAAAATTCATTGAATGCTATGCAACAAAGCAAGGGTGGGGATTGTGTGACCCTCCAATTGGTGTTGAACTGTAATTCCCATTGTCCCTCACCCCAGGGCTGATGGAAGTTGCAGTCCCATCACATCAGGGTGGACCACACATTTACCAGCCATTTCACAGAGCTTAACATAAAAAAAGAAAATGAGTGGAGCCACAAACAAAGGTGCATCTATTACAAGACCAGGGAACTTTTTCAGAGTAGCAACACAGTGACTATGAGCACCATGGTAGATTTTTTTTCATTGCACACTCGGGGGGGGGGGAAAAGGGGGGGGGGGGGAGGACGTTTTTAGCACTCTAGAAAGATGGGAAATCCAAGCAGCCAGCCTGTAGGGTGATGTTTGGTACTCCCCAAGGGACAAGGCCACTTTCCTATTCAACATACTTCCTCCTATTTCTCCCTCCAGTTTTCAGAGCATGTTGCTGCCTCTTCTGCAGAATGATGTTTACCAAATATATTGTGGCATAAGTGTTCTTGGGCTAGAGCCCACTTTGTCATATGCATCGACCAAAGCAGGCAGCAGCCCAAAGAAAGCATATGCCACAATGAATCTGTTAGTCTTAAGGTGTCACAAAATCCCCCTCTTCCCCTACACCAGCCTCCCATGCCTCTAGTCTTTTATACAATACTCTATTACTCATAGCACTTGGGAAAGTTACTTTTTTGGACTCTAATCCCAGAAGCCCCCAGCCAGCACAGCCATTCAGGAGTCGTATGGGAGGGAAGGTAATATTCCCAAACTCTGATTTACTTGTTGCCTGGAACCCCAGGATGAGGACTTCTTTCAAGCACAAACCCCCAAAGAGCCTTTCATGGCTGATTAATCTCACTCAGGATTCTCAAGCAGTTTTGGCAAAGCACATGTCCTTTGAGTCCTCATTGCTTTCCACCCGTAACTGTGGGATTTCATTCTCCCACTCCCACTGGCAACACACTGCAGGCTTTTCTGTCTGTTTGGACAGAATGATCTTGGGTCCTTTCCAGTTCCTGCTCCCCTTATCCTGTCAGTAAAGCTTGTACTACAGCTAACTAAAATCTTTCTACATGGCACACCTGCCATCAATTTGTATGCTCCAGCTGGAAAGATAAACTGGGTGGCAGAGGGCATCTGATGCCTCTCAGCCTATTTCATTGTCATACCTGCTGCCTACTCTTTATTCCTTTAAGTTTAAGAACTGCTCCCTCTTATTGTTTACACCTGAAAGTGCTCCTATTCTAGTGAAGTAAGAGAGCTGGCATGGTGTAATGGTTTCAATATTGGGCTACAAACTCTGGAGACCAGGGTTTGCATCCCTGCTCATCCATGGAAATGCACTAGGGGATCTTGGGCAAGTCACACTCTCTCAGTCTCCGAGGAAGGCAATGGCAAGTCCCCTTTGAACCAATCTTGCCAAGAAAACCACATAATAGCCACCTTAGGGTTGCTATAAGTTGGAAATGACTTGAAGGCACACAATAACAACATAGTTAAATAAAATAAATTCTATTATTATTATTATTATGAACATCAGCCTAGCAAGCATTTTAAACAGACAAACCCTTTCCATCTTCTCATACAAAATTTCTCCTGTTCATTAGCTCTTGTAGATCATGAACTTAGAACACAGATCAAAGTTTAACTGACAACAGTCAAATTTAACTGACAGCAGTCCCCAACCTTTCCAAATTTGGTCAATGGAAGATTTTAAGGTGAGAGCTTTCAAATGAATCCCTTAGTTCTCATTTATATTCTCGGGTACATTTTGGCTTCTATGAGATGTCTAAAGTTGTGCTATTAAGCATTTAATTCCAAAATCTATGTGTATGTGTAAATATGTAATGAAATTGTGTGTATTATTCCGAGATTTGTAAGGCTGTTTTCTACTGAGTGCAAGGAATGTAATTAGCCAGCTGCACCTGCTTCCCCTGTTACCTGAGACATTGCAGATGTCCTCCAAAGTCATATTACTAATTATTGCTTGAAATGCAAAAGAAAAGAGGATCTTGGATCAAATAAGTGTGTGTTTGCTTAATTTGAGAGAATCAATAAGAAACGGAAATTCAAGAAGTACTCATAATAAAGATGCCATGGAACTGAATCTTTTGTTTCCATGGTTACTAGAAGAATGGGACCTGTTATGGTGAGGGGATGCTAAAGAAAGAGAACTCATGGGAATGTTGAATCTTTTAACCATGTGTTTGCTTGATGAACATTTAGACACCAGCTGTATCTAAACTGCACAATGTGTATAGATCATTGTTAACAACAATTTACAGGAATCTTCAGCACTGACTGGACACTAGGAGCTGAGATATGCCCTGTCAATAAGATGAATTATCTGTATATAGGGGTAGTTATACGTGTATATACAAATATACATTGCCCATTCCGAAATGGGCACTTGCTGTCTGGTTGCTCATGTGTGTACATACTAAATTCTTCATAGAGTACCACCAATTTTGTAAATATCAACACGCGTTAAAATTAAACAGGCATATTACTGAGAATTCATTTTGACATACATTGTGTGTGACAACAAAAGAGGAATAAACTTTTGACAGGCTGATGAAGTCAGATTATTTTTGTATGTTGAAAAGACACTACCCTTCCCCCACCACACTTCTATCTTATCTGTCCACCCTGTAGTATTCTATTTGTTCTGAAATATTTTTGCTGCTAGTTGCTGAAAGCAGTAGAGATTATTGTCTCATTCTCACAGTAAGTCTATAATGCTTCCAAAGTGTTTGTTTTCTAGAATTCATTACTGTTGTAATGATGTCAAGACCACAGGCAGAGAATCTGAATAATGATGCCAATGTGAAGAAGAAGAGGGGTCACCCATAGCTGCTGCTATCACTGTTGCCATTTGAAACTGGTCATGCTGGTTGGGGTTCATGGAAGATGTAAT